>NW_022196895.1:49240245-49251907 GCF_008632895.1 Mastomys coucha
AAGAAAAATGTACTTTTCTGCTACCCAAATATGTTACAGTTACCACCTTCTTGAAATGCTTTTATATTGTATATTTTTATATGAGGTATGTGTGTGTATGTGCATGTGTGCATATGCACATGTGTGTGCACCCTGGGCAGTTTAAGGCTTGAAGGCTGGGTGCTTCCATTTATCTTTTGTGGGGATGATGCCTCAGGATAAGGGAGTCAATGGAAGAGTAGATGGTAGACATGCCAATATGGGTTCTAATGTTGGCAATGCAAAAAAAAAGAGTTCCCTGGTTTTCCCATTTTGCTGTGTCAAAGGATAATGGGTTGCCTATCTGGACTAACAGACAAAGATAAAGATGGTAGAAGGGCTGAGGGGGTGAGAAAGCCAGACACCTTAGCTGGTTGTACAGGTGGGTTGGTTTGGTTTGGTTTGTCTTGGTGTGAACAGTCTGGTGAAAATGCCCCTTGCCTTGGGTGTGCTGCTGAAATAAGAGAACACACACAAGGGTTTTCTGTAGTTGGAAGCACCAGTTTGAAAGAGGTTGGGTGCTCCTAAAACAGAGCCAGGCAGCTTCAGGAGGGAGGGAAGCGAGAAGACATGAGAGGGACGTAGAGTTTAGGAGCCATGCTTAAGCTGCTGTGCTATGCCCCCTTCCCAGAATGCCTCTGTGCTCATCCCCCAGAAGGGTCTGTATTTAAATCAGTATTTAAAGTACTAATTTATATTTTTTTCTTCCCATACTTAAACCCTTTGCCTCTGTCCCCCTGGTGTATAATCTCAGGAAGAGGAGGCGGATGACCAGAAATCAGACTATTCGTTATTTATTCTTTTGTATTCCAAAAACCTAAATATTTGGGAGCATTTAGCAGATTATGGGTTTAGGGGGAAAATGCTCAGGAGAGGGAAGAACTGTATCTTCCACATCCAAACTTGAAACAAGATTCCCCAGGGCTGAAATGGAGGTGGGTAAAGCTCATGAGGATGCGGAGGGATAAAAGCAGAGAGACCTGTGCCCCCCAGGACAGGAGACTGAGTGATGGTCAAGACATGCCTGGGGGAAGTGAGGGTCTAGGGATGTGCCTGGGTACCGACAGAGCCCACCAAAAGCCACATCCTGATACTTGGGATCTGAGACTATGTGAGACTGCAGGTGTGGTTAAGCGGAGTCTCCAGGGGAAGCTGGTGAGATCCCAGGCTCTTAATGAGCGGGAGGCTGTTGAACATAATAGGGAAGCTGAAGATGGTTCTGGGCTACTGTCTTGGAGGGTGTGGGAAGGAGCTTTGAGTCAGGTAGGCGGTGGGCTCTCAATGTGGCAGGAGCAAGCCCATGGATTCTTCTGCACAGCTCCCCAAAGGGAAACCTTGTTTGAGTCTGTACCACTTAGGGGGGCCTTCTGACCTCTGGACCTGTAAGCTAATGTGTCTGTGAGTTGGAAGCAGCTGGGGTTTGTGGCCATCTGTTACACCCAAAACTATCTTAGCTCATAGAGCAAAGAATACAGCTGGCTCTCCAGCAAGTCTTCTGTGCCCCAGATGGAGCCAGCAGAGACCCGATGGAGCACACTCGGGGACAAGGAAGGCCTTGGCAGTGACACAGATGCACTGGTGACTGAACACCCAGTGGGTTCCTATACCCAAGACTCCCGAGTGCCAGGCATACCCCAGAATTCCCTCTAACTAAGATTAAATTGCTGTCACCAAGGCTAAATGGCCCCTTGAAATATAAATAAGGTGATCTTCTTGGCCATTGAACTTGGGGACTCACATTCCTACTTCCCACATAATAACATTTTCATGTTAATTAGGGAGGGCATCCACTGTGTGCCACAGCCTGTTCCAGTTCATCTCCACAACCCAAGAAGGCAAGTACCTCTCGGTCTCAATTTAATTTTTTTCCTGAAATTGTGCCAGATAGTGGGTTTGGAGAAGGGGACGGGAATGACTATATTCCATTATTTTAAATGTAAAACAAAATATAATGAATTCCAGGCTTATCCAAAAATCGCAATCAATTTGCTCAAATACCACAGCACAGTTTGAACAGCTGTGGAATAATATAGCAAGGATTTCTGCATCATATAAAGCACTAGGCAACCTATCATCTAATTATTAAGCACAGCGCTGGGTATTTTGTGTTTGGAACACAATGCTCTATAGTATTGTATACCAACTACATTTTCCCCTCTACACTGAAATGAGACGTAATGAAAATAACATGTGTGTATGTTAATGATACATCCACAAAGTGTACCCTTCCAGGGAGAATGGCTAAGTTCTGACCATTGTGTTCTGTACAATGGCTAGCCTAGGCTCAGGTCTGCACCAGGAGTGTTTTCCTCTGTTGTGCACATGGGAACTCCTCACAGCTTGGGTGACCATGTAATGTGTGGTCAAGTAGAGCCCTTTTGAATAGAAATGGAGGTGGGGGCTGTTAATTGTTTACACGGGGGTCAGGCATTGTGGTGCATTCTTGTAATCCCAGAGCTCGGGAAGTCACTGTGAGAGGATGCCAATTTCAAGTCTAGGCTATGCTGCGGAATAAACTCTTACCCCTGCCCTCACGGGAAAGGCATAATATCTAAGAATATCTAAAATGAATCGTCTGGAGCAGGGTGAGACACGTGATTAATTCTGCAACTTAGAATCCAAGTTGGGTAAAATACTTGGCAAATTTTATAGCAAATATCTGGGTAGTATGGATTCATTATTTTCTCGTTCCTGATTTGCAGACAACCAAGCAAAGGAGAAAAGACGGGAAGTAAATAATTTGCATGCCTAAGGTGGCACAGTAATTCCCATAGTGCAGTGAGAATCCAAGCCCAGGTCTGTGCGCTATAATTTTCTAGAGTAAGTTCAAAGACTTTCAAGTTGGACTTCCTTCTTGAGACTTTAGAGGCCGTGTTCTAGGCTGACCTTTGGAACCTTGGTTAGGACAGGGTACCTGATCCTCACAGGCCCATAGCTCACTACCAGGGCTGATTTTCAGGGTCAACCGTTCTTCTTGCTGAGTGCCTAAGACGATGGTGGATCCACTCTAGGGCCTAACCTGAGACAAACAGAGGGAAAGTAGCCAACACCAGGCCTCATTTGAGCCTTCTAGAACTGAGGTAAATCACAGCTGCCAACTTGTCCGGGCAGCTCTCTGCTGCCTGTCGCACCTCACCGTGACTTACAGAAGCGGATCCCAGCATGCATCGCTGCACGGATGAAGATGCATTGCCTTCCTCAGCTGACGTTTATTGCCCCCCTTCGTTTGTAACTGCAATTCTTCTTGTGCCCCTCTATGTGGTCCCTTGGGCTACTGAGGAAAAAAAAAAAGTACTACAAATAAGGTGGCCTAGAGCAACAGAAATCTTTTACTCTCACAATTTATGGGGCCCAGAAATCCAAAATCAAGGTGCAGTCAGGGTAATACTTCTTTCAAAGGCTGCTGAGGGGGAGCCTTCCTAACTCCCTACTTCCTGTGCCTCTGAGAATTGTGGTAGCATCACCCCAAACTACCTCTACCTACTGATCTGTCCTGTGTGTGTATCTCCCCATGCATCTTTTTTTTTTTTTTTTTGGTTTTTCGAGACAGGGTTTTTCTGTGTAGCCCTGGCTGTCCTGGAACTCACTCTGTAGACCAGGTTGGCCTCAAACTCAGAAATCCGCCTGCCTCTGCCTCCCATGATCATGCTATAGGGATATCAGGATCTGTCCTAATCCCTTATATAGCCTTAGCTTAATTACTTGCATCTATTAAAAAAAAAAATCTATTCGACAATAAGGTCCCAGCCTACGATTCTGGGAAGGTGTGAGTTTTGAAGAACGTTGTTCAGTCCTCCATAATCCCCAGTTCTTCACTCCTCACAGAAGCACCACTTCTGGACCAGAAGTAAAGTGTGGGCCAGATACAAGCCTCATGGAATTACCACATGGATGCTACAGTCTGGCAGGCCAAGGGGTGGCTGAGCTGAGCTGTGGACTTGCAGATGTTTACAGTGGAATTAATTGCCCTTATGGTGGGTACGGTTTAAGGCAAAGCAGGCTCTGGTGAGAATTTGGGGGTGCTAAAATTGGGGGTGCCAAAGCTCCCGTTGTCTTCTGCCGTCACCACCACCAGAACTCTTTGAAGAATTAAAGTCTCATGAGCCAATAGTGTGGTTGAAAAGTGGCCTTTAAGCAAACAGTATAAAGTTAAGTGGTTAAGACTGGATCAAGAGAAAAACAGAAAAAGGACTGGATCAAGTTTAAACTCAAGCTGAGGCATGCTAGCAATTTATCTCACCATGCTTATATCAGATCTTAAACTACGGAGTCTTGTCTTCTCCTTTAGTTTATAGTTTAACAAATATGATATAGTCTTGTTATTTCAAAAAAATTCACATCTTCATTCATCCTATACACACAATACCCACATGAGGTACCAGGAACATTCATTAGCTGTCTCACGGTGCACTCACAGGACAAATTAATCCTGTGGTGCATCTTAAATGTAGTTTTTATTAGTTGTATCTTCTAATCCCTTTTGGGGGGAGTTCATCCCACACAGGCCATATTCCTTGTGTATCACTCCATTTTCCTGACCTGAGGATGCCTTTGTACTACCCACCTACAAAAGGCACTGGCTGGCCTGGGCTTCACTCCTGACCTGCCTCCTGGATCTTACTGAGTGTCCGGCACAGAGACTACTCAGTCCTGTGTTGGTTGAAAGAGGAAACACTCTGTGAGAAAGAAACCACATTATCCACTCTGCTAACTGGGTCTGCCCATCCGCTTTAGAATGCATCCTTGTTCTGAGCGCCCTGTGGAAGTACACAGTTGTTCCTGCTGGTGCTGCCTAGACTGCCTCTGCTGGTGTGATTGTATGTGGTCTCTTCCTCCATCTAACTGCTGTTGCTCTTCTGAGATCCCAAAAACAAAGAGAGTGTGAACCACAAGTGAAAGGTGATTTAAAGCTTCTCCATCTCGGGTACATACTCCGTGGAAAAGCACCTCGTAAACATGGAAAGGAGAAGGCTGATGCTGGCCAGATGATGTTACAGCTCAGATTCTATGCAGGAGCTACACACTGCCCTCCTGTCTTGTAAAACTGGGCTGCTTTTTACAGAGAGAAAATAGTCCAACGAATCTCAAGTTCCGTGAGTGTGCAAAACTTCTCTGTGAAGAGAAATTGTGGATAATTCATGACCCAACTCCAGGATAAAATATGCATCATTAAAACCAGGATGCCAGGCCAGAGAAATGGCTCAGTGGATCAAGATGCCTGCTGCTGAGCCTGAAACCCTGAGTCCAATTCCTGGAACCCACATGATAGAAGGAAAGTGGCAACTCCTGATCTCCACACACGTGCTGTGGCATGTGCACATATATATGTACATGCAATAGAGAAAAAAATAAAAATGCATCCAAAATCAATTTTTAACACTCACAACTTTGAAAACAAATACTGAACTATAATAGCTTTTGAGCAGGAACCCTTTCAGCATCCCTAAATCTAATTCCTCGGGGAAATTGTTTCTAGAACTCTCTCCTAACTTACATATTTGGGCTGAAGGAAGGCTGGTTTCTCTTCCTCGAACCTCCCTTATTTTGTCCATCATCAATTTAATTCTAATGGTGCTTGTACACTTTGACCGTTGTATATCACACGTTATTTTCATTTCTAGGAAGCGAAGGTGAAGAATTGGATGACAAATTCCAGATTAGGTGTAAGAACTAATCTTGGTTGACTACTTGACTATCTCTGGAATCTATCAAAACCCGAGCAGCTGGGCAAGCCTAAGAGGGATTTTCTTGATTAGATCATTTGAGGTGGGAAGACTCGATCCTAAATCTGGATCTTTTGAAGTAGGAAGAGCTACCCTGAATCTGGGCCACGCCTTCTAGTGGCAGCCCACATAAAAGGGCATAGAGGAAGCCTCTACTTTGGGCCTGCTTGTCTCACGCTTGCTGGTAAGTTCACCTGCTCTGATGATGACGCATTACTTAGCTGGCATTAGAATCCACGTCTTCAGAATTCCAGTATAGACCGAAGACCAGGTGAGACATCTATCTTCATGGATTAACAATTAGCAGTTTCTTGGCTTTTCCACTGAGAGAATGTTATTTTGGCTAGCTGGACCCCAGCCTGTAAGCCACCCTAGTAATTCTTCTTTTAATATATATATTAAAATAAACCCTGAAACCCTGAGTTCAGTTCCTGGAACCCACACGATAGAAGGAAGTGGCAACTCCTGATCTCCACACACGTGCTGTGGCATGTGCACATATATATGTACATGCAATAGAGAAAAAAAAATAAAAATGCATCCAAAATCAATTTTTAACACTCACAACTTTGAAAACAAATACTGAACTGTAATAGCTCAGTATTTACAGAAGATTTACTAGGGTGGCTTACAGGCTGGGGTCCAGCTAGCCAAAATAACATTCTCTCAGTGGAAAAGCCAAGAAACCGCTAATTGTTAATCCATGAAGATAGATGTCTCACCTGGTCTTCAGTCTATACTGGAATTCTGAAGACGTGGATTCTAATGCCAGCTAAGTAATGCGTCATCATCAGAGCAGGTGAACTTACCAGCAAACGTGAGACAAGCAGGCCCAAAGCAGAGGCTTCCTCTATGCCCATATATATATGTGTGTGTGTGTGTGTGTGTATGTGTGTGTGTGTGTGTGTGTATGTATGTGTGTGTGTGTGTGTGTGCTCATTCTGTCTGTTCTGTTCCTTTAGAGAACCCTGATTAATATGCTATGTTTCCATCTCTGGCTGAAATAAGCACAAGACCAGGTTAGATGAACTATTAAAGACTCGGCCAAGCCCATAGGTTCTCAAATAACTTCTTTGGACCCCAAATACCCTATGTTAGCAATTATATACTGCCATGCATTCATTTTTACTTTCCATTAAAAAATAAAGATGGCTGTCATGCTCAAGATGCTTTGATCTAAAAGTCATTGTTTTAAGATTTTTTTAATTTAAAACAAACAAACAAACAAGCAAAAACAAACCTTGGGCCTTCAAGATGGCTCAACCAAATAAAAGATACTTACTGCCAAGCCTAATAATTCCCTGACCTGCATAGTGGAAGGGCAGAATGATTCCAGCAAGATGTCAAGTAATCTCCGACCTCCACACTTACGCTATGGCATGAGCACACCTACACACACACACACACACACACACACACACACACACACACACAAGGCATGCATGCAAAGGAAGTATAAACAAAGATTCTTGTAATCTGGATTATTGATGGAGTGAGTAAGTAGACATGGTGGTTCATGCCTTTAATTCCAGTAGGCAGAGGGAGGCAGATCTCTGTGAATTCAAGCCCAGCCTGGTTTACATAGTGAATCCCAGGCCACGGAGAGTCACATTATCAGATTCTGTCTCAAACAACAAGAAAGAAAGGGCAAACGGAGGAAAGGAAAGGAAGAAAGGAGAGGGGGGAAGAAGGGAGGAAGGAAGAGGGGGGAATGAGGGAGGGGGAGGGAGGAAGAGAAGAAAGAGAAAAAAAAGAAGGAAGAAACCACTGAAGAACTGATATCTGATTATTCCAACTGCTCCATGTCTTCTGATTTCTTTTCTACCAAACTGCTACAAAGTGACTTGGCTTTTTGCTTCCCCTTCCCACAAACCTGCCGTTATAGACCCAAAGGGTCTATCATATAATTGTACTGCCCAGGAGTACAAGATATGATTGATAAGGAATTCCTTCTCTTGCATAGTTTGTCTCTAGACCAAGATAAATGAATGAGGTCACCTCTTCATGCATAGGTAGCTGTGTTGAGTCAGGCTCCCATTCCTGATGAACTTAGCTGAGGGAAGGATACAGGGCTCATGTAACTCATCTACATGATGCTAGCTGCATCCAGTCTTAACTAACCCTTCACACGGGGGACCATGGAAATGGCAAGCAGATGGAAGGGTCCTGGCTCCCACTGTTGAGTTTCTTCTGGGGAATGAGGACAATTCAACACTTTGTCTTTCTCTCCTCCTCAGCCTTCTGTCTTTCCTGACCTACCACATCCCTGTTCCACCCAGTTCCACAACATCCATCTGGGAAGGAAGTTCCTTCTGGTGTGTCTATGTATTGACTTTCGACTCAGAAATCTAGAAAACAAGAGTAGTTAGTAGATGAAGGCTGACTGGATTTTTCCAAGAGCTAGTGTTACAGTCATCCTCAACCCCATAGTCACATAGAATTCAAATTTAGGTCTCATTCAAAATTAACTTGAGTGACTTAGAAGACTATTCAATCATTTCCTGGGATGAATTCAGTTGGCCAGCTCTTTTCGCTTCATAGATTAGATCACGTAATGTTTGAAACTTAGACTTCCGAGCCTCAGGACGACACTCAATGGGGCTCATTTAGAAGACCTCAGCCGTCACTGTGTGAGATGCAGGTGTATACTACCAGCTCACAGAGAAGTGCTGGCATTTTCTTCTAAAGAGAAAATGGACCACATGTGTCTGGCTTGTACTGTTGTGGGAATGATGAACCCCTGAGGAAGGCTTGTACCAGGCAAGAGCAAAGCAGTGATTTTATCAGCATGCTCCATCGGAGGGGATGGATCCCTTCTTTTCCTCCCTTCACGGAAAGAAGTGCTTATAAAAGTGTAGTTGAGGGGACTGGAGAGATGGCTCAGGGATTAAAAGCACTGATTGTTCTTCCAGAGGTCCTGAGTTCAATTCCTAGCAACCACATGGTGGTTCACAACCATCTGTAATGGGATCTGCTGCCCTCTTCTGGTGTGTCTGAAGAGAGCGACGGTGTACTCACATAAAATAAATATTAAAAAAAAAAAGTGTAGTTTGGTGCAGAAGGCTGAGTCAGAGCTAGATGGGGTGCAGGAGGAGACCCTCACTTCAGAAAAGGCTGAAGACTACACGTGCATGATAATTGAGGGCATGATTCAGTCCCTATGACTGGTACAATAAAGAGTTTAAGCCCTGAATGTTAGAAAGGCACGGAACAGCCATCTCCTAAAGCCCTGGGGAGGTGAACCCCTATTTATAAGGTACCAGCTCCATCCTCCAGATGCATCCAGTTTACATACTGGAACAAAGATGGCCCCATATGACCTAATTCAGATTTATGTATTCAGTATCTAGTTATACTGTCTGTGTTAACAAGAAGCCTGCCTAGAGAGTAGACACTACAGTATTAGCTACTGTTAACAAGAATAATTAAGGTAGGGGGCCACCAAGTGGTGTGCCTAATTAATAAAATCACTCTGAATGGCAGGGAGGATACGGAGCTTGCATATTGGGTAAGAATTCATCTGGCTGGAGGGAAAGAGTCTACACCTGTGTTGCTCAGGAGGTCTCAGGACAGGCAGTTCAAGGGAGTACTTTAGCTGATTGATTCTACAAAAGGATCCAGTCTTCTTTATTGTGGTTCTTCCATCCCTGTAGCCTGTATCCTTCTTCTTCAATTTTAGAAGATGATTTGTGAACCTCCAACTAACACATTTGCACCAGAGAAGGAGGAGAAGAGGAAGAGGAAGAAGAAGAAGAGTAGAAAGAAGAAAAGAAGGAGGAGGAGGAGGAGGAGAAGAGGAGGGTAAGGACAGGGGTCAAGATTAAATATCTAAAAGGCATGATGGCTGAAGCTGTCCTGTTCTTCAGAACATTCCTAGACTTCCACCCAGGGACTTCTACTCACATTTCTGGTGACCTCAAAAATCAACCCTAGAAACTGAAGAGAAAGAGGAGGTGTTCTAGGTTAAGTCAGCTTAACAGCTGATACACATGTCCCAGGATGATTTGCTGGGGGAGCCAAAATGACCGGTCAAAGCTCTGTTTGTAAGAAACACAGTGGCTTCAAAAGAAGATCAAGAACGCCCATTCACCATCCAAAGAAATGAAGGGAGCTTCGGTATGACTCGCTGGTGTTTGTTGATGCTAATGTTCTCCACAAAATGGCTTCACTGTGAGCAGACATCACCTGCCTAAAGAAGAAATATTTATCTTTTTAAAAAAAAAGATTTATTTGCTTATTATATGTAAGTACACTGTAGCTGTCTTCAGACACACCGGAAGAGGGCCTCAGATCTCATTACAGCAGGAAGTGCTCTTAACAGCTGAGCCATCTCTCTACATCTTTATAGTTTAATATCTATCCCTACTCTTCTACATACCTTGGCTTCTCTTTGAGAAACTTCCTGTCCTAAGTTTACATGGCTTAGTTGGGACTAAGGTCCAGGCTTGAAGAGTCAATATACTTCATGATAATGGAAGGACATAAGTGTGATCCGTGTTATTCTATTGACAGTGGGTTCCAGGCTTTTTATGGGAATAATTAAGAAACAACTCATATATCTCTGGATTGCAATCTAGATGAATTACAATCCATCTGCAATGGCTGCCATGGCTCATACCTTTAAACCCAGCACTGGGGAGACAGAGGCAGAGGCAGGTGGATCTCTGTGAGTTCCAGGCCAGCCTAGCTTACAGAGCAAGTTCCAGGGCAGCCAAGGTTACACCGAGAAACTGTGTCTCAAGAAAACAAAAACAAAACAAAATAAATGAACAAAACCAAAAGCCAAAAACAAAAACAAAAAAAGAGAGAAAGAAAGGGAGAAAGAAATGAAACAATTCTACTTGAGATTAGATCAGAATAAAAGAGACAGACAAAGAGATGAGGAGAAAAACGGAGGCATAGTAACATATTAGATTAATTTAGTTTCTGTCACTTGCAGTTGTAAAGATTTCTTAGTAACATAGGGAAACAAGACCAGCCTAATTTATTTACTTCATTCTATGTGTGTATGGGGGGAATGCACATGTGCTATGGTGTGTGAGTGATGGCCAGAGGACAACTCCTACCATGAGAGTTCTGGGGACTGAACTCAGGTCCTCAAGCTTGGTGTCAAGCACCTTTCCCAACCGAACCACCTCACTTGCCTCCCGAGGCTTCTTCTTTTAAAATAGTTTTTATTTAATTTTTTCATATAATATATTTTGATCATCCCCACCTCCAATTCTTCCCAGACCCTTTCCACCCAACTTCATGTTCCCCCTCTTTCTTGTTCTCTCTCTTAAAAAATAAATTCCAAGGAAAGCAACAAATAATAAAAATCAAAACAAACTAAAAAATAATACGAATCAGACCAAAAAGTACCTAAGTGAAATGAGACAAAACAAAAAGTCCACTAAAAAGCATGGAGTCTGTTTGCATCAGCTAATTTCTCTTGGTCATGGGACCCACCTTGGAGTGTGGTTGATGTCCTCAGTGACACTCCATCGGAGAAAACCCGGATTTCCCTTCTCCCAACCGGTATCAATCACAAACAGTTTCTTGGTTGGGGTGGGACTTTGTGTCCATTCTCCCCAGTGCTGGGATTTTGCCTGATTATAACCTGTGCACGTCTTGTGCGTGCTGCCACAGTCTCCAGAGTTCGTATGCACATCAGTTGTGTCTGGGAGACTGTTTCCTTGGAGTGCCCCATCAGCTCTGGCTCTTACAACCCTTCTGCCTCCTCATCCACATTGAAGCCTGAAACCAATTCTTCTTAACATCCTGTATCTGGAAACAAAAATAAATAAATACTGTAAATAATCGCATCACCAACACATGGCAGCTATACAGATAAAGTTCAATATAATATGTATTTTCTAGTTATTCTTACCAAGAAAACACCCATTGGAAAATGCCTTCACTTACCTCTCCCTCCCCGCCTC
>NW_022196895.1:49251952-49261581 GCF_008632895.1 Mastomys coucha
CCCCCCCCCCCCCCGGGAGCAACACTCAGAGATTTGAAAGAGAACATGGCCAATATAAAACGTTGAAGGGGATGTAACAGTAGTGGCTGTCCTGTGGAAGAAGCTTACCAGAATGCTTCCCTTTCCATGCTGGCTCCAAGATAGACATTTGTTTTGAGGGAACAGTTGTGGAAAATGCTTCTGTTTGAAAACACTTGCTTATGGAGCAAACATTTGATTTTGAAATCTATACGTAAACGATTAGGCTGCTGTCAAATAAAATACCCATCAACCCTAACATATGCTTCCATTGAAAATGCTTGCGGGGCAGAGAGACAAGAAGGAAAAGCTCAAAGGGTGGTTATTACTGCACAATATCTTCAAAACCAAATTGTTAAACACTGCATTGTCAAAATGTCAAAAGTTCCGATCAATTCTCAACTGTCACTTGTCAATCGCTGTCAAAAATGGATTTAGGATTATCTCATTACAGGCCACATTTTATTTCCAGTTTTCCTTAAGAGTCAAGCAATCCTGCCAGACACAGTGAGCTCAGCTACTATCTCAGTCCTTAAGAAGCAAGAGGCAGGGGGATCACAAGTTTGAAGTCAGTCTGATCTATGTAACAAGTTAAAGGCCAGCTCAAAACACACGGAGATCCTGTCTCAAAAGGCCAAAAATAAAGCAAAGAAGAAGAATCTAGCATTCTCGTTAAAGTAAAATTGATCTTATCTTGGTAGAGTATTTGCCCTTTCTGGGCTTTGTCTTTGCCTTTTAAATGTAGTTGTTTCACGGTTTCATATACATATGTGAAATGGAAACTTCTGGTTTGTTTGGAAAGCCAGTGATGCCAAATGATGTTTTGCTAGGGCTCACAGGACCTGAAAGAATGTTGTATAAAGTTTCTCTAGAGTCACAGAACTTATGGTAGGCTCAATGTAGTAAAGGAATTTATTGACAACTTACAATCTGTAGTCCAACTCCCAACAATGGTCAGCGGTAGCTATGAATGGAAGCTCAAGGATCCAGCAGTTGCTCAGTCCCACAAGGCAAGCAGGAGAAGAGAGAGAGAGCCTTCCTTCTTCCAATGCACTTACATATGTTTCCAGCAAAAGGTGGAACCTTTAATCCCAGATGACCTTGAACTTGGAGATCATCCTGTCTTAATCTTCTAGGATTCATAGCCACCATGCCTCAAGATCTCCATGCCAAGATCCAGGTCAGAAACTTGTTATCTCTCAGCCTCCAGATCAGGCCCACAGGTGAGCCTTCCAATTCTGGATTATAGATCATTCCAGATATAGTCGAGTTGACAACCAGGAATAGCCACTACAAACGTTTTCCTGAAGCAGACACAAGTGAAAGGATGTTTTGCTCTAGCAGACATGTGAAAGGACGCATGATGAAGGGATATAAATATGACCCCCTCCACAGACAGTGGGAGAGGAGCATTGGTTTGGTTTGCTCTGCCTCTCTGCTATTCTCCGCTAACAACACGCCACGTATTGGTTCGCCTTACATAGCGTTGTCGAGCTCAACTTGTGGTAATGCTGCCATTGAGAGAAGCTTGCCAAAGAACTGCCCGCAAGGTTCCTGCAGGCAGCTTGCCATGTCCTCAGCCTCCTCTCAGGCCGGTTGGTGAGCCTCCTCGCGGTTTCTTCAGCACTGGGCTGTAGCTGCCAGTCGGTGTGTGGTATCTCCTGCCTGGAGGACGGGTCTGCAGCTGCTGAGTTTGGTGTCCATTTGTTTGGTGTCCATTGTTACAGGACTGAACTGCTGCCAGCGAAACTCGAGCTTGCCTCCGTGAGCGATGACTAAATAGGTCCGCTTCTCCTAGATCCCATCTAGGGCGGGCTATAGCTACAGTTACTTGTGCTCAGCACATTGACTGGTTAGTCTGCAGTAACAAACTGCTCACCGCATGTGGAAGCTTCTCTGACCAAGGCAGAGAGCAGCACTGATCTGTGACTATAAACAAAAATATTTACAAGGCAGTTTGATACCATGTCCACTTAGCAAAACAACAGTAGTAGTCACCTCTTAGAGACTATAGTTTTCTTTACCGTGAGCTTTGCTGGGGTTTGCAGTAACGGGTATACGTTCCTTTAGGCCTGTGAAGTCGGCTTCAAGTCCAATCGGAATTAAGTTAATTACTCCTGTAACAGTCATGCCAGCATTGTAACAGTGGGCACCTTCTGCATGGCATCTTGGCATTGTCATTCACAGGGTTCACAGCTGGATACAGCTGTTTCTCACCTAGCAGCCTGTTTAGCACTTACTGGAGGGAGGCGTACCAATTTACAGGACGTACAATCAATTAGCCAGGAGTGAGAAAGTATCTACCTCAATTCTGGCTATATATATATATATATATATATATATATATATATATATATATGTGTGTGTGTGTGTGTGTGTACATATATACACACACATATATATGTATGTATGTATATATATGTACATATATACATGTGTATATATATGTGTGTGTATATACATATATATGTGTATATATATGTATGTGTGTATATATATATATACACAAGCATATCACCAAAGAAGTGAAGAGAAATATATATGTAGATATATAAAATATTACATATCATATATTATATATGCATATCATATATAATCACATGTTATATATGTATATATCCATATATGTATATTATATGCATGCATATATCATACATGTGTACATACTCATACAGTCTAGCTTCCTGGACTGTACAATTCAAGATCAAGGCATCAACCCAACCCAAGAATGGGCTGTAGATCTGACAAGAGAATTCTCAAGAGAAGTACAAACAGGGCCAGTGAGGTGGGTCAGCAGGTAAAGAAAGTCACTTGCATGAAGCCTGACAATCGGGGTTCCATCCCTGGGACCCACATGGTAACAGGAGAGCACAGGATCCTGAAAGTTATCCTTTGGCTTCTTTATGCATGCTGTGGTACATAGGCCGTGAATAAATAAACATGTAAACGAGGAAGATGTGAAAGTATTCTTAAAGAAGTAAAAATGGCCAACGCACTTCTTTTTAAATGTTTGACATCATCAGTCATCAGAGAAATGCAACTTAAAACTACTTTGAGATTTGATCTCTCACCCTACTTAGCGTGGTTTTCCAAGACCAAGGCTTAGAGATGGCTCAGTGGTTAAGAGCACTGACTGAGCTAGGTAGTGGTGGCACACGCCTTTAATCCCAGCACTTGGGAGGCAGAGGCAGGCAGATTTCTGAGTTCCAGGCCAGCCTAGTCTACAGAGTGAGTTCCAGGACAGCCAGGACTACATGGAGAAATCCTGTCCTGAAACAAACAAACAAACAAACAAACAAACAAACAAAAGACACTGACTCTTCTTCCAAAGGTCCTGAGTTCAAGTCCCAGCAACCACATGGTGGCTCACAACCATCTGTAATGGGATCAGATGCCCTCTTCTGGTGTATCTGAAGAGAGAGACAGTGTACTCACATACATAAGATAAATAAATCATTAAAAAAAAATTCAAGACCAAGAGGGCATGCAAGGATGTGGGGAAGGTGAGACCCTTACTCACTGTTGGTGACAGTATACATTGGTGCAGCCATAGTGGAGGGCTCGCTCACAGCTAGAAATAGAACTACCTACTATATACCCAGCTTACCATTCGTAGGCATACACCTAAAGACTCTGTATTCCTAATGGAGAGACACTTGCCCATCCATGAACATAGCTGCTCTATTCACGGTGGTTAGGAAACAGAAACAACCTGGATGCAGACCAACTGAAAAAAAATGCATAATGAAAATGAGGTACGTTTACACAATAGAATTTCATTCAGCTGCAAAGACAAGGAGATTATGAAATTTGCAGGAAAATGGATGGAACTGAAAAATATTATACCCAGTGAGGTAACCCAGAACCACAAAAACAAACACCACATGTTCTTTCTCGTTCATGGATCCTAGCTTCAAATTTTTAGATTTGTATATTTGACTTGGCACCTCAAGAATCTTGAGTAATTTTTCTGTAATTTCTCCTTTATTTTTTTATTCTTTTAAAAGGAAAAGACTCGTGGCTAATTGGATCTCTGGGATATGCTTTTGTCTGTTCTGAGACATTTCCTTACATGCTTTTTATTTTTCTCTCAAAGGCTCTAGATCACTAGTCTTTTGAACTCTTCAGCTTGCTTGCGTATTTATTTATTTGCTTATTATTTCCCAAAGGGTGACTAAGAGAATGATAGCTTGTGCCATTCAGAGCCAGGCAGGGGCATTGCCAGGCTCACAAACCCGTATTCTAGCACAGCTTCCGCTATGTCGGTGGCATCTTATCCTTGACCTCTCAACTGTGTGACAGTCTCAATTGGATGTTGGTTCTCAGACTCAAACCTAAATATGTGTTAGATCAGAACACTGTCAGGAAAGCATCTTTGCAAATGTATAAAAGGTAACCCAAGGCTCACCAAGAAGATATAGTCATGGCTCTTAGAGAAAGTAGCCGACCAGCCACTCTTTATTCTCATGAGTAAAAGATTTCCCTGCCTTGCAGGTTCCTTGTGTCAGTCCTTCCTTAGCTCCTTGTTCAGGCCCTCTCCTAGAATATCCTTGTCATTCTCACCCCCACCCACTTGCAGGAAGAAGAATCTTTGTGGCCCATGCTGTATGGTCATTTCTGAAGCGGCATCGTTGATCACCCTAGACCAGAAGGATGCTTTCTCTTCTGAACTCTTACATCATTTGCTGGCTCTAGAGCCTGGCTCTAGAAGGAAAGCTGAGCCCTTGAAACACTTCCACAGCTTGGAATCTTGGGTAGCAGAGACACCAGAGTTCCGCTCTTGACTTTTTTCAACAACCTGTCCCACTTCTCTATTTAGGCTTCAAAACAAGCTTTCCATCTCTGCACAGAAAAAGGGAGTGAGTTTCTCTTTTCTCCTCTTCTTCACTACACGATTGTCCTAATCTGCTTTCCGTCGCTGTGATACACACCATGACCAATATCGACTTGGGGAGGAAGGGTTCATTTCATCTTATAGTTTTATAGTTGCCTCTTGAAGGAAGTCAGGAAAAACCTGAGACAGGATTGTCTGAAGGGTACGTCTTGGTTCCTAAAGCTTGTTCAGTGTGCTTGCTTACCACCTACAGGACCACTTGCCCAGAAGGAGCCCCATCCACAGAAGACTAAGCCCTCCCACATCAATCATTAATCAAGAAAATGCTCCACCAACATGTCCCCAGGCTAACCCGATGGGAGCAATTTCTCAGTTGAGGTTCTCTCTTCCCAAATGACTCTAGTTTGTGTCAGGTTGACAAAAAAAAACTAACCAGTACTAGACTTATACATAGAGAGTAGAGACTCATCAGAAATGTTACCTTAATACATGCTTAGCATCACCCTAAGCTCAGAGGGGAGCGGGAATCTGAATCTATGAGAGTATGTGATGAGGGGCAGAAGGACTTCTCAGAGCACCTGCAAGTAGATGTGAGGTCTAGGAGAGCAGGGTGTGTGGAGAGAGCCTCTGTACCTGCTCACTTATGGAACTAACTGGAAGCTATCCTGACCTCTTAAGGCTGTGGCCAGGCATGCAGGGGGACTCATCATGCACCAGGAATTGGCAATCCTGAGAATGCAAATCTATGTGGCATCTGTTCCTAATTTCTACCAGATGCACTGGTACATGCTGGCCTCATCCTGATTAGAACTTAAAGTATACAAGCTCCAAGTGATTTAGGCTACAACCTCATTACCCATGGAAGACTCGCTTAAAACTAGGCAGCATTTGCTAGAACTTCAAAGAAGCTTGTCCCACAGGTGTCTATCAGTCATGCCTCCCACACCACAGGTGGTCATACAATGGTATCTATTGCCTTTGTAGATTACTTTAGTTGGGTTTGTGTATTTCTATGGGCTTTTAGAAAAACTGAAGACTTAATTCCTGGAGAAAGGATGATGGATTAAAGATAGTGCAAAGAATACCTGACTATCTGAAGGAGTAGATTATCCTGTCTAATTATTTACATTTATTTTGTCATCTCAAGGTTGAAAGAAATAAGAGCTGCTGGGTTTTTTTGGGGGGGTTGTTTTTTTGTTTGTGTTTGTTTGTTTGTTTGTTTGTTTTTACCCAATAGGAGCTCATTAAGTCTTTATAGGACTTAACTGTCACAGATTTATTTTTATTTCAGGAGAGCATATCAAATTATAATACCTGATTTTTATGTGAATGGGAAGGATATATTTAGAGGCTTTCCCTCTGAGAATTGACGGCCCCGGGGATTGTATATACTGTGCAGCCTTTCACCTGCAATGGGTCAAATCCAAATCAGGACAAGGGTGGCTAAGAAGCATTATGTGATGGACACATGTTGGGTGACCAAGGTGAAAGCAGCTAGAGGGTCCTGCTGCATTCCTTGTGAAGTGAACAGGCGCTGTCTGCCGTGGTCCTGGCAGAGGATAAAAGACAATGCTTAGGAAAAGGCTATCTTGACCTCCTGGCTCCGGAGGCTATCACTGACCTGGTAAGATGAAAAGCTTGCCTTCATAGGCAAGACTGTGATAGGAACAAATCTGAGAGAACATTTGAGCAGCTGTTTGTGTCTCGGAAGAGGAAGGTGTGTCTTCAGAATGCCAAGGCTCCTGCTGCATCTGGGGAAAGGGCAGAGTCTGAGGAGCTGAAGGATGCTCCTCACCTTACCCACCCCACTCCCTTTTACTTCTCACAGTGGACATAGAAGTGGGAAGACTATGGGCGAAATAAATAAATAGTAGGCTTTCTTGATTCCAGTGCATTTCACGAACCAGACCTCTGAGCTCTAGGAAGTGGGTACAGAGGACAGGGGCATTATTACAGGGTAGGGTCTGCTTCATACCAAGCTTAGGATGGAAAGCCACATTAGTCTCATCTTTTCATTTCATCTTTGAAGGGAGTTAGAGCCAGACAACTGGAGGTACATCACTGTGTCAGTTTAAGCCACCAGATGCAGAAGCAACTCTGCGAGCAGGTATTCTGGAAGGATACCCAGTAGCTCACAATGTCTTGAGGGAGGCAATGAGACCAGTAGGTCAGGGGTAGAATTCTTACCCCCAAAGGACCCTTTACTGCTTTACCATCTGGACCAGAGTGCCCCATCCAGAGGACAATACTGCTTAAATCCCATCCATCTCCTTTTAGGAGAAGCCTAGCACCAGTGGCTGTGAATCTCAACCTCTGCCTGGGTTTGCTTTTCATGGCACTTCTTTTCTCAGGCATCCTTCCCTCCCAGCCTCTGTCTCCTTAGAGTACAAGCCCCCAGGCCTGGGCTCTAGTCATTGCTTTACCAAGCCCCCCTTTTCTGAAATACAAAGTAGCTAACCAAAACTTTTTGTGCTCCTAGGAAGCTAACTCCTAAGTCCCAGGTCAGGGCAAGTTTGCAAACTCCTCTGGGAAGGGTGTAGGGAGCTTTTGAAAGCCGCTGTAACTCCAGGGTCCTCCCTAAGATTGTTGTGTTTTATAAAAAGAAAGGAAGAAAAGCCAGGGATGTGTTTGGTGGAGGCCTGGTATGGTGTGGGGGAAGGGGGTGTCTCTGCAGGCCCGTGCTGAGACTCTCCTTCCCCTGGGGAGGGGAGTTGAGGGGGTAGTAGAGACAGAGGAAGGGAGAGGGGGAGGAGAGGGAGAGAGACAGAGACAGACAAACACACACACACACACACACAGAGAGAGAGAGAGAGAGAGAGAGAGAGAGAGAGAGAGAGAGAACAGGAATAGAGCTGGCCATGAACATGTGGAGAGAGGGGGAGGGGAATGGGGAGAAAGGGGGAAGAGGGTAAGAGAGCAAGGGCAAGAGAGAGAGGAGGGGGCAAGCAGTCCCTTTTATTGCTACTCAGGCACACCAGGCTGTTGCCAGGTAACTGTGGGGCAGTGCCTAGACGAGATGCTAACAGAGGCTGTCTTCTAATAGACTCTGAACCATGAGAGAAAGGAGGTTTGGGGACATCTGTAGAGGTGGAAGAAAGGGCCACTAGGGCCTGAATCCTTGACCAAGGGATGACACATTTTCAAGAAGAGTTTTGACCAGAGATTTGGTGGCAAGCTGAAGGAACTTATCCACTAGGATGGCTATGCAGAGTCCCCCTTCTTTTTTCCTATCCCCTCTTTAACCAGCAGTCAACCCACCCACCCACACACACACACACACACACACATCCACTTCTCAGGAAAATAAATCTCCAAGAGGAGGCAGGGAGAGCAGATCTCAGAAAAACCTTCTGAATAAATGTCTATATTAATGAATTATTAACTCAGTCACCCGTGACCTTAAATCTAGAAACAGGAACACCCTGGGCAGAAGAGAGCTGTTGAATCTCTTATTGGAGTCCTGTCAAAGGTGATGGCCATTTGCTTCCCTCCTCCACCAAGAAAAAAACTAATTAATATGGAAGCAAACTTTTTAATTGTATGTCAAATGAAGTCAGATGGAGCGCCTCCTGTACAGACCACCTTCTTGCTTTTCTGTCCGTGGCACCACCGTCTCCCTGCTCAGCCGTTAGCTCCACTCTTTCCTGTTCAGTAAGGGTACGATGGGCTTTCTAGCGAGAATTTTCGGGGGGAAAATCCTAGAGAAATGATAAATTGGGGTAGTTAATTTATCGATTCCCCACTCCTCTTCCCACTTGTTTTATTTTAGAGGTCATTAATCAATGAAGAAAAACACTACCGTGTCCCCCTTTTGCATCTAACACACTCTTGCTCCTTATTCATTCCTCTGGAACAAATTCCCAGCAAATATGCACCCATCGATTCCGGAGCGATGGATTTTTATGCAGGTTTGATCGCTTCCTAAGTGGTCGGAGTGATTTGTTTGCCCATCTTCTAAGTACTGAGAGAAGGCAACAGATCTGAGGGATACACACCTTGGCGGTCAATGGGCTCACTTTCTAAAAACCTCAAGATGTTCCAGGCTGACTGTGACCAGGCCAGCGAGGGTCAGCCGCGGTGGAAAAGGGACTTTATTCGTGTTGTCCCCGCAGCTAACTGGCTGGCCTAGGCTAACTGTGCTCCCCCACGAGTGCAAGGACCCATGCTGACCTAGGCCCAGCTGCGCCTTGGATCGTGCAGAGTCTGGAGATGCCCAGTCTGCAGACAATCCGCCGGAGACCTATTTTGCTCTCGACCCTCAGGGCAGTAACTGACTTCCTCATTCAAGGAAATTCCCATTGTCTTCTGGCATCTAGGGTCCTGTCTCCTCAAGGTCCGCTTGTGCCCAGTACCTGGAATGCCTGGCAGAGGCGAGAGTGGGGATGTGGGGTTATTCTACAGCTGGCATAATGAAAGAGAGGGCCTTTACTTCCTCATCGACCTTACCCCCGGCAGCACGTTACCTGGTCTCCTGTGATAGCCCACCACATCCCAACCCAGGATCAATGAATGCAATGAGTAGAGATTTGACTAAAGTAGTTAGAAAAATATACTTGACAGCCCCCTGAGCAGGGGGTGTGAATGGGCCTCAATCATTCATTAATGGCCCGACCTTAGGCAACCTAGCTAATCTCTCAGAACCTTCTGATCACCATCTGTATGCAATAAGGGGGTTAATAATGGCTTGCCGGCGCGGGTCCTAGATACACTAAATGTATGCGCTTCCCTCGTCCTAAGCAATCATTAACTGCAGTTTATTTTGCTGGGATGTACGTGA
>NW_022196895.1:49261591-49266591 GCF_008632895.1 Mastomys coucha
CCCCCCCAGCCTCAGTGTGAGTGGCTGGAGGCCTCCCAAGCAATTGCTGCTACGAATATCTCTAAGTCCTGACATTTTCTAGGGAAGTAAGAGAGTTGCGATTTTTTTTTTAAGCACTTCTCTTCCTAGAGGACCAAACTCTGGGAAATGGCTTTGGTTAGAAAGGAGTAGGTGGGCAGTGTCCAGACTTCCTTCCCTAGAAGGTCTCCCATAGAGACCTTCTAAAGGTCCTGGTTTCTCCACAGTGAACTAGGAGAATGTGAGAAAGAGTTTGCTCTGTCTTCCGGTGTCCCATCAGCCACAGCAATTCTGGACACAGATTAATTGAAAGGGCCAGGAACTTCATCCTCCCCTCAGGGGAGCTGTCTCAAGTCTTCGAAGACTGCCTGGTTAGCCCCGGGGTCTACAATGCGGTGGGTTTTCCCTCGTGGTGCTTGCCTCAGACTTGGGTGCTATCAATCTATCCAGGAATGACGGATGACCTTGTCATAACGACGCCAGTCAAAACATTTTCGGTCCAACTAGGCTCCAACCGGGAGGGAGGCGTTCTGCCCGAGACCCGGACAGAGTCTAAACAGCGCGTTTCCCAGGCTCAGAGAAAATGAGTGGTGGGAAGAGAAAACAGAACGAGAAGAAATTGGGAAAGAATGGGGACTGCTTGCTCAGAATGATGACTGTTAAATAAATTGGGTTGTTTGCGGAAAGATAAATGCCACTTTTCCTCCTCTTTAAGGTGTGGACAGAACCCTGGCCCGGAGAAAGTCCCGGAGTTGGCCAATTTCACAGAGTTTGTCACTGCCCTCTGCCACCGAGCACTGTGGATGCCAGGAAGCTAAGAGTTTGGGGCGAGTGCCTAGTGGGTGGATGCTAGTGAAGCTGCTGCAGCTCAAAGCTCTGGGAGATGGCATGGTAGGGCGGGGCTGCGCTTGCCTCCTGAAGCAGTAACGCTAGAGTTGAATTAAAGAAGCCCTTATTTGATCTCCCAGGGCAGGCCTCAGAAGCTTCCAGGAGCAGTTAAGGCACAAACCTAAGGCTCCAGGTACATCAAGGAGAGGAGGAGAATCCTGGAAGGCAAACCTAGAATAAGGATGCTTGAGCACTAGATGTTGGCTCGGTTGTAGTTGCCTGTCTTCCCCGGGCCAGGCTGAGTCCTACCAGGGCCGGATCGTCCTTTAGAGACCCTCGCTCCCAAGCCTTCCAGCTTCGCTCAGGCTGAGGGCTGAGGGTTTCACGCCAGTGTACAGCCCCACCTCGCCCCCAACTTTTCTCTTCGGAGGATTTGTGTTAGAGATTGCTTGGCGGGCGAGTCAACTCTGGCACCCAACAGCATTCCAGGAAAATCTGAACCCGGGCAGAAAAGCAAACTCGCTGTGAGGACTGGGTCGACGCGCCTCCCGCAGTGTGCGCCTGCTTCCACCACAGACACCCATCTGACCCGGAGATATTTGCCTGGTTTGTGTGTTTCCATAGCTTTTGGGATCAGGACACTGAGCTCGCACCTAGAAAAAGATACATTGCGGACAGAAAAAGTACAACAAGCAAGCCGGAGTCGTCACGTCAAAAATAAGATAAAATAAAATAAAATAAAAGTGGTGTGTGTGTGTGTGTGTGTGTGTGTGTGTGTGTGTACAGAGGAGGTGTCTGTGCGGGATAGGCGGAGACTCACCGGGTGTCTGCGGGTCCAGCCTAGTTTGAACTTCCTCCCTCTCCCCTCCCCTATGTTCCCTTGGCCTGCTCCCGCCTACTCCTTCTGTCCTCTCTCCTCTGCTCTGCTCCTCTCTCCCTCCCTCCCTCCCTCCTTTCCTCTCTCTCTCTCTCTCTCTCTCTCTCTCTCTCTCTCCTTCCCTCCCTCCCTCTCTCCCTTCCCCTCTCACTCCCTCTCTCTTTCTTCCCTCTCCTTCCTCTCTCCTCTCTCTTCTTCCCTCCTTTCCTTCCCTCCCCCTCCCCCTTTCTTCCCCTTTTCTGTCTCCCTCCTCTCCTCTCCATCCACAGGCGCGCGCACGCACACACACACACACACACACACACACACACACACGCACGCACGCACACACATGTATTTGGTGCTGTCGTAAAACCCACGTGTCCAGTCGAGAGGCTGCCAGAGCAGAGCCCAAGCGCCGAAAGCGGCCGAGAGCAGCAGCCAGAGGCGGTTCAGTCCCGCGTCCTCCCGCGCCCCGGCGCTCTCTGCGGAGCTGCTCTTGCGCCCTTCGCGGGCCTCCGTGTCCTTTGCCGGCATTCCGGGGAGGGCTCCAGGCTGCGGGGTCTCTAAGGCTCTCCGTGTCCTCCGGCTTGGGGTCATGTAGCTCGCCCGGGGCTCCCACCCAACCGCCCGTGCACCGAGACGGCCTCCCGCACCCAGGAACGCTAGCCCCGGCCGGCTGCTCTCAGTCCCCAGGTACGGTGGGGCTGGACCAGGGCTGCGGGGCGTGGGCCCCTTGCACCGGGAGCTTGGAGGTCTGGGGCAAGGGGCGGGGGGCTAGACTGTCCCGCCTCCCGGCGCCAGAGGCCAGCGCGGCTCCGGCGCTGCGCCACTTCGCCTCGGGTTGGCTCCAGGGCGCTCGCCGGGGGCGGGGGAGGCGTCCTGCCCGGAGCTGTGCCGGAAAGCGCCGGCTCTTGGGGGTCCCAGCTTAGCGGGGTTGGGATCTGGGTTCGCGGGCTGCGAGGCAGAGCCTAAGTGTGCACGCAGCTACCTCCACGCCGCGCGCCTAGGCTTCCGAGTAAACTTTGCGCCCGGGAGGAGTTAGGAAGCCGGGACCGCAGCCGCGGGCGGTGTTGCCTGGGAGCCGAGAAGGGGGGCTTCGGTGCTCCACCCAGCTCCCTGCGATCCTCCCGCACGCCCCGTCTGGTCCAGCTCGGAATCCAGCTCACTCTGCGCTCCTCCTCCTCTGCCCCCCCCCCAACCCCCAGCTCGAGGCGTCGGACATGCTGAAGCCGGGGGACCCCGGCGGCTCGGCCTTCCTCAAAGTGGATCCGGCTTACCTGCAGCACTGGCAGCAACTCTTCCCGCACGGAGGCGGCGGCGGCGGCTCGCTCAAAGGCAGCGGCGCCCCGCTCGCCCTGGGCGCGCCCCAGCCGCTGCAGCCGCCTCCACCGCCACCGCAGCCTCCCGAGCGCGCCGAGCCTCCTCCGGACGGCCTGCGGCCCCGGCCCGCCTCGCTCTCGTCTGTCTCGTCCATTCCGGCTCCTTCCTCTACCCCTGCCTCTTCTGCCTCCTCCTGCGCCGCGGCTGCCGCTGCCGCCGCCGCCGCCGCACTGGCGGGTCTCTCGGCCCTGCCCGTGGCGCAGATGCCGGTGTTCGCGCCTCTAGCTGCTGCCGCGGTGGCCGCCGAGCCGCTGCCCCCAAAGGACCTGTGCCTCGGCGCCTCCTCCGGCCCCGGGCCGGCTAAGTGTGGCGGCAGCGGTGGCAGCGTGGGGGACGGCCGGGGCGTCCCACGTTTCCGCTGCAGCGCCGAGGAGCTGGACTATTACCTGTACGGGCAGCAGCGCATGGAAATCATCCCGCTCAACCAGCACACCAGCGACCCCAACAACCGTACGTAGCCGCAGCCCTAGCTCGCCCGCTCTGCCCGGGGTGCTGGCGACAGCAGGCAGTGGTGGAGAAGGCGGGTTGGGTCTCGGGAAGGTGACACGCGGGGGAAGGGTCGGGGATCTTAGTTCAAGCCGCCGTCTCGCGCCACTCGGATCATTGTGGCAAAACTTTTCTGGCGTCTGAGAAGAGACGGTTGCTTGGGTGTCACCATGGGCTTCTGTTTCTACGCTCTCATGCTCTCATCAGAACCCGATTTACAAGGCTTTGCCACTCCAGCGGCCCTGCGCCCTCCTGCCTGCCGCCCACTGTTCCGGGCCAGGCGGGTACTAGCAGCTCCGACTGGGATTGCCCCTGTGAACCCAGTGTGGACTAGGAAGTTTGGAGACCAGGGTTTGCTTCTCAGTCTATATATTCCATGGAGTTAACTGTGGCAGCTCATTTTCGGGTCCCTTGATTATCGAGGGTTTCCAAACGGGATCTCGCAGCAGTAAAGTATTTTGTTGTCGTTCTTAAAATTTTTTTTAAATTTTTTTTTATGACAATGAGTCAGTTTCTTCCTGCAGGTAGGTATTATTTATTAGTAGGGCTACTATTTATTTAGAAGCTAAGGAAGGGTGGGGGGAGCCCACTGAATAAGAAGAAAAATTCCAACCCCGGGACAGTGTCGTTCTTTGCGGAGCCTGCATTCTCCAGCAAACCTTGATCCTGCAAATGTTTGCAACCCGTGTTGCTTTATTCGTTTAAACATTTTTTTTTTAAAGTTAGAAATGATGGCAATTTAGCGAAAGAAACTTACCTCTTCCTCAAGTAAACAGTGACTGACTAGCTGCAATCAGAACTTCCCAAGCTTTCTGTATTCACAATTTCGAATTCCTGACCTAAGCATGGTTATATTCCGATATTTTGAAACAAAACCCTAAATGAAGGATTAAGAATGTGTGCTGATATGCATCTGTTACTTCTTGGTAATTACAAGAATTATAACGTTAACACCTAAAGCTTTGACGTGTCCAAAACCCTTCGAACAGAACCTTAAAGCAACTGAAAGAGAAATAGCGAGTCCCATTACAGAAGCGCTCATCCATCGATTTTCTTCAATCCATTCTTCATTTGGCTTCTGTATAAGAAAGTAGATCATAAATATTTACTTTTATTCTATTTTAATAAGTTGTTCCCTGCAGAATGTCTATCATACCATAGACTTCTTGATTTCTCACCAAAACGAAATAATATAATTAGAATTATACCTAATTCTAATATCTATAAATTAGAATTAATTTAAACTTTCCTAGGTTGTTGGTTTGATTTTTAAAAAGGGGCAATGGGCATTGGCCACATGATTGAGGCTTGCCACTCTTCTTGAAAGAGTTATTGTGATGGAGGTAGCAACTACTAGCTGAAGCAGCAAATACAAAGGTTGTATTTACCTTTTTTCACGTCTAGAGTCTGATGGTAAAATATTGGTTTA
>NW_022196895.1:49267829-49285569 GCF_008632895.1 Mastomys coucha
AAAAAAAGAGCCTCCTGGGTTTCTCCTCCTCCTTTAGGGTTTATAATGCACAGCAGAACGGATCGGCCACACCTTAAGACTCTGTTGGCACATACAGCAGATGCCACAGTCAATGCGCTTGTAGCTCTTTCCTATCAGATTTTCAGTCACACCAAACACATGCTAGCCCAAGTGAGCTCCTTCACTAGGTTCCTGCTATTGACCTGCCTGCCAGCGATTGAGGCACACTTTCCACCAAAGCGCTCAAGGGGTTTGCTTGCTGCCCTCTCCCTTAAAAGTCAAGTGCTGCGATGTGTAACACACGCACACTCTTTCTTTGCTGCTGGGTTGCCTGAACCTTGGGATTGCATCCCAGTGGTCTCAAGTTCTGGGCAGCTGAAGTATTTCCTGAGACCTTGTTAGTACTCCTGGAGGATGCTTTGAGGCAGTCACTGGGCATGCCTGGAGTATGAGTAGAGAATCCCTGATCATCTCCGCAGAGTTACCTTGTCCTATTTGTGTGTGTGTGTGTGTGTGTGTGTGTGTGTGTGTGTGTGTGTGAAGATCAGCTGGCTTCATACTGAGGAGTCTGGAAATGAACCTGTTGTGGTGTCAAGGCATAGGAGTTGGGTCATGCTATACTCTCTCAGTGTTGGGGTGCTTTCGGACCTTTCTGATTTAGGAAAGTACTCCCGTAGAGGGAACAGTTTTTTGGGAACCACGGCTGTAGAAACAGGGTTGCAGGTTTCATTGTTGGCAGCTTCACATTCGACAAAGATTCGGGGGAAGAGACTGAGACTAGTGAAGGATTGGTGTGCGTGGAGTTGCAGGGTGCTGTACTGGGGGATGTGGGAAACTCGGGAGAGTCACGTGTGTTCTAACTTAATCCTAATCTCTCCCCCACTTCCTTGTTGGAGCGCTTCTTGAGAACCTGCTAGTTCTTAGCCTCTGTTAGACACACTGTTTTACTTCCAACTAGCATATCGGGCTGTTAATGACCAGCAAGCGATTCAGACCAGGATCCCTGGGGGAGAGACTTCAGTGTTGGTGTGGAGGCTTGTTATATTGTTCTATTTTTCTTTTTCTCGAATTTTGTGTGCAGGTCCGACCCCCACCTCGTAACACACATGATTTAGCTATTTTACATCATTCTTTATCCAGAGCCCTGAAACTGAACATAAAGCCATATATTAGATTGAGGTTAGAAGAGGTGGCGACTGTTTATTTAAGGTGATAAAATGGTCCATCAGCAGTAATCTCCATCGATATGTGCCACCAGGAGATGAAGGATGAGGGGACAAGCCACAATTAATTGCCCTATAGTTTTGTAGGAGAGAGTGGAGCCAGCCCAGACCTGCTTCGATCTTCGCTCGCTGCTTCTATTCATCATCTCTGCCTTGTATATGGTGGCCTCGCAGGGGCAGAGGGCGGCCAGGTTTATCTCCGTGCAATATTCTCTCACCCTCACACCCTGGCGCTATCATTTAATTTATTAATACAGTCACCAGGAGACAAATAAAATCCACATTTTCTCCCTCCCTCTTTTTTTTTTCCTCCCCCTTTGTCTCTTTCATTGGTTCCTGGGCCAAGCCAGCAGGCTGGACTGAGAAAGCCCAGGGATTTTGCATGCTGCCGGCAGCCCGAATCTTCAGAGCATCCGTATGAGCTAGGCCGCTACCACGGACTTTTCTTCCTGGTGGCCACTCCTGCGAGCCCTTTGAGGCTAGAAGCTGGGTGAGGCCTTTTAAACGGAATCCTTCGGAGGCAGGCAGGCGAAGGCTTCCCGTCAGCTGTGCTTCACTCTTTGTCCCCATCCAGCATCCGGGAACGAAGGGCACGAGCCCTAGAGAGTACTTCAGAGTGAGGCTCCTGGCGGGCCCGGCTGCCCTAGGACGCCCCCCGACCCCCAGGCCACCATGCCTCCTTCCCCAGGGGCTTTGGTCTCTGAGTTGCCAGCAGGCGGCACTCCGGGGACCGATCAATGCCTCCTGGCCCCTCAGGGCTTGGCCTTCTGGACTAAGGGCTGCGACCCGTCTGCTGCTCAGAACGATAGAAGGATTTACAGCTTGAGCGCGGGGGTCCAGCTCAGCAGGCTTCTAAGTTACTCTTTGGTTTCCTTAACCGAGGGATGTAAGCACAGGAGAAGCTTCTGCACTGTAAGCCTAGTGTGGAGAGAGCCCCACTCAACCTCTCAGGGTCTTCAGCAGACAGCAAACCCCCTGAAATGTTTCACCTTTCCTTAAAATGAGAAAATAGACTTGCTGTTCTACTTTGTATAGGGTTCATTTGAAGAGTTTTTTTTTTTTTTTAAATAGTACATGTAGTTGAAAACAACAACCAAAAAAACCTCTGAAAACATTCACACAGTAAGAAGGGTTGAAATGAAGTGAAGGCCTGCTTTGACCTTCTGAGGTCAGTAGGTAGGCAAGAGCTGTAAGCCACCTTCACCCCCTTTCCTTACTCAAAGCCCCTAGACAGATGTGCTCCGAAAAAGATCTGGATTGCTGGAATTCCATACTGTACAGTGACATTTGAAAACATCTTGTGTATAACTGTAAACTTGTACAAAAATCCCTGGTTCTTAAGGCCTGCACTGCCGTGTAGGGAGAAGTTGGAGGACCTAGCTGGCTTCTCTTTCAAACCTTTCTATGTGGGTGTTTGTGGCTCACAGGCTAGAAAATACTATGTTTGCCAACTTGTGACTATGTGTCAATCTCGAGAAAAAAGTCACTTGTTTAAAACTTCCCCAGGCTCCTCTGGGACCCCCAGACAGGTTAGAAATAAATATTTTCAAGTCCAAGAGATTTTTGCTTGCGGTAAAAATGTTGGAGACTAGACATAACTTTATTCTGATGGTGACTGCTCAACTTTTCTAGCGAAATATTTTTTAATTTTTATTAAGACACTTATTAAATGAACAAATTAGCCTGGATGAGGCTTGCCCACATTTGTGAATGTATGATATAGTCTTCTAGAACTGGGGGGAGCCTCGGTTTTTTGTTTTTTGTTTTTGTACTCTACAAAATGCTACTTTTAAAGTATGCTGTGGAGAACAATCAAACCTAACACACTGAAGAGAGCTCCAGAAACAAGTTAGCTGCCATTCTTTCAAATATTATTGAAGTGTGTTTCTTGTCTTCAGTGGGGGCAGTGGCTGGAGTTAATTGCTTCTAATCGGTTTATCCCACATACATGATGAGACTCTACATGTAGAGAAGTGGGAGTTGATAGAATTTTTGGCACAGGCTATTAGGTTGTGAGTTTTTTTTTTTTTTTTTTCCTGTCTCTCACTCTTTACTTAATTGAATGAACCAGAAAAGAAAAATCAGTTAAGCACTCCCTGGGTGATTTATATTTATTTTCATGGGCACGTTGCCTTTTCTCATTGTCATTTTTCTAAGAACTATTTTTTTGCTCAGGTGGTGAAAGGTCATTTTAACGTGTCTGTGAAAGCAGACGCATTGAAATTATGGACGCTGGGCTATTTATTTCCCTATTCTTATACTTTAGCTCCCTCAAGCCCATGAGTGTGGAAGAGAGAACTACCTCTATAACTATAACTCAATCATGCCGGAGTTCTTTCCTGGCCCCCAAATGGTTACATCAGTAAACTCTTTCAATTCTATCGATCGAGTCATGAGTTGGTATATAAAATTCTCCTAGCCCTCATTAGTCTTCCTAAATCTCTGCATTTGAAGGCTTTGGAGTCAGGCAGAGTGAATCTTTCTGCTGTCTCTTTCTAGTTTCTTGGCCCTTGGTCCAGTAGCAGTGCTCCCGAGATGTCTTTTGCTTCATCAGCAAAAATGGAAATTGTGGTACTTAGAAACCGGGAATGGCAGTTGGGTGCAAGGCCCGGGGGTGGGGGTGAGTGAGGGGGGTGGGGGAGATGGCACCACCTAGAAGGCACTCGGGAATATTGTTGTCATTTTGTTTCTGCGGTGTCTTCTTCTTGTTGTTCACAAGGAAAGGCATGAGAGGCTGAGTGAAATATATATGTTTCTGAAGATGAGATGGGAGTGTTGCCTACTTCCACCTAGGCCCTGGGGTCAAAAGTGGAGTCTGGATAAGTCTTCACGTTAGTGTGTGATGCTGAAGGAGGAGAGGCATACCTGCAGAAAACAGGGTGTTGGTTCTCAAAGAGGTCTTGGGGACAGCCACTAAGAAGTTGTAACCAACAGGTCTCCTCACTCCTTGGCCAATCATAGCTGGACCAGAGTGGCTGCCTACTGAGGGGAAGATACAACTCTCAGGTCAGAGAGGATGCTCACACATAGCCAACCATTGACCTTGCAGTCGTCACAGCAAGGGTTCGTTCTCTATTCTGTGTGGTGATTGAATGCCCCTTATGGAGAACTCTTCACTGATTTGTCTTGTAACAAGTTTCGTGGGTGGTTCACAGTTTCAGCATAGACCTGGCACATTTGAAGTGATCTACAAGGACTAGTTGCCATGGAGACAAGGGGAAAAAGTGCCAAGAAGCCCGGAGAGCAACTCTGGTACCCTGCTAGCGGGCTCTTACCATCTCCACAGGTTCAGGAGCACCAAGTGTCAGGGTCAGTGCCACAGGGCTCGGCAGCAGAAGAACCCTGAGCGTCCCCAGGGAGGCTGGACTCAAGTCCTCTGCAGAGGCCTGCCTCACCAGGGGGCAGACACAGCGGCTCCGCCAGGCCCATTAATAACCCTTAGGCTCTGCGATTCCGACAGCGTGGTGGCTGAAAGCTTAGCTCCTAGAGGCTGCCTGGCCTTTTCCACCTAGATCGAGTCAAACAACACTGGGTGCCCTGGAGCAGCACGCCTGGAGTGTAGGAATCTCCTTGTGTGATGTCTGCCCTGGGGGCAAGTCAGGAACAGCTTCAGCAACAGCTTCACCAAAAAGATAATCTCATTTAACATGTTCTCGGCCTCCCATCAGGCTCAATTGAATCATTACCCCGATCATTAAAGGCCCTTTACCCTGATCCTAAAACTTCCTATTTGGTTTGGTCTCTGGGAAGAACTTGCACACACAATCACCACTGACAATGTTTCCCGCCCCCCCCCCGCCCCTCCCTACTTCCATCCTCCCTGTTCCCGTTCATCTTTGATGGGTGAACTCGCTGGAATGGGTGCTGGACAGAGACTGGGGTCCTAGCTCCTAAAGGACAGGGATGGGAGCTTGCGCTCCCGAGGTAGCGTAGGAAGCTTCAGAGTCCAGTGTTTGTACCTGTCACTCCTGCTTTGTTAGCCCAAAGGCAGAAGCAAATACTCTCTGAGACGTCAGAGCACTATCTGCGACTATTTGAGATAAATGGTCGGATGAGAGACAGACTTCTTACACGAAAGAAGATAAGCACACCCTGAGACACTGGCTAGAGGGAAGGCAAAAGAACGCGTGCGGGGTAGAGAGAGAAGCTGAGATGCAGGGGAGCTGGGCAGGAAGCAAAAGTCGAGGGCGTGCACACCTAGCTATCCAAACCTAGTATCGAAGCTTTGCCTGTATCTCAGCAGGCGAGTTTGAGTGTTGCGAATCCCCAGGGAGGGAGTGGCACAAGTTCCTTCCCGACTTCCTGTGGCGTTGGCGCCTTTCAGGTGTCCCATCCCCAACAGGTGGCTTACCTGATGCAGTTTAGGGAATTACTCGAGGATTTCCCTCTCCCCCCTTCCCCCCCCCAAAAAAAGACCAGGTTAACGCTCTCCCTTCCCTCCTTCCCCGGTGTCACCCACAGGTTGCGACATGTGCGCGGACAACCGCAACGGGGAGTGCCCCATGCACGGGCCACTGCACTCGCTGCGCCGGCTCGTGGGCACCAGCAGCGCGGCGGCCGCTGCACCCCCGCCGGAGCTGCCCGAGTGGCTGCGGGACCTGCCGCGGGAGGTGTGCCTGTGCACCAGCACGGTGCCAGGCCTGGCATACGGCATCTGTGCCGCGCAGAGGATCCAGCAGGGCACCTGGATTGGGCCCTTCCAGGGCGTGCTCCTGCCCCCGGAGAAAGTGCAGACCGGCGCAGTGAGGAACACGCAGCACCTCTGGGAGGTAAGCTGCCCGAGCTGATCAACCCAGCTTGGGCCGGGTCTCAGGGCTCCACCCTCGGCCCCTGGAAACCCACCCTACCCCCACCCTCAGCCCTACTGGTGTAGCTGTGGAGAATGCGTTCCCCTATCTAGTGGAGGGCTGACGTCTGAGTACCTGCGGGAAGGATGCTGGCAGAGTGTGGCTTGCGATGGGACCAGTTGGCTCTAGAAGTCAGCCACTTTAACCTGCCTCTGTTCGAGCTGTCAAGGATTAGCCCCTAGGGCTTCTCAATCTTCAGGACGAGAGGAAAACAGCCAAACTCTCAGGGATTGTGTACGGGCAGAGGTAGAGTAGAGAGAGGCAGGTGATCTTTATGCCAGTTTCCCAGCTCCTCTTCCCATAGGTCTCTGCGCCTGGAGCAACAGAAGCAGAGAGAGGGCAGAGTCAGGGTCATTTTCTCAGATGAAAACAAGTTCGTGGAGATGCGGTGGAATGCTTGCTTACCAACTAAGAAGGATTTGGTCCTTAGCAGTACTTCAACTGGAAGGTTGTGAGAACACCTTTAATTCTATAGCACTAGCGAGGTGGAGACAAGAGGGTCAGGAGTTCAAAGTTACTCGGGCCTAACATAGCAAACTTGGGGCCAGGTTTAGGTCACTTAAAACTTCTCTCTCTCTCTCTCTCTCTCTCTCTCTCTCTCTCTCTCTCTCTCTCTTTCTCTCTCTTCATAAATGTTGAATGTGAGAGACCAACATGTTCCGGAACTTTGAAAGTACCCAACCTCCTTTGTGAATTATATTGTAAATCAAAACTTTAAAAAAATCTCGTTTCTCTTCTGACAAAGTGAAATTGTACAGCTATCAACAAAGTAGATTATCAAAACATGAGAGGTAATGGCATTTTGGTATAAATTAATCTCGACTATTATCTTAAGATAGTGTGTCCTCAGAGCTGCTTGGTTATTGATTCCTGAAGAGAGGGGATTATGATTAGATAATCCTTCAACTGATTTTTATCTCCTCAACTCACAGAGAAGGAGTTATGAAATATTAGATACTAGAGGACACAAGCTGAAGTGATGGAAATCTTTGGCCAGGTGAACTAGTGAAGAAGGAGCCATCAGAAATGTCAGGTCCTTAACGGCTGGGGACCAGGTTCTCCTGCACTTTAGTAGAGGGCTGATTCAGCAACAGTGGGCCTGCCTTCTGGTTACATGTGGCGCAAGGGCTTGTCAATGTGACCATTCTTGTGGTGAGCTGTCCCACTAAAACTTACAATAGAATCATCCACTTACATATTTGTTGGGCTCCCTCTGGCCAGCTTTGTATTAGGCCCCGGAGAGGGTGCTGTGGAAAACAGAGCCATTGTCCAGAACCCACACGTGACTCCTGGGGTCAGGGGGCTGAGGCCTTGGTCTGCAAGGTCTCCCCTGATGGAGGAGGAATGGCCAAGCGAGCATGCTGCCCAGCAGCCCAAGGTGAGAATAGGGCAGCCAGTGAGCCTCCTACTCTGCAGTTATCCACTGAGCCCCGGATCCAGCTTCCTTATCACTCCTAAACCGTTGTGGGAAGGCAGTCAGACATTTTTGTCTTTCTGGATGGAATCCCTGAGTGAGGTGGGGAAAGGGATGGGCATATTTATGTCATTAAAGGAGACAAACACCACCACCACTGACAGAAAAGTTCAGAAAAGTAACACAGTGTAAAACAGGGCAGGAGGTAGCAAGCGGCTTGCCCTGAAACTACTTGGAGGTAAAAGTTAGAGCTCTTGCATAGCAAAATTGACAAGCCAGGACTTAATGAGTCCACAGCTGGCTTGGACGACTACGGACGCCCTTCCTCGCTGGTTTTCATGTCTCACTAATTCAGCTGTAACCTCTTGTGTGCTTTAAAGTTTATGGAGTCCACCCATGCACCCTGCAGGCCCCAGCACTGTGATTAAGGACTACACTATCACATTGTTAAAGGTCTGCCGATGCCTCCCAGGGGAACCACGGAGCAGTCCTGGTACAGATATGTTCTATCTGAAAATGTGAAAGAGAGTCCCGTGTTCCTGCCCTCTGATGCTTGTCTATTTTTAGACTTTTGGGAAGACAAAGCTATAAATGTGGGGGGAAAAACATAGTTTTTTTTTTTCCTAGAAGGCTTTGAGAGATTGGGGTGTTGGCAAGAAGCCACAGCACAGGCAGGCTTCAACAATACATATTAACATTGACAACTATGGGGCTTTTCTGTTACACTTTTGATTAGTATGTGATGGAGGAAGAATTTTGTTATAGTAATGGGAGTGTTTTTCTTCTTTTCCCTTGATGTCTCCATGGATTTAAAGTGAGTTTCACCTGTTGTTTGGGTTATATGAGTTGAGTGTGTTAGGAAGATATATAAAGTTAGTTCTTTATGTTTAAAAAAAAAAAGAGGCCTACTAAGTTTGTGCTTGAATGATCTATAGACTCCCACCCCTGCTTTGGAACACAATCTATTTTTTATCAGCCCTCTGTAATAATAATTAGGATGACATACATTTGGCGACTGAAGGGATATTAAAATTTCAGCCATGTAAAATGTCTCCTGAGAGATGCTAAAAAATGTAACTGACTGGGATTATTTAGTGGCAGTAACTATTTGCAGTGACAGAACACTTTTTAAAATAGGGCACAGACTTTTACTAGTATAATTACTTTTAAGATATGAAGGATGAATGTCTGGGAATGTAGCTCAGTCGTTAGAGTGCTTGTCCACAATGTATGATAGCCTGAGTTTGATCTCTAGCACTGTATAAAACTAGACATTTTGTGGGAGGTGGAGGAGAATCAGGCATTAAGGCCAGCCTCAGCTACAAAGGGAGCCTGAGGACAGCCTGGGCTATGTGAGACCCTGTGTTAACAAAAACATTAAAAAAAATGAATAAATAATGACTTAAAATTTTTAAGCCTTATGATTTATGAGATATAATTATTTGAATCAAAATCACTTTTAATAACAGGGAAGTATAAACATTAAATTGCCCTTTAAATTTTAGACTTTAGGTCTGCATTCTATTTATTCTGAAAAAGTTTAATCATTGTTTATATTAGATAGAATCTGTGATTGGAGTCCACTATAGATCTTCACAATCTATAGTGAACTATAGGTGTCTAGGAAAGGTGTCACAATAGTTTTTTTTTAGTGACTCACAAAATAATTATTCACTTAAATATCATTTTAGACACCTGGAATATCAGGGTGACCTGAAGCAGATTTTTTCAAGACAGTTAAAAGCGATTGAATCATAGCTCCTTCATTTTAAAAGTCACCTGCACTCATTCCTCGTCTGAGTGTTCTTTCCAGTCCTTTGCTGAGCGAACATCTTCCTGTTTAGAATTCAGTACTCAGGTCCTGACAGATCTTTGCAGGGTTGCTTAGCTTTATTTCAGTACAATAAATGGATGGCTAATTTTTCCCTGTTACTGTTTCCAAGCAGATGATGGATTCTTGTTTCGGTTTACAGCTCATGGTATGATTCCATCTCTACTTTACTACGCACGTGAAGGGCTAGGATGGAAACAAACCAACTCACATAAGTTACTCCTTTTGATTATTCACTAAAAGCTTCGCTTCGTTCATAGAAGAGTTGTTACATGTTTGGCGTGCTTGACCACAGAGAATTTGTTTGTAAGCATGCTGCCATTTTTTTAGGTTAATATTTTCCTTGTATATAATCCCAACAGTTCAAAACTCGGCAGCACGAAGTTTAAGCAGCATTCCATTCTTCAAAGTGTTTTGACTCCTTAGGTTTTCATGAGGAGTGGTCTTCCCCCCCACCCCTAGTAATGATCTGAGATTATTAATTTTTTTCCAGCTTAAAGAGATTAGCAAGCTAAAACCAAATTTTAAAAAAAATCTAAATTAGTCTCTTTAAAAAAATATTTTGGCCAGTTTCTTTTGGAATTAGGATTTTAATGTGTTTTGAGAAATAATAGGTTTAGATACTTTAAATCAAAAAGATTACAGAAAACATTAAGCAGCCCTTTGCTGGCATACATTGATTCTAACAAGACTTGGACTCTGGCTTTAATTCTATTTAGGGGTGAGGGTGGTGTGGAGTGGGGGCAGTCTTCTGACCAGTCAAAGGGAACAGACTTTCTCAGCAGTTATGACTTGTAGATGAGAGCGAGATAACTTGATCCTAATGTGTTTTCTAATGAAAAAGTGAAAAGGCACAGTTGATTCCAACATTTATGAAAACATTATCTTGGTTATTAATGCGTTCTTTTCCCTTGAGATAAATTAATCTAGTTGTATATGGTTTCCTCTTTCTGCTTAACATCAGAATTTAATATGACTAGACCCGAGGAATGCACACAGTGTATACTTAGCCTTCGGCTGGAGTAAAATACAAAAGTTTAAAATAAAGTTATAATTCAAGATAAGCTACAGTTACACCTTTCAACTCAAGGTCTGATTTAACAAGAAAGTTTAGCAATAATGACAAAATAAATTGTAGCCATTTCAACCTAATTTTTTTCCCTTGCTAATTGAAATAATGTAATGGCTTATTAGAATTACAGTCAAGGTATTAGACAGGAATTTAACCTTGTACAGCCTGTCTTCCCCTTTGCTTGGGTAAGTCTGTATGTGTCGTTTTCAATTGCCCTCTGCTTAAAGATTGACTATTTTTAATTCAGAAAATCAAGGAGGATAGCCTAATATGGGCTTTTTTGTGGTTTGATTTTGTGCCGTAATATTTTTGACATGACAAGAGTTCTGCTTTTAAAGTAAATGTTCTTTTTTTAATCATTACTATTTAGCTTAAGTCAAAAATATTAATGAAAACCAATATTAAATATATATTTCATGCTGCTAAATGTTTGCCTTTCAAAACTATCATAGGTAATTGGTACCAGAAGGAAATGGATTGATTTTATTTTTTTGAATGTGCTGTGAATGCTTTTTATAAATGACTCTACCATACACACACACACACACACACGCACACACACATACACAATTTAGGTGTTGAAAAGTCATTTTGAATCAATACTCTTTTATTAACTTAAAATCACTTAAAATAGTTTCAGCGATAATATTGTAACTATAAACGCCACACTTTGTTTTATGTACTCTAGCTCATTTTGGGCAATTTGCAAGATGCCAGGGGAAGGGCAGGTTCTATAAATCTAGTTACATTGAACTAAATATCATATTTTTCAGCAATTTATCATTTCATATACCACTCTGTCAATTTAGTTGTAAATAAGTCAACTTCACAGAATTCAAGTAGTTTCCCCCTTAAAAATAAACCATTGTAATGTTCCTGGTGTGTTCTCAGCCGTGTACTCTAGCAGCTGGCCTACCTCCCTGGTGTTGCCTCATTGGATTTGAAGATATCTTTTATAGTGGTGCCCGTTTGATAGAGTGAGGGAGTTTTATAGTTTTACATAAACTGTAAAACCATCTGCTGCCTCTTGGGATGGTTCCCAGCATTGTGTTAAAAATCAAAGATGCAATGCTTCGCGATGGCTCTGACAGAGTCTCTTTCTAGTCCTTTTGGTTTAGGTCTCATAACAAGGTACTCTCCTTGGTTTTCCAAATCCCTAAGTGACTTACCTAACAACAACAATAACAACAACACTGTTTGGAAACTCTTGATCAGCAAGGTTTCATGTAAACATACATTTGTCATGGTTTATATGTTAGGATTAAATGCCTTATAAGGTTGATGTTCAGAAATTGACTTTTTTTATTGAGAGGATTTGTCCATGAGAAGAAAATGATTGACAAGTGTTTCTTGCTCCAAGCTGGCATCGTCTTCCTCTGTCATGGATTATTTTTATTCCTCTGCCTTAAAAGCCAGACAAAGGAAGCAAGATCAAAATTTTAAGGGTTACTGGGGAAGGCAAAATCCGCTATTCCCATCACAGCATGCCAGCAAACCGTCTGATGGAAATATTATTCTCAGAAACAGGCAGAGGTGCTGGCTCATTCCCCTGTGCAAATTATAGCAATTTTAATTGTTTGTGGAAAAGCTATGTGTGGCCTTAGGACCACAAATGGCTGTAGTGTAATTTTATGGGTTAAACACTTCTGATCAAGGGGGAAAACCTGCATTGCATGCAGCTGGGGACTCCTTCCCAATGAATGGAAGTCCTCTTTCTTCTAGGGATGGCTGTGAGACATTGGTGGTGTGCAGATGTTCTAAGACAGTTGTATATAAAATTGGAGCCTGCCTCTCTTTCCATTCCTTTCTGTTTTAGAGTCATATATGCTCCAAGATTTCATGAGTTCAGACATTTCTTGTGTATTTACACAAGAAATGCAGACTCGGGTGTACGTACTTAGCATAAAAGCCCAGGAAGCCAGAGACAGTGAGCGTCTACCACCTCCCTCAGATAAGTTACAGAATTCCATTATGCAAATTGTTACACGTGTGTGACAGAGGCTGACCTTTTGTCAGCCCTCTGTGTGTAGGCCCCGGGCTCCAGCCTAATGGCTCAAACCCTGATTTACTCACTGTAATAAGGGCAGGAGGTCGAGCTTGTCGGCTGCCTGTTCGTACTCTTCTTGGAGCCAGGTTGAAGGCTGTTAACACAAAGCTTTTCAAAGTGAATTTACAAGCAGCACCCCTGACAGAGGCCAATCAGTGCACCATAAACGTCAGGGCGGTGAGACTGAGCAGTAAGTAAAGCTCTGACAGTACACTATTGGCCAGCATCAATTGGCCAAAGATTAACCAAGATGAGTAACCTTTGTGAGGAGGGCTTAGGGGAAAAGCTAAGTGTGCAGTCTGCATCTCCAGGTGGACCCCGGGGATCCACCTGTTAGTGGACAAAGAAGGACTGGGGGAGCACACATATGTGTTAGCAAGACCAGCATCATCCACACTGGTGTGACTGACTGAGAGGTTAGTGTGTGTGGAGGAGCCTGCCGACGCCAAGACTTGGTTAAAAACAATCAGCCGACCACTACACCACCACCACCACCACCAACACCACCACCAACACCACCACAACAACAACAACCCCAAAAATAAAAACGCTGGCCCTACATTAGGCAAAAAAGAGAGACAAACCGTTTTGATATGAGTTGTCCAGGATACAGAATGTTTTTACTCTGGTACAATTCATTACAAGGTCATTTATTCAGATTCCAAAAATTCTGGTGGTGTTTCATAAACACACAGACACAAACACGTGTGCTCATTTGCTCCTCATGAAGCTCCGGAGCACAGAACTTTTGTGGAAGTCACTAATGAGCGATCACAGGTTGAGGGTCTGAATATCCATGAGAGGCGGTTTCCCTACGAGACGGAATGTTTTTATCATTTTGTGTAAAGACAGCCTAGACAACAATTCATTGAGCTCTGAGGGCATCAGCATTAAAATGGAGGGATCCATTAAAATGCCCTACGCAAGGATTTATAAATTAGGCAATTTCCTTGATTATTGCAATCATTTACAAAATTGATTGTTCCAGTGTGGTATAGACAGATTTTAGCAATGATCATTGACAGCGAGAGCATTTTCTGATATCTATAGCTCCTGATCACTAAAGTAGGTCACTGTGCCCCCACCCGAGGTTCCTGCTCTCAAGGTCAGGCAGATTTCCTAAGAAGCTTACTGCCAGGAAGTTTCATTTGTCTCCAGAAGAGACCCACCCATGTTCCTAGAGGAAGTGTGGGTTGTTTTCAAGGCTTACAGAGTTTGTTTATTTATTATTTTCATGACATCATCATACTAGATGCTTTAGCCTAGCCTGACATCCACTCCTCCTACCTCAGCCTCCTGACTTCATAGCATTATTTTTAGATTTTTAATGTGTTTCGGAGAGGGCATGGAAACTGGTGGTATGAAATCACTTCAGCAGCACGAGTCTTTGATATGATGCCCACTTCAAAGGAAATAATGTTTGCAAATTACAGCTGCAAAGTATTTGTTTGACTGAAGATCTGCACGTCAATAATTCGTTTTATTTGTTGGTCCTCAGACTTCTAATCATCCAATAGATATATCGTGGAGTCACTGGGTTTTAGGTCAATTAATTCTGAAAGGCATAATAAAGATGTTGTTACAAAGTGAGAAATGCTCAAAATGCAGCAGATTTTTCTATACAAGAGCACACTTAAGTTCACTGGTGCTTAATCACTAACCGCAAAGCATGAGTTGCTTTTATTCCTGAAGTGTCAGGGATGGGCAAGCCAAATGTGTCTGCAGGAGCATCATCCAATGAAAACTAGCCGTGTGGTTTATGCTTAGTACAAAATAACTGACTTTCAGACATTTGCTTTTAATCATTTTTTCTCTTTTGAAACATTTAACACAAACCAAGGCTTGTAAAATAACTTTTGGGGGGGGGGGAATCCTGACACTGCTGTACATTCAATTGGGGGTGGGGGGAAGAGCTGGTCTTTGCTCTGATTGTGAGTGTATAAAATTTTGATGTCAAGGTAGTTCTTTATTTAAAGAGGAGTAATGTGACATTTCGAAAAGTTAAGGAAATCGGTGGCACTTTTTGTTTATTTGGTTATTGCCGCTTGCTAGGTCAGAAGTTCCCTTCCACTTCAGTCAGCTGGAAAATTCACCGCTTGCTTGCAACTCTGATGAGAAGGCAGAATTTACACTCTAGTGCCTCTGCTTTATCTCTTTATTTTCATTTAAATAAAATTTCCCTCATAGCGGAAATTTTTTTGTTAAGTTTTTAAAAAGCAATGTGACCAGTCGTATCTCTATCGAATGAACTGTGAATGAAGCACCTGGTACTTTGAATGATTCTCACAGGGCCCCCGGACTATTATTTAATAAGCCATACCCACAGTAGGCAATTGTAAAATAATGTCATGGGATTAAGCCCATTTTATTAAAATGAACAGTGTTTCCCCCTCTGTGATAATTTTAAATTAAGGCTGCCTCCAATAACGAAGTGTCCTCTTTAGAAACGCTCCGTGTAATCTAATTCAGTAGAAACTTCTTAAGTGCCTCTTAATCGGAATCAAATTAAATGTAATCAAGGCGAGTTTTCAGCATCTTGGAAAGCCCCCAAAGCTTGTTAGCCCACTCGGGAACAGTCATGTTTATCACAGAGGGACAGTGAGTCCTCTGTCTGTCCACCAAGACAATGGAACAGTAGGCAGCTTCCTCAACTCTGCAAGTTTTAAGTGAGAATGCAGCTTCTGGAACCAGGGATGTCAAAAATATATAAACAGAGAGAGAGACCTGAAAACCAATCACACTCCTAAAAAAAGCATTGAATTTCAGCTCATTGTGATGTGATGTGATATTTCACTCTGTGAAATGGAAAATCTCAGTATTAAGTTTTAAGATAGTATAAGTGGCTTTTTGCATTAAAAGTAATTAATGTACATCATAAGAAATTCAAATCATATAGGACTACAAACAGAGCTGATGGCTTTCATAGTGGCCTCTGAAGGAGAAATAAGTACTAGAATACGCATTTATTTTATATAGAATAACTGTTTAGAGAGAGAGATGTTTGCACTATGTCCTTGATACTGCAAACAGCATTTGTATAGCAGCACACAGTGAGTTCTTTTTCACAGGCTATTCCACAGATGTTTAGATTTGGTTCACAGTGAGCAGATTTTGATTTTAAGTCTAGTCTCAGGCATCCATCACTGTACCTCTCTTGGTGAGAAATTTAGTTCAAAGTCTGCAGACCCTTTGATATCACAGAAACACTTCTGATGTTTAAATATGTTTTATGGCAGGCATCCTTAATAAAACTAGGGACCTTTTCAGACCTGTAAGGAAACTGTAGTAGTCTTCTAAGAAGGAGAGCAACCTCTTTTCTGTACATGAAGGGATTAACAACAACAACATCTAAAAAGAAAAGCATCAACATGTTTTGAAATGCTCTTTTAAAATATGAAGAGTTGAATTTATGTAGTTATGTGTTAAGAAACTCCTTAATCGCCGGGTGGCGCACGCCTATAATCCCAGCACTTGGGAGACAGAGGCAGGTGGATTTCTGAGTTCGAGGCCAGCCTTGTCTACAGAGTTCCAGAACAGCTAGGACTACACAGAGAAACCCTGTCTCGAAAAAAAAACCAAAAGAAAAAAGAAACTCCGTAACCTCTCTTGTATTAATCAGTATAATAGCTTAGTGTACTATACAGATCAAAGGAAAAATAGGTTGCACTTTTGTGCAACAATTGGGGAATTCTCTTCCACTGTCAGTTGTATTTTAGTAGTAAATTTTGCCTCTAGTGTATGCTACATAGATATAAAATAGTTTGAGCCCCTGGGTAGGGAAAAAGGTCAAAGTATTGTACCTTTGAACAAAAGACTCTTCAAAAAGCTGTCACTATATACTGGCACCAATAATGTTTTCTAAAGACTTTTATTATATATCCGTGAAAACAAAAGATCATATTCACTAGCCCATAATATGCATCTGGGATTTAATTACTTACAACAAAATCAGGTTTAAATAATACTTTGAGGCAATGTTCAATCTTGCTCACAAGTATTATGTACTAAAGATATATACCACACGTTGTAGATATGTTTGAAATTACTAGATGGCCTTTGTTCTTTTTATTTTATATTTTTATTTTTAAAATCAATACATATTATACATATTTTTGGTGTATCATATAATGTTAGATATATGTATACATTGTGTACTACTCAAATCAGGGTATATCTATGGCCTCAAATCAGGGTGTATCTATGGCTTCAAACATTAATAATTTACTTCCAGTGAGAATGATTGAAATGTTTCTAGATATTTTAGAGTATATAGTTCAATATAATCATGTAATCCATTGTTTCTCAACCTGTGAGTTGTGACCCCTTTGGGAGTCCCATATTCAATATCCCACATTAGGTGTTTACATTACAATCCATAACAGTAGCAAAATTACAGTTATGTAGTAGCAACAAAATAGTTTTATGGCTAAGGTCACCACAACATGAGGAGGGGCTGTATTAAAGGGTTGTAGCTTCAGGATGGTTGAGAATCACTGCTCTAGGCTTTCAGTCATGCAACATAACACTGGAACGTATTTCTCCCACCTGTCTCTGTTAGTCCACTGTGGACAACATCTTCCCATCCCTCCAACCAAAAGGGAATGAGTTCATGTTTACAACTCTATTTCTAGTGGAAGGTAAGCAGGATACAGATATTGGCAACATATAGAACATTTGGTCTAGACATAACATCGTTCCAGTAACTCAATGTGCTCCCATCAATGAGCCCTCCTGAATATAAAATGCAGTGGGAATGACTTTGTGACATCTGCTTCCAGAATCACAAGGAAACCCCAAGATACAAAGACCGCTTGACCAAGGACCTCAGATCAGGGGCAATTCATTAGAGTAGCTTGACACTGGTATTGAGTTCTGAATACATCTCAATACCCAGCACACTGTTACTTGTCAATAAATATTAAATAACAGCATATCATCCCAGTGGCACATTTGCCACTGCCTGTAAAAATAGGTGTGCTACTTTGTGTCGGTGCCCATTATCACGGCTCACAGATCCAATCAGTGTTGAGCCTAGAAAAGAATGAGAACTCCAGGTTGGCAATCTACAGCTAGAAATTTTGACAAAATTCTAAGTGCCAAGACATACTATAGAGAGGAATAAGTTAGACTAAAATCAACATTTTTCCAAAATATATGTATCTCATATCAATCATTTCTATTTCAGTACATGAAGGCCTTACTTTGATGAAAATCCTAACAGGCAATCAAAATAGGTCACAGCTGGGCCAGCAAGATGGCTTAAGCAGGTCATAGTCCTTGTTGTTAAGACTGACCATCTGGAATTT
>NW_022196895.1:49285579-49308737 GCF_008632895.1 Mastomys coucha
AAAATATCTCAATTCATCCAGCCTTAACCCTGACCCACAAGCCTAGCTACTTGCAATATGGTCTGAGTTCTGTGTGTTGGGTATCTACTCTGAATCTCAGATAATTGGCTAACATTTTTGGTTTTTCAAGGCAGGGTTTCTCTGTGTAGCAGAACCCTGGCTGTCCTGGAACTCACTTTGTAGACCAGGCTGGCTTAGGACTGAGAGAGATCTGCTTGCTGAGTGCTGGGATTAGAGGCATGTGCTACCACACCCAGCTAATTGGCTAACCTTTGGCAAAACTATTATTAAACAAATATTAAGAACAATAATCCAGCATCTACTTGTCATCGTACACATTTTGGAAGGCAGAGACTGGCTGAGGGTTACAAATTCAACACCAGTCTGGCCGGCATAGTAAATTCTGGGACAGGCAGAGCTACAAAACAAGATGCTATCTCACAAACACTCAAGCAGGGGCTGAAGAGGTAATGCGGTCCACAGACTGCTTGTCACAATTTTAGGGGGACCTGAGTTTGATCCTACAGCACCCATGTAAAAGGCTGCATTTGGTAGTGCACACCTCTAATTCCAGTAAAGGGGATGTGAATGGGGAGGATTTGGGGAGGCGGGTTCACTAGGTGGCCAGCCTAGCATAATCAGAGAGCCCCAAGTAAGTCTAGAAAAATCAAGGAGACACAAAGCTCTCTCTCTCTCTCTCTCTCTCTCTCTCTCTCTCTCTCTCTCTCTCTCTCTCTCTTTCTCTCTCTCTCTCTTACATACACACACATACACACACGTCCCCCAAATAATAATAAAAGATGTAGAGCTGTGTGCTGGAATTCTAGCACTTTCTAGCACTTCCTGAGCCAGGAAGATTTTGAGTTCGAGACAAACTTCAGCTAGATAGAGAGACACAGTCTTTAAAACAGTAAACCATAAAAGAAACAATGTATACTATATAGAGACTACTAACTATACTTTTGACAACTAGCTACTAGGTAAGCATCCTGTGATTTTATCTTACCTAAGAACTTGTCATACTCCAGTCACTAGAGCAGTGAATCTCAACCTTTTTAATGCTGTGTGACCCTTTAAATACCTCATGTTGTGGTGACCCCCAACCATAAAATTATTTTTGTTGCTACTTCTCAACTGTAACGTTGCTACTGTTATGAATTTTAATGTAAATATCTGATCTGCAGGATATCTGATATGTTACTCCTGTTAAAGGGTTCTTTGTCCCCCAAAGGGGTCTCGACCCGCAGCCTGAGAACCATTTCCCTAGGGTTCTAGTCTAGGGATATAAGAATCCCCAGGAGTAGGGAGCCAAGCGCCATTGAGGTTGCTGGACCAAACTTCTGACTCAGTGGCTCTGGATTAGGGTCCAGGAATTTGCATTTTTCAAACAGGTGTTCTAGAACTGTGATTAAAAATCAAAGTGACCTTTCCATGCCCCGAGACTGTCACTTTTCCTGTTTGCCTCTTCCTAGTCTCTGGTACCCCCATTCTCTCTTGCCTTGCTTGTTCTTGAGATCCCCACCCTATCCTGGCTACATTCTAATCCTTCCCTTCTTTATCCTTCCTACACTGTGGCTACTCTGCTTTGGACAGTCTCAATCTCCCTCACCCACCTTCTCCCCCCACCCCCCCAAGATGAAGCAGGTAGGTCGAGAGACAGGCGGAAAATGAGAAGTATAAAGAACTACAGAACATCTAGCCAAAGCCGAATGAACTCCCATGACTTGCATCTCTTCTGTACTTGGGATCTCTATATGGCTAGTCATAAGGAAGCAGCCAGAATGGCGGGTATAGTTACACTGTTTCAACTGCGGTGTGTAATTAGCCCTAAGTAATCACCGTGTGCTGTGGGAGGAGGTGCCCTCTAGAAGGCTTTCCGTATGTCCAGCTCTCTCTGGGTCCTGATCTGTGTCACATATGCAGCCTTATGCCCCTCAGCTCCCAGCAGTGTCACATCCAGTTCCGCTGCCCTCTCTACCTCCCCTGCCAGCCCCTTTATCCTAGAGAGAGGCCATCTGCTCCCTGAGATTTGCAGTCTGTAAATTTTCTATATGCCAACTTTATCCACTAGTTGACTGTCTTCCCCCGCCACCCATCTTCCTCTTTGGCTCCCTGTTGCTACCCCTGCTCAGACCCCTGCCTACAGGTAGTCTGAGTACATGGCCTGTTTGATTTTATATTCTCACACTCAGAGAACTCCATAGTCCTTATTGTTTTGTTCTTTCATTATCTGATTCTACCCTTACTTCTTCCTTTCTTCTTCTTCCCCTCTCCTCCCTTTCTTTGAAGCAAGTTCTCTCTATGTGGCCCTGCCTGGCTGGGAACTTACTAAGTAGACTAGGCGGCCTTGAACTCAGACATCCCTCTGCCTGCACCTCCCAGGGGTGGTATTAAAGGCCTATTCCATCACACGCAGACTTAAACCCTCCAGTCTCAAAAGCTTGTGGGGGCATCACCACTTGTCCTGACATTGTTTCAAATTGAGTTTACCAACTGCCCCCGCCTTAGAGATTCTAAAACAGGCATCTACCTTTTCCTCTTTATTTATAGTCCTTTCAGCCTATGAGTCCAAAAATTTGAAGTTAATATAATTACTTCTTTAGATATTTGTAACATCAACAGCTAAGTATACATAGCACAGAGTTCACTTTGTATATGTGTGTGTGTGTGTGTGTGTGCGCATATTCGTGTCGCGTGTGTTTTGAGACAGTGTTCTCAGTGTATCCATGGCTGTCCTGAACCTCACTCTGTAGATCAGGCTGGCCTGGAATTCAGAGATCCACCTGCCTCTAGTTCCCAAGTGCTGGGATCAAAAGTATGCGCACCTACTGTCAGGGTACACTCAACTTACTTGATAAATACTTTTGTTCTGCAAGCGGCACTAAAGATTAACATACTTATTCTAAAGCTATGTGCCAGGTGCTCTGTTAAGACCCTTAAGGGCTCAAACTCAAGGGTTTGTACATGTTTATCAATTTGTCTACTACCAAATTACATCCCCAGACCTACAAGGATTACCTTAAATAATCCTTGGTGAATTAGGACTACTTATTTTTCAGATAACAAAATTTCCAGGCAGAGGCTAGGAATTAAAGAGATTTGCTGAAGGCTAGATGAGCCAAAGTCAGGATTTTTCCTTAGCCATAGTAGGGACCTTGATTGTTTTTGCTTTCTGTTGCCTGTTCTACTTTGACTGTCTGACTTCAGCTCCCATGAAGCTCTGGGGCCATCGTTTCTGCCACAGGCTTCACCACCATCACACTGACCCTAATCTCTGGGTCTGAATATGAGCTCTCCCTTCTTAGTGGAAAATTGCACTGGTTTCTTAGATTCCCCACGCCCCCATCCATTCCAAAATTGATAGAGAGCCCTCCACCCCCGCAAGGCCCTTGGCAGAGTTAGTCTACTTTGTGCTCCAGAACAATAGGCCTGCAAATTATATTCTCTGAAATCTTATGAAGTGATGGGGCCATGAGCAACTGCGGTAGGCAGCATGTAGGGAAGAACTTTGTGGGGCTCACATGGGAAGATAAAGTAACTTTCTGCAGCAACCATTAGGGAAGGAGGGAAAATATGCCCTGGAAGTCACACACAGGAAATCCGGGGAGAATAGAGACTAGGAGGAAGGGGTCGGGGAGAGATAGAATAAGCTCTCAGTTGAGCTAATTCAACAGCTCCTGTTCTTCCCCAGGTTCTTGCTGATTTCCACAGCAGTGATTGTACCCCGGGGGTTTCTTCATTAAGAATGCTCTTCCTCCTTATTCTGGTCGGTTCATGCCTTTTGCTTTTCATGAACTCACTGCTCAGAGTCATGTCCACTCGCATACTTTTCTCTTCATCTATGACCTTGATAATGTTGAGGTTCTGCTTTATGGCCCGCTATGGCTTGTAGTCTTAGGTTCTTTGGTAAGCTTATATTTGGCACATCCTTGTACTTTCTAAATTTGCCTATACTTGAAGGTGATGTAACAAGGGGAGGGCTGGTATAAGAAGGAACGAATCGTGTAACTATCCAGGTGGGTTTGGAGGAGCATGCTGGGAAATGGGGTTGAAGAAGCCAGGCTCTGATGAATTAGAGGGCAAAGGCTCTGCATTTCATTTGGAGTGAAGCAGAGTTTTAAGTGGGGCGCTAACGTGTTTTCAAAAGACCACTTGGACGGATGCGGTTTGTAGAATGCCTTGTGGTAGGACAAGGGTAGATGCTGATGGGAGACCTCAGAGCATAAGGGGGTAGCTGGAGAAATAAATTAGGAGGTGTGTGTACGGCCATTGTTTATATCCATAGGGCTACCTGAGCTCTGCAGAGGAGGGAGTCGGGGCAGAACTTTTATGCGGTGCAGCGGTATCTCTAATTCTGAAAAGCTACATGTGCACAAATCTATAGGCTGCATGTGGGCCAATGGCTGTGTAGTTAGCTGGGATGTCTCCTCTGATGGACAGTCATGGGAGTAGCCTTTGATTTCACCTCTGGCCGATCATGTACTGAGGCACATGGCTTCTGAATGATGCAGCCACTCCTAAATATGATGTCACCTGTGAACATAAAGTCAGTCTATATTCTGGGTGAGACCTATACTGAGCCCTTTCTTAAAGGGAGGGAGGCTTAGTCTCTAACCTAAATGTCCTACCAAAAGTCCCCTTTACTTGACCAGCTCCTAGTGAGCCAGGCTGGCCACACAGGTGTGGTGCAGGAGACGCGGACACACCTGCATATGCTGTCCTCAGTTCTCACAGTCTTTCTTTTATTTACTTTTAACATTTATGTTAGTTTTATGATAGTAAAGGTAAACCATTTGTTAAGGAGAATTTGGAACCTGTAAGAAATGTACATTAAGATGTGAAATAAGCCATGACTAATTTGTTATAATTCTTTCTTATTGAAGTTATAGATGTAGATGAAAACATGCTGTTTGTGACTTAAAATCTTGAAGATTTTGTCCTCATATTGAAAATTCTCTGTAAACATAATGTTATTCTGTATATCCTAAATAGGGCCTACTTAATTACTTAACAAACAGTTGAACAATTACATCTGTCCTTCCTTTCCTCCTTTCCCTCCCCTTTCTTCTTCCTTCTCTTATTTAAAAAAAAAAAAAAAAAGTACTAATCAATTGACATCATGAGTGTACTGACTCAGGTTTGCCAAAATATCTGCAGGAGAAAACACATGGATAAACTCCCTTTACACTAATGGTCTTCGGAACAACAGTGAACATTTTACCCGCCACCTTTCAGCGTACAAGACATTTCACAACCAGCTTGGTGGGTTGGCTTTGTTTCTGTGTTCTCTGGATCAGAGAGTGCTCTGTCCTGCTGGTGGGACTGAGATGAGGAAGCCGTGGTCTAGAGAGGCTGTCTGCTCAGCTCTTGCACGCAGGGCAGGGCAGCATAAAGCTGAGTTGACTCTTTTGACCTCTGTGCTCCAGGGAAGCTCTCCATCTGTGCAAACGTTAGCCTGGAACTAAACGCCTCCACAGGGCTGAAATCCCTAACAAATGTTGTGACAACACTGAACATAAGGCCTTAATTTTTTTTTTTTCAAATTGCTTGCATTTACAGTTAATTCAATTTGAATTGTAAGTCACCTCCATGCGAATGACTCACGGCCTTGTTATTATGTTCTGTGTTTTCCAAAATGTTCAAAACAAGAAAGACATCAGTGTGCGGAGTATGCACAGTCAAAGTAATACTGTTTTCAAGGCAAGAGGGTTGTCCATATCGCATCTGGTATTCTGGGCCTGGAGTTATCAAAGAAAACAGAAATATCTTTACAAGACACATTTGGGTCACTGTCCACAGTGCTTCTTGGAGGGATAAACAGACAACTCGAATTCAATTATGTACCACAAGTAAAAAAAAAAAAAATTTTTTTTTTTCCTGTAATAGGACATGTGCTTTAGGTCAGCTGAAAAATCTTGTCCAAGTTGAGACCTTTTGGGGCTGTCAAGGACGGACAGGCTAGACTTTGCCGGTTGTGATGGAACTTAGGAAATGATTTCAACAGCAAATACTTTTCACACTATAAGAAAAACTGGAGAGGAACAGTCAGGAAATGTCCAGACAACAACCATATAAACAGATAATTGTTGAAATATTTGGATAATTTTGAGAGTAAATGCAGGCTGAATTTTTGGACAGTGAAATCAGCTTTCCATAATAACTCTGTCTCCTGGCCAGTAATTTCCTTGTTCCTCCTAATTTACTTCATTTCTTTGTAGCTGGCAAATTCCTGTGTTCCGTACCTCGAATAAATCAGCTCTCCAGCTACCAGGTTCTGCTGCAAGCCTCTTGTCTTGTGTCCTGCCACGCAACCGCATACAACTGGGACTTGCCACCCTTGCCAGGGAGCTCTGGAGCCCAACAGAGCTTGGGCTCTGACACCTTCCCAGAGGACCTCCATGGCTGCCCAGCAACCTAACAGTTCATTTAAATTTGGATCCAAGTTCAGAGCAACTCTAGAGTTATGCAATGATAATTCTTAGAGCTCTAGGAAGTGGCCTGAAGCTGAGGAGAAGGCAAACACACGCGGACCCCAGCTAGCTCTGCTAGGGAGCTCAGAGCTAAGCCAAGGCTGGCCTGCCGGAGAAAGGCAGTAGGTCATTTGAGGTACCTTTGGTATTTGGTCTTTTTCCCCCCTCCCAGCTAAAGTGGGACAACAGTAGCTTCTGCATCTGAGAACCCTGTTTAGTGGCCTGGCTCAATGGAAAATTTCATGTTTTTAACTTCACAGCATGGCAAGTTGGTGTCTGGAAAGTTTAAAGTGGATGCTTTAGAGATATTTTAAAAGCAGTAGATAATGACCAGGAAGTAAGATGGGCTTCAATTCCATGCCCCTCATTCCTTTCCTATGTGGTCAGAGTCACCAATGGGGTTTTCTGGCATTCGTAGTTCTCTAGTGATGAGCGGTCTACTTAATCTTGCAGAGCCTGAAGGAATAAGGGGCTTCGTTAGAGACAACTGCAGATGGTGTCACGCAGGGAGAAAGATGCTGTCCCGGGCTTGTGTAGTAACATCAGAGCAAGGGGTAGGTCAGAAGCTGTGGAGGTGTGTGAAGTGTCAACGGAGACGGTTCCAGCTTGGGAGATGCTCATGGTCTGCTTAGATGGGCCATGAATTTAGTTATTCAGTCTTTATTTGGCATGTGTTCTCTATGTGCCAAGTCTATGTGGGATGAAGGAAGACTGTCTAATTAGGGAGACACAGTCTGTGCCCAGGAAGTGCTTATAATTTATGAGGAAATTGTCCAATGCTCAGAAGAGAGATTTATTCTCTTAAACATCTTTCATGAGCATAATAGAAGGGCTGAGTGTGCAGGTGTAGCAGCATGGTAAAGGAGGTGAGCGAAGTTGGGGAGGAGAGTCATTTCAAGTCTTTGGAAGTTAGTTTGTAGTGTGGTGTTTCCAGATTAATCAACACAGCAGAGAAACTAACAGGGGAGATGGAATTCCAAGATGGCGATAACTGTTTGCAAAAGTTAGAAGAACCACTGGATAAGGATTGTCTTTAGAAGTTGACCTGGGGGTCAGAGAGACAGCTCACGGTGTCTTGTGTTCAATCCCTGGAACCTACGGAAAGTTGGGAAGAGCGAAACAACTCCACAATTCTGTCCTCTGATCCCTACAGATGTTAATTATATACAGACTGTTTGCCCAAGCTCGTAGGACTTTCAGAGCATTTGACTATTGTAATGACTTGGGTGTAGGATGTAGACATCTTGTTTGATAGTCCAGGAGGAGCCAGGCAGTGAGTCCAGGTGGAACAGTGCTCTGAAGTGAAGCAGGCATTGCAGTATGACAGGTAGCATTCGTACTCTAAGTTATTCTGTAGGTTTTATTGACCCCTGCTTTCTCTTCCTCTCTCTGTCTTTCCTTTCCTCTTTGCTTTTCTTTTCTCTTTTATTTCTTTCCAATGGAGGGGCCATGCAGTTAGTTGTAAAGTCTTCAGCTGGTACAGAGAGGAATCACTTAGGTTTGTGACACTGCCTGTCTCCAGGTCGATTCAAGATCCAAGTGCCGTGCTCGCTTCGGCGGCACATATTCTAAAATTGGAATGATACAGAGTAGATTAGCATGGCCCCTGCGCAAGGATGACATGCAAATTCATGAAGCGTTCCATATTTTTTTTAAAAAACAAAACAAAACAAAAAAGAAGAAAAGATCCAAGTGCCTCTCCCTTTATCTTGTCCAGTGGTTTTCAACCTGTGGGTTGTGACCCTAAAAGACCATTAAAAACCAGATAGTTACAATTCATAATAGTTGCAAGATTACAGTTACAAAGTAACAACAAAAATAATTTTATGGGCAAGGGGATGGTCACCACCACACTAAAGGGTCACAGCATTAGGGAGGTTGAGAACCAGTGATCAAGTCCTTAAGCAAATGGCACTGAGCTGTGTGAAGAGAGGGAGAAAACAAATATATTTTTCACCTGTGTAGGAGCTCAGGGTTGGATGGTTCATACTCCACTTCCGGATTGGCAGTTTCTGAAAGTGTGAATGAAGAAGGAACTCAAGGGAGAGATGGTAACACTGAGCATTGGGTCTCAGGTGCCCATCAAGGCAAGGTTTGGTCTTATTTCCAGGGACTGCCTTGGTCTTCAGCAACATCACACACTACTATGCTATAGAGACCAGAAGCTTCCTCGAGGTGCCTGGCCCTGCCCCCTCTTGGAATTAATGGAATGCATCAGCCTGTGGACTGGAGATTAGAGCCCAGGGCTGGGACTACGAGGAAAACTGTCTTTTTGGGTGGCCTCCCAGGGCAAGCTTCAGACCGCACGCTGATACTTCTAAACTTCCTTCTCTGATAATCTATAATTTTCTGTTTTTAGAACTACAGTGTCGGCAGTGTCAGAGAGACCCATCTCAGAAAGTTCATCCCTTTAAAACCAGCAATGATAGCTCTTGTCTGCAAGTTAAGCAACGGAAAGGAATTTGGGCAGGCGAGCTAAAGAGGAGACAGTGTAAATTCAAATACATCCCCGGTTCAAATACAGCCACGGTTATGCTACTAAACTAAACCAAGTTAGTTTTAAACATGGTTTAAAAATACTGTATTTTAGTTTATATCTCAGCATGTTTTCGTTTAAAAGATCTGAGTTTTAAAATGTGACCCACCCCCCCACCCCCCACTGCTCACCTTATCTATCCTTCGGTGTTCTGCTAGCCCACAGTCATTTGTAGAGTTATATTGGTCCACTTCTGAGTATTTTTCATTTTATGGCGAGTGTATATTTATTTATCCTCAATTGACTTTGTCCCAAAAAGATCTTGAGTATATCTTATAAAGTTGAAGTTTAGCAATGGATAAATATTTTGAGAAAATGGAATTGGGGGAAAAAAAACTTTAAAGAGAAACAAATGTGCATAATTTAAAAAATATTCTATGTGGGAATGTGTTGCATCCCTATCCTGATCCCCTTCCAGGTTGTCTGCTGTTTGTTTGTATGATGGAACTAGAATGACCATAATGGGAAGCTTTGCCCCAACTTGGGGACCTCAGTCGGCCCCAGTCTCTGCCCATGCGACAGAACTGTCTAGCAGATAATGCTTAGTTTCTTACTAAACTAAGGATTTATTCTTTTTTCTCTAAACAGGTACTTAATGATCACTATCCATAGTTGAGAAAAAATATAAAAGAAATTTAAATTCTCATGGCTTACCACCTGGGAAAAAACTCTCTTACCACCCAGAGAGAAAGTTTTAGTATTTTTTTCCTAAAAAATCTTAGGTATGTATTTCTATTATGTTAAAAATAGTTTCTCCTTAAAATTATTATCTATACGTATCTTGGTATAATTAATAATTTTTTGCAATAATTATATTTATTTTATTATCCACTGAATAGATAAGTCAGAATTTGCTTAACTATTTCCTTATTGCTAGACATTTAACAACTAGACTAGTAATTAATATTTTTATGACTAGTGAGAGATATTGCACATGTTTGGCTTTATGGAACTGTGATTCAGACTGCTCTGTTATGGATCACTTCTCTTATAGGGTTATTCAAAGTGATTGGTATATACAGATAGGTGTTTACTAAATACGGGTCATATTTTTTTTACAAAACTGTAACATTCTTTAATTTTTTTTTTCAAGAGTGGGTTTCGAAAAGCTGCCCTAAGGGCCCTTCCTTCTGTTTTTCATGCTAAAAACTGAATGTGTTGGGGGCGAGGCTCTGAGACTCAAGCCTGGGGTCTCACACAGGCAAAGTGTGCATTCCACTGCCGAGCTACCTTCCAGCCCTGAAAGCTGAGGTTATGGGATGCCCTGGGCATCAGAGCTGAAGTCCTTGAAGACCTAGCCCCCTTTCTCTTAAGTTTTTTAGAAATTTCAAACAGACCCTAATGGATATAATCATGGCCATAGTGCGCATGCGGGGTCAGAGGACAGCTTTGGGGATCTGGTTCTTTTCTTTTATTCCACCATGGGTTCTGGGGACTGAACTCAGGCCATCAGGCTTTCCAGCCTTTACCCACGAAGCCACCTCACCGTGTGCTATTGTTGGTCATCAGTCCACATGCTAGGATTGCTCATTTATGTCACAATGCCCTGCCTTGTTGAAATACCTTAATGTAAATCACAGTCACCCTAAGGACTCGCCTACAGGCATTCCAGTGTTTATCTCTGAAAGATAGGGATTCAAAAAATACGAATAAAACCCACCACATAATCGCCTGAAAATTTGATCAACCATCTATTAATACCCAATTTCAATGGGCCCTCATCTTTCCTCACATGCTTCTTATAGTTGGTTTGTTTATCTTTTGCAGCTCTGTTAATGTGGGGCAGCTCATTAGGGAGAATTGTCTTTTTTTTTTTTTTCTTTTTTAATAAGTACCCTTGCTTCTTACCTCTAATCTACTGAAGCTGAGTCACCAGGGATGTGGTTGGATGATCTACAGTTCAGAAAGCTCTGCAGGGCATTCTGATGAACAAAGGAGCATGGGAATTTCTGTAGAGAGAAACAGATTGATTGTGTGCTGTCTCGTGGAACTGTAATTCTAAGGACTCAAGAGAAGGAGGCAATGAGGATTCTGAGATTCAGGCCAGCCTGTGCTACACAAAGAGTTTCAGGTTAGCCTGGGCTACAGTCACAAACAAAAACAAAGGGGCAAATTTAAAACACCTTTGGAATGATTTTTTTTTTTTTTTTTTTTTTTTTTTTTTTTTTTTTTTTTTTTTAGTCAATGAATAAACTTTTCTAAAGATAATTATCTCTAGTTGCCCACTTACTCATTCCCCAAGTGTGACCTGTTTGCATACTGGGTCCCAGCTTCTCTGCCGCTTCCCTTCCTTGCCCTTGTCTGCAGGTGATTTTTACTGCTTTCTGATGTGCAGCACCTGTTTTAATCCCTCAATCTGTGGTGCCATACCTGTGGCTATGTGACTTTTATTTGTGTGTTTTTTTTTTTCTTGGTTTCAGAAGGTAATTGTTATAGAAAGCTAAAAATAGATGGAGAAGAAACAAAAGCCAACCTGTAATATCTGTTTTTCCCATATTTCATTTTCCCTATGGCAATATAATTTCTTTTTTTAATTTTTAAAATATTTTTAAAAAAGATTTATTTATTTTTATGTATATGAGTACACTGTAGCTGTACAGATGGTTGTGAGCCACCATGTGGTTGCTGGGATTTGAACTCAGCACCTTTGGAAGAGCAGTCAATGGTCTTACCCACTGAGCCATCTCACCAGCCCCAGCAATATACTTTCTTAAAAGACCAATTTTACAATCTAATGATTTTTGTGACTTTTATGAAACACAACATTCTGTACTTAAAAAATAAATACTTTAATAGCTGTCTGGTATCAAATATATATATATATATATGTATATCTATATATTATAGATACACATATATAGTCTCATTTTGGATATCTGACACATTTGAATTTTTTCTATGCTATGAAAATCTTTACAGATTTTTTATGTATACCCATAACTATTTTCTTGGTATAATTTTTTTATGACCCTGAGAAGAGTACTTCACATTTTAAAGCTTTTAATTCAACCTCCTTACCTTCAGAATTATATCAGCCTCTTTCCTGATTGGGCAATAGAGGACTTGCTTTCCAATCCCCTGCCTACACTGCAGTCTCTTTCTGTGATAAGCAACTTTCCTGCTCTGTCCTTTTGTGTACTAGTTGTGTTTAGCAGAGTACCTTACATATGTTTCTGAGGGCTATCATAACTGGTGGTCTCCTGTTTGTCCCTTTTGCCCTGTGTTAGAAATATACCCTTGGGGGTCTTTAGATCTGTAGTCCGTTCAGAACCCTGGACTCTCATTAGAGGATTAAAGTGCTCAGAACCATGTGGCCGCCTATTGATATATCTACTAGATTTGTCTGTCTGTCTGTCTGTCTGTCTGTCTGTCTGTCTGTCTGTCTCTCGCTATCTATCTATCTATCTATCTATCTATCTATCATCTATCATCTCTATATAATCGCTTTTAGATCATATATTGTGGCAGAGGTAGTGCAATATCAGATCCTAGAAGTGACTGCATTTTGTGGGAACTGTCAGGTATCTTTAGGATCTGAATGGTCCGAGTTTGCAGAAATGAAAGTTTTAGATTGATTGCTCATTTTCATTTGTTTTGTTCCTCATCTCTGTCTGAGTGTGTACTGGTTCTGAGATCAGAGATATAGGATTCCTAGCTTCTCCCAAGCAGGCTCCGCATCTACCTGGGAAATGTTTGAAATGAGATTCGCACTTGATCCGGAACCCTAGCTTTGCCTCCAGCTTCTTCCTTGGCTGTTCTAGCTGCACTGGTGCTGCCTCACCTATCAGGAGTTGTATGACCTCTCATTACAGGGAGACTAAACAAGGAATAATGTGGAGAAGCCAAGGAGAGAGCTGAGATCTGGATGGAGGAAAGGGGTGCTCGGGTATTCAAACAGTTTTAAAAATATGAGAATTGTGTGGCTTGGAGTAGATTGTTGCCTTTAAACAAGGCTCAGTGCAACAGGACGGAGGCTGGAGAGGTGCACATCACTGCTTAATTTCCATAGGGTTCAGGGTAGGCTAGACCTCAGACACTGCCATGGAAGGCAAGCTGCACATGCATTCCTCTTGTGCTGTGACTGCCCTGCAGTGGAACAACTGCACCAGAAGTCCCTGTTTATGTAGCCCGACAGGAAAAGCCGATCTGGTGATTTTCTAAATAATTATTTCAGTGTAGATGGCTCGCAGGATAACTCGGACTCCAAAGGAAAGGATTTTATCTTAAGTTGTTCACTTTAGCCACTCAAACTGGCAGAATGAGCGTAGCCAAATTTCGGTTTACTCTTGTGCTGTTTAGAGACACAATTCATATGGTGCCTTGTTTTAAAAGACCTCCAAGTATTTTTATTGAACAGACACAGGAAGTTTGGTTCTCAAGGCTACAGCAAAAATCTCGCTGCTCTGTGGACAGCGGTACGGATCCAAGTCTGCTCTTCAAAACAAAAATCCAGCTTGGAGCTGGCGTTTGGAGCAGGGAATGTTGGTTTCTCAGAGCCACAGTCTAACACTGCCCCCATTTAGGAGGAACAGGGTTAGGACTTGACATGGTTCTTCCTGGGAGCAAAGTAGACCCGCTGGATAGCAACGGAAACCAAACATTTCTACATCCAGAAATTTATGGTGAAGACCAGAAATATCTGGAAAGTTGGCTAATTCTGTCACTTGTTAATTTATTGGCCAGCGTAAGGTGTTTCAGTTTAGAAGACTGAGCCATGGCCTGTGGAAGGAACGGTCTTCAAACTCGGCATTTTTCCTCTATATAAAATAAAGACACACTATGGAGTTTTCTAAACGTAAGAAAGTCGAAGGAATAGAAATAGGTTCATGGTGGTTCAACTAAGTTTGGAAAGATTTTATACTTATGCTCCATTTACATTTTGTATACCCTAAAGGTTTGATTACACCATCTACCTGCAGAGTGAGTGTGGGTGACTTGATAAAACTTAAAACCAAAATGCATCTTGTTCAAAAACCACCTTGTACCCTTTGGAAGCTATAAACACACACACACACACACACACACACACACACACACACACACACACACACACACAGAATAGATCCAGGGATTCTTCAGCCATGGGTGCCTTTTTCACAGCTAATCCAGTTAGGCTCCTAGTACATTTTAAGTCTTGGTGACTCACAGTCTATTTGTTTTGTTGCCTCATTTAAATTGCGATGTCATAAATCACTCCATTTTTTAATCATTTGAGTAGCAAACACCCCAAAGCATAAAAGTTAAACAATGTTAATGGGGATTTACTTTGGGTGCCATTGTTTTAATATGACAAATGGCCATGCATCAAGCTGCGTAGCACAGTTTATTTATGCAAACGTAATTAGGCCTTTGAAATGAAATATACAGTGAACCAGTTGCCAGAAATGCAAAGTTGGCTTGACACGGCCCCTCCTCCCTCCATCTTACTCATGTGGGATTGATCAGTTTAAGGCAGATTGCAAGCTAGGAATACTCTTGGTTTGGGAAAATAGTTACCCAATACTTGGAATAGAACTCCCCCTCACCGCCCACCCCCCTGGATTTCTGTAGAATAGATTTGAAAGGTGGGAAAACAAGAATCTCTGGGGTCAGACATAATGTGGGAAAGAGGCAGTTTTCCAAAGTGGCCTCACTGTAGAGAAAGACCTTCAGGCTCTGGAAGATGCTGAGTCCAGTATGTGGGCTCTGGATAGGAAATGAACAATGTCCTATCTCAAAGATCTTGGGGAGCAACTTACAAACGGACTCTGTCTAGGCTGAACTTGGCTCTCTCTGTCTGTATTTACTCTTTTGGGTTCCTTTGTACCAGGGAAGGATAGGTGATCATTCACTTATGATTGTCGAGATACTACTTTAGGGTCATAACGACATCTTAACGTCAAGGATGTAGAGACGAAGTTGGTCTCTACCAAACAATTCCTTAGCACCCTGAATGGAATTCATGTGAGTTGTGTTGGGTAGTGACATAGATAGGGTTTCTGTTGCAACAATGAAACACCATGACCAAAACAGAAAGTTGGGGAGGAAAAGTGTTATTCAGCTTACATTTCCATATTGCTATTCATCATGGAAGGAAGTCAGGATAGGGACTCACACAGGGCAGGAACCTGGAGGTAGGAGTGGATGCAGAGGCCATGGAGGGATGCTGCTTACTGGCTTGCTTCCCATGGCTTACTCAGCCTGCTTTCTATAGAATTCAGGATCACCAGCCTAGGGAAGGAATCACCCACATTGGGCTGGGGTCCTCCCCTATCAATCCCAAATTAAGAAAATGCTTTAAAGCTAGATCTGATGAAGGCATTTTCTTGACTGAGATTCCCTCCTTTCAGATGACTCTAGCTTGTGTCAAGTTGGCAGCCCAGCAAGCGTCTCTGAAGACAGGCGGAGAGGCTCGGGGCTGCCACCAGGACACCATGAGTTTTGTCACATGTTGAGTAATCATTCCACTTTGCTTGGGACAAAATGTCAAAGCAGGTGAGCAAAAATGTTTCAAAGTCTGAAAGTAAGACCTAAAGTTGGTCAAGTGTATCACCCTTCACCCTGACCCCCGGGGTGAAATTAGTGTAGTGACTTGATAGCAGCAGTGGAGGCAGGACCCCTGGCAAAGGCCAATACTATTTGAGTGTTTTCTCTAGGCTCAGCTAGTCATGAAAATGATCTGCTAGCTCAGTGGTTCTCAACCTTCCTAACACTGTGACTTTAATACAGGTCCTCATGTTGGGGTGACCCACAACCATAAAATTATTTCCATTGTTTCTTCATAATTGTCATTTTGCTACTGTTTGGATCCTAATGTAAGTATCTGTGCTTTCCAATGGTCTTAGGGGACTCCTGTGAAAGGGCCTTTTGATCCCCCCAAAGGGGTTGCAACCTACAGACTGAGAACCATTGTAATAGCTACCACCTTATACCTAAACGCAGGTATAGTTTAATTCTTTTGTGTGTGCTCCTGTGCTTGTGTGTGGGCACAAGCATGGGCCAGAGGATAACCTCAGGGTCATTTCTCAGGTGTTATCCACCATTTTTTCCTTTCATTGAACATATATTTCATTTCATATAAAAACATTGTGATTACAGTTTCCCATACAATTTCCCTTTACACTCTCAGCTGCTCACCACCTCTACCTACCTAGTCAGTTAGTTAGAGACAGGGTCTAATGTAGTCAGAAAGGCCTGGAACTCACTATGTAGCTCAGACTGATTTGAAACTCATGGTGACCTTCCTCCCTCAGCCTCTCTCATGTAGGGTATGACGCATCGATGCTGGTGTGACTCACCATGCTTCTGTAAAGGTTTGTTGTCATCGATGCTTTGGGGAAAAGGAGTTAACAGTAAACCTAAGGGGAAACCATAGTGTCAAAGTTTAGACAGAGATATCCCACCCTGCTCCCAATACTTCCTGTTCATTGGAAATACTAGGGCAAGTGTTAAAGTAATCAGTTGAGAATAAGACCACTACCACAGTTTTTGAGCCAAATCTGAAGCAAGCTTTAATTAAATACTGGCCAGATATTTCACCCAGGCCCATCCCAGGGTTTCCAGAAAATGGCACACTTTGCAGAGGCTCCTAAAGCCAGACCTACAAGGCTATGCTCTTTTCAACCAGGTCTAATCAGGGGCAAGTATGTATCCTGAAGTGTTTCCTACCTGTGTACCTCCCACTCACATGTGATCAGGCACCTCTAATGCAGTTGAGGCAAACAGACTTGTTTTGGGGAGCGAGAACACGTGGCTTGTTATCTTGCATCAACAATAGCCTCCAGTATAACTTTGGCTCCTACAGAAGCTGACAGGAAAGAAGGAAAAAAGAAGGGAACCCACAGGCTGAGAATAAACTCTCACTTCTCCTTAGAGCTGATCTTTGGGAGGTAAGGGACCCCTCTTCAAATGTGGGATGTACAGAGGAGGCAAATGTGGATGTGCTCTGTGAAGCCATGTAGATTTGTATGAATTCAGATCTTGCTCCATAGATGGTCATTAGCAAATACACATCCGAATGTCCAGGCATGTTCATTAAACCTGTGCACCCATCCTTAACCCAATGAATTACAGGGTATGTGTGACACCTTGCATTACAAACAGGCAGGATTCGGGGGATAGCAGATAAAGGTTACTATGTAGTTTTGCCCAAGTATCCAGCTTCCTGTCACTCCTAGACACAAAGAGGACCTTCACGAGGGAAGAGCTGTGTGGTGATGTAATGAACAGACCTCTCTCAGCCACATAGGCTGGGTCTCAGCTGCAAAGCTTCATATGACCTGAGGCAAGTTACTTGGAAATTTCCTTAACTTCCTTCTCCCATTCCAAATTGGGACACACTAACATCACTTCATTTTATAAAAATTAAATAAAACGAAATGTTATAAATTCAATAGCACATTGCCTGTATATAATAGGGTCTCTGTGAGTGTCCCAAGAACATAAAATTCTATTCCACTTAGCAGTAAGCAAGGAAAAATCAGAAAATCCAGTCCTTACTCCCCTAATCCACTCTCCTTTCTGCCCCCTTTCCCACAGCAGTTATTTCTGACACATTAAAATTTTAATTAATGAATGAATCTATTTATATGTTCTGTGTATGTGTGTGGGCGCATGCATGCCAAGGCACATGTGTGTAGAGGTCAGAGGACAACTTCCACCAATGTGGAATCTGGGAAAATCAAATTCAGATTATCAGGTTGGTCGGCAACTCCTTTAGCCACTGAGCCATCTTGCTCGCCCTAGTTCTGACACACCTTGGAGAATCAGGACATCCTCAGACATTTCTCCTGGTCCTCCTCCTGGTCCTCCTCCTGGTCCTCCTCCTTCACTATCACCACCACCTTCACCTCCTCCTCTTCCTCCTCCTCTACCTCCTCCTTTCTTCTTCTTCCTTCTCCTCCTCCACTATGACGACCATCTCCTCCTCTTCCTCCTCTTCTTCCTCCTCCTCTACCTCCTTCTCTCCCTCTTCCTCCTCTTTTCTTCATCAGGTAGCCCTAGCTGACCTGGAACTTGCTGTGTAAACCAGGATGGCCACAAATTCTCTGCCTCCCAAGTAGGGCAATTAAAGGTATGCCTAACTCATTTTTTTTTATATAAATGCAGAAGAGAGCATGTATTACTTTGACTAAAACAAGGCAGACAGGGATCTATAGTCTGATAGCTTTATTTCAATCTCGACATTTATTTAGAGATTTCTAAACAATACAAAAAACAAAACCAAAACAGAACAAAACAAAAAGAACCCCAAATCCATCAATCCATTAAGGTTTTTATGCTAATAAGAGGATTAAAACTTACATTTGAGCCAAATAATAGCCAGTTGGACATTTTTCACTCCGCAGAGTTTGTCTGAGAATTTGATACAGGTGCAGTTGTGTATTTATTCTGATTAGCACACAACATTTTCTGCTGCTGCGGTGTTTTCATTTTGTTAAATACTTGTTATTAGTTAACATTAGCAACAAACACCCCAGGTCAGATGAGCTCTATGTAATTTGCATATATTACTCCCCTTAGTCTAGAACCACCCCTTTGAGGGCAATTTAATTATTCCCTACTAAGTATATTTTTTAAAAGCTGAGGCTCCAAGAGGATGCATTTCATATGCACGATGAGACACTGTATCCATAAACTTGAGTATCTGAGTAGATTGAATAGACGCAATCTGAAGTGGAAGGTTGTGTCTAACTCAGCTGTACATTTCCATGCTCGCCCAGTGTTTGCTGAGTGTACAGTGGTGATGAGAGTTGATTGGAACCAAGTGCTTGTTACCTGCCTTGTACTGGGATAGACATTTGGTAGCATGGATGGCTGAGGCTCGCATTTCAACAGCCCTGTCCTCGTCTAAAAGCATGTCTTTGGCTTAGGTGTTTGGATTCCTGTGCCTCAAACACAGAAGAGAGGCTTTGCAGACTAGTTTCCATGAGGTATAGAATAGGGTGTGTTGGGGTGAGTTAACATATAAAACACTCAGCGCAGCGCATGGTTCTGTGTGTGTAACACCAAGGGAGGGACTTATTAGCTTCTATCATTATTCCCGACCTGGGTGTGTATCTTATTCTGAATCATGTCCTCTTTAAACGATGTTTCTCTTCTTGATGATACATTTTTAAATGTTCCTAGAGAGATATCCCAGTTCTCTTTCTTCACTTCTGGAGATGAACCTGTACACTGTGGTCTTTTCAGAGCTAAAGCTCTGTTGATGCATAGAACGCATGGATATGAGGAAATATCCTGAAACTTTCAAAACTAGAGATTTTGCTGGTTCAAATTTCACATAAAAGGGTAAACAAATTCCTCTGTTTAGATAACAAAAAGTCCTGTGAGTTGTTTCTCTCTGTATCTGTTTCCTCTTTCTAAGTTGTCAGAGAGAAGTTTCTATATTTTGGATTTTTTGTAAGCAAGCACTTTTTAATGCTTTTCACAAGGACAGGTGTACAGTCCTATCTCTGGAAGAACTCTCAGAGTGTGTTGACAATTCAGGAAGCTTTGAATGCTTCTAAATAAAATCTTTTTTTCCCCTGCTTAGTGGTTGACTGAGCAATGGGACAGTAGTAGGATTATCCTATAGATCTTTCCTTTCTTCTTCCTGCCTTCCTTCCCTCCTTCATCTTGCTCCTCCTCCTCTCCCTCCTCTTCCCATTATTATTATTATTATTATTATTATTATTATTAGTAGTAGTAGTAGTAGTAGTAGTAGTAGTAGTAGTAGTAGTAGTAGTATTTGGTTTTGGGAAATAGGGTTTCTCTGTGTAGCCCTGGCTATCCTGGAACTCACTCTTTAGAGCAGGCTAGCCTTGAACCACAGATCTGCCTACCTCTGCTTCCTGAGTGCTAGGATTAAAGGTGTGCACCACTAGCACCTAGCCTATACATTTTTCTCATGGGGATGGTGTAATTTAACAGGGCAGAATGAATGCTTTCCTGGCATGTGTGCAGCCCCAAGCACAATGATTGATTTCAGCAGTTCAGAAAAGAAACAAAAGGTGGACAAGAGAGAGGGAGAGAGGGAGAGAAGGAGAGAATAGGAGAAGGGAAGGGGCAAGGGAGAGAAAAAAAAGTATTGTGTATTTGTCCTCGAGCTGGGCACAGTTACTACTGTGGTAACTCTAGCATCCTTCCTTTGAAACGGAACCATAGGCAAAGCTTCTACCATATAGAGGAAAATACAGTTCTGGTAGCTTCCTATGCTCTCCTGGAAAAACAAAAAATAAAACACAAAAAAACCCAGAGACAGAAGGACATATCACAACTCAAATATCCTTTTCAAATTAAAAGTCAGAATTAGCATTGCAAATGCAAGGCAGAAATTCAGAGCTGTCACTCAGGGTGAACCTTTTGATAAATTGGATCTTGATATTTACAGAATCTATTAAAATACAACCAATAGTGTGTTTGTTTATGTGTTGACAAGATGATATACACCCTGAAGGTCAAGGGTGATGTGAATTGTTATGGTGTTCTTGTCAAAGAGGCTAAGAAGGGGGGGCCTAGTTACAGAGGGTTGGTGAAATAATGACTGGACCACAATGTCATGACAAATGCAGGGATCACCTGGAGAAAGTTCAATTGATTTGAAACAAAACTCTCTGATGTTTGTCAATCAGAGGGAGTAGGGGAGAGAGAGAAAGAGAGAGAGAGAAAGAGAGAGAGAGAGAGAGGGAGAGAGAGGGAGAGAGAGAGAGAGAGGGAGAGAGAGAGAGAGAGAGAGAGGGAGAGGGAGAGAGACAGACAGAGAGAGACAGAGACAGAGAGAGACAGAGAGAGACAGAGAGAGAGAGGGAGAGGGAGGGAGGGAGAGAAAGACAGAGAGAGAGAGAGGGAGAGGGAGAGAGAGGGAGGGAGGGAGAGAGAGAGAGAGAGAGAGGGAGAGGGAGAGGGAGGGAGGACAGAGAGAAGAGAACAGAGGAGAGAGAAGACAGACAGAAAGAGAGAAAGAACACTTCCTTCTGCAACTTGTTAGAAAATTGGCAGCTCAAATGGAAAAACAAATAGTGAAATTAAACAGAAAGGCATTGATTTAACTTCTTGGGTGGTTTATCAAATGGCACAATGAACTTTTCATTCTGTCTTGTCATTTATTAATTACCCTCTTTTAATCAAACCAGTTAAGAATCAGTTTACAAACCTTTGGTTACTCCTTTGTAAATAGTTCCAGCCAGTTCCAAATCACTTTGTCCTTTTCCTAAATATCTTTCTCTAATTGTTAGCCAAGTTGTACTTTTTCCCCTTGTAAAAACTCAAAATATATTTGAAATAAATGTGGGATTTACATGATATTCCTCCTGGCATGGTTTTACCACTTCATTTGGGCTCTTGTTTTCTCTCTTTTAAAAACGGGTATCTTTTTAATGTGCTTCTCTTTACAAATTGCATTTTACTCTATGTTGGTGGTGCTAGGGATTGAACTCAGAGCCTGTGCTTGACCGGCCTGAGCTTTAACACTGAGCTCAGACATTTTCTTTTCTTTTTCGTAGCAATGGTATTCTAATTAGTGAAGGCTTTAACTCAGTGATTCTCAACCTTTGAGTTGCGACCCCTTTGGAGGTCAGAGTCAGGGGTCATCGTCTAAGGTCATGGGGAAACAGATATTTACACTACAATTCATAACAATAGCAAAATGACAGCTGCGAAGTGGCAATGAAAGTAATTTTATGGCTAGGGGTTAGCACAGCATGAGGAACTGTATTAAAGGGTTGAAGCCTTAGGGAGGTTGGGAACCCCTGCTTTAATTGTAACTGTTATACTGAGAAGAAGGTAGGACCCCATCCCAGCTGAGAGCTATGTGTTGGTGCTTAGAAGTGTGTAGAGCAGTGGATCTTAACCTGCCTAACACTGAGACCCTCCAATACTGTTCTTCATGTTGTGGTGACTCCCAGCCATAAAATTACTTTAGTTGTTACTTCACTTTTTTTTTGTTTTTGTTTTTGTTTTTGTTGTTGTTTTGTTTTGTTTCGAGACAGGATTTCTCTGTATAGCCCTGGCTGTCCTGGAACTCACTCTGTAGACCAGGCTGGCCTCGAACTCAGAAATCCTCCTGCCTCCGCCAAGTGCTGGGATTAAAGGTGTGTGCCACCACCTCCCTGCTACATTACTGTAATTTTACTATTGTTATGAGTCGTAATGTAAATATCTGGGTTCTTTAATAGATGGTCTTAGGGGACCCCTGTGAAAGAGTTGTTCATCTCTGAAGGGGTCACGACCCATGGGTTGAGAACTGTTGGCATAGAAAAAACTAAAGCCAGGTGGACACATGCAATTTCAAGATAAAAGTGAATCAGAAAAGAGGTGCAATGAAACAGCCTGTAGCCAATGTGTTGATCACATGAGTTTGCATGTTAAGATTCCCCACCATCCATTCAGAAGCATGTAAGCTTTTACATATGTTAGATTATAGTGGCAGATATAGCTTATGAGCATATTTGAATGTGTTTTTTCATATGTCTGTCATATACTGGATTAATTGAATGAAATTAAGCAAGAATAACTGTAAACAGAGAAAAAAATTATCTTGACTTGGCCACCCATGATTTTCCGGTAGGATTCCCGCTAAGCTGTTTGTGGTCTAGTCCTAGAAATTAACACTTACTTTAATGGATGGATCATGGATCATCTCAAGTTACTGCTCCGCAGCAGGCAGATGTGTGCGATGCACGTCACAGACATCATGGCTTAAGCAGCCAATCACATCACAGTACAAAGATACTCACCCTCCCCACAGGCGTCGAGGACAATCAGATCGCACCAAAATAATGCATGAAGCAAAGAGACAAATTCTTTAAAGAAAACTTGCTGATCCCTGTTCTTCCTAACTAGTTCAGATCTTTGGCTGAAGCCAAATTATCTCTTTGTTTTCCTTTATTTTAAATGCCACGGCTATCTCAGAACTAGCCTTCTTAGACGGCTGGCATGTACTAGAAAGCAAAGTATTCTGAAAACCACAAAGTCTTGCACAAAGTGTTATCTTCTGAACGGGAACAGAGCTGCTTTTGCTTTTGTGCTTTGAAAACATTTTAGTGTCCTTTCAGATGAAAGCTAGGACATCAATGATTCAGACCAGAGGATGTGAAAAATATTTAAGGCACCAAACAGCTCACAAAACCAAGGCTGTTCCCACAAACACAAAGACAAAGAAAAGCATTGCAGGCTGCGAGAGGGCATTGAGGAT
>NW_022196895.1:49308747-49316247 GCF_008632895.1 Mastomys coucha
CCCCCATCCCCCAGGATGGATCCACTCTGTGAAGAGCTGCATCCCAGCCAAAGACCCACAGGTCAAATGAAACATTAGGGGCATGCCCCTCAGAAATCTCTAGAAATCTCTAGCTAGTAACGAAACACACTCTCCCGAACCCCACCCATCAGCTCCCTGGCCCAGAGCTTCAAGAACTGCATCTAAACCCCTCCACATTTACTAAAGCTGATTAATCAACCCTGACTGCTTTGAAATAAAACAAATGATTTAAGAATTAAAGTTTCTGTATCCCATTATCAAACTCATTAAGTCATCTAAAAACCGCTGAATTTTGGATGAATTTCTAAATTCCTAAGAATCTATTCATAGACACCCCTCACACACATATTTACCCACGATACACAAATATTAAAATAACCAGACCAAGCCGCTTGGACAGCAAAGATCAGCATAATTGTTCTAACATTTCATTAGTTTGTTTTGTTAACTGTCACATTGCCTTGGGCTATTTTTTTTTTAAATTATTAGTTTTTCACTCTTACTAAAGGAAAGGAAAGTATTGAAGTTATGCTTGCAGATGGTCTCAGACTCTAAGATCTCACCATAAAAACAAAACTTTCTTGTGAGGCCAGCTCTCGCTGTGGTGCGGGCACGCACAGCTTCTCAGAGGCACGAGAGGGAATGTATTTAGCATGAGGGTTTGGAAGGAAAATTTCAATTACAAGATTATTGTTCATCCCTGTCACATGCCGGAGTCAGACTTTTATCTGCATTTGGAAATCATTCTATTTGTGAGTTCTAAGACAGTGATCTGAAGGCCACAGCATGGGCTGTGTTCTTTGGCATGGGCCGTGATGACCACACCGCTATTATTTTATTTCTGCCCTGGCCATTTACTGTGTTTATAGAGTTCATATTGACTTAGACCCCCAGGGAGACGTACAGTATTATTCACCCAGTAGACTTTTTCACAAAATAGGAACCCAAGAGGCTAGGAAAAGTGGTCCTCGCTGTTGTTATTTTCTTTTCTTTTGTAGAAAGAATGAAAACAGCCAGTCCATCTAAGATCATTCCTATTTTCTTTTTCTTTTCTCTCTCTCTTTCTCTCTCTCTCACTCTTCCTTCCTTCCTTCCTTCCTTCCTTCCTTCCTTCCTTCCTTCCTTTCTTTTCTTTTTGCATGTTTGACTTCATTGGCAACACTTTCTCTTGTTAAATGTCAACCCCTCCCCATCCCCCTTTCGAAGCCAGAATCTGCACAATTTATTTGGATTGTATGTTTTTCATACCCGCCCTTAGTGTTAAGAAAAGATGTAATGTTGATTTCACTCATGCCGAACACCACAAGTACCGTCTGCTTCAGTTTCCTTAATGTTTTCTAACAAGCCTTCTCTCCTCATCACTACTTTCTGTGGCTTTTGTTTTGTTTTGTTGTTGTTGTTGTTGTTGTTGTTCCCCTTTCACTCATTCCCATTGCTCCCTCCTGGCAGTTTCAGGTACTCCTGCGGAGAAGCCTCAGGAATGGAGAAGCCCCTCAAATTTGCAGGGCATTTTGGTGGCAGAAGCTCACCCCCTGTTGGCAAGCCCCTAACAAGGTTGATTTCCAGACATCTCATTTCCCGTTCCCATAATCTTTTACAAGATGCGTCTCCTCAGGCCTCAGCTTACCACCTGTGAAGGTCAATGGATGGCTTTGAGGAAGCAAGACGACCATGGTGTGTCCTCCTGGCAAGAGGCTAGTAATCAATAGAAAGAGGCCTGCCATCATTTCCGTTATCTGTCCATTGCTGGGCCTGGGAGTGTAGTAGACTGTTTCTACTACAGTAGGATAGTAGGCTATGGAATAGTAACCTGAAGTACCAAATTGAGAGTTCAAAATCCAGGCTTTGGGTCTGAGTCTGTTTTGACTTACTGGGTGAGAGTACAGTTCTTAGAGTCCTGGGATCATTTTGTTGTGGTTGTTGTTTTGTTTTCAGAGTTTAGAGACATCTGAGTTTATCCAATTTTGTTTGTTTGTTTGTTTGTTTGGGACCCAACAAAGCGGGAGATCTCTAGAACTTAAAATGGCTCACCCTGGGGCACAGCAGGGGTAGGGTTGGCTCGGGAAGCTGCGTGGTCCTCTTGGAATCCTAGGCCAGCGTTTCCCCTAAGTGTGGCATCTTGTCCTAGACTAGTCACTCCGCACTGGCATGAAGAAGAACGTCTCCTAAGTGGATCTGGTATGGCAGACCGATGATTGTACAAATACCGTTCACTTTGTTGGGCCAGCGTAGCGCGAACAGATGAGTTTTAAGCCATGAAAAGAACACTATTAAGCTTGCAATGCTCTGGGTATTCCACAACCCCTGAGTGCTCATGCTGAGATGTGAGAAGTCCTGTGTATTGTGACTTCACCTACTCCCTTTCAGAGGCCAGGGTTGGTTACGTTACAGTCCACTTGATTCCCATGCTGTAAGGTATTTTTCATGCATGGCTTTGTGACATAAAATTGAAAAAGGACTTCGGCCTGAGGGCTTTTCCTATCCTGCCCCCCTGCACCCCTCTTCCCCCTCACCCCCCCCCCAGTACTGGAGCGAGTGAGTATTGGTTGACCCTGTGACATACTGTGCTGGAGTCCTAACTGCAAAGGGAAGCAGCGGTTGCTGGCGACGGTGCTGAGGCAAGTGTGAAGGGTACTTTGGAAGAAAAAGGAGATATGAGAACCAAAATGTCAGGAGGAGCTCTGATAGCGGGCTATCTTATCACAGGCGTGAGAGCCGTCAGCCATTTGCTTTCAGCTGAGATTAAGGGCCCATCACTTCTTATCTGGGTGAGTGCACAGGTAAAACCTGCTTCCACACAGTAGCAGTACTTTTCAAAATGTAATTTGGGTTTCTTTGAGCCCTCCGTTAGAGAAAGGTGCGTGTGTGTGTGTGTGTGTGTGTGTGTGTGTGTGTGTGTGTGTGTGTGCAAGCGCGCTCGTGTGAGTGCGTGTGTGTGCAAGCGCGCTCGTGTGCGTGTTTTCCTTAAAGAAAAGCCAGTGAAGCCTGCTGTCAAGCCAAAACCATGTCCTTTCATAAATTTGGATTTTTTACACGTCACATTCTTAGTGCATCACGTCATCAGAGAAAGCTCACTAGTTTACGAAAAGTCGATAATAACTTTTGGTTCCTTGGCAGTTGTCTCCCCATCCCTACCCTCCCATCTCGCTTCCTTCAGAAGGCATGGAAGGAAGCGTCTGTAAATATCAGCTGTTCTGGAGGATGGAAGTAACGCGGCCCCTCCTCGCCCTTGCTAGTCACCCCGTCCCCCATCTTCCCTGTAAAATACGCTAGGTCATTATTTTAAATAACTGAAAAACCTAATGTTTAAATTTTTAAAAGGTTCTTTTTTTTTTTTTTTTTTGATAAAGTAAGTAAGAGTAGAACTGTATCAGACTTCAGAATAGATCTAAGGTGGCCGAGCAAGGTCTGAACTAAAGTCTAATGTGGACTAATGTGGGCTAATTAAGTCTAATGTGTTTCTTGATGGGTTCTGACTAGGAATATGATCCCCTGCCACTCCCTACACCTCACTATGTAGTCCCGACTATCCTGGAACTCACTATGTAGACCAGGCTGACCTCAAATTCACAGAGAGAGAGAGAGAGATTCATCTGCCTCTACCTCCCAAGTGCTGGGATTAAAGCCGTATACTACCATGCCTGGCCATTTTATTTATTTTATTATTTAAATTAATTTATTATGTAGTCCATGATTTGATAACATGAGTACATTCCGAAGGAAACAACTCGTTATTTATGTGTGTGGAAGCTGAATTCCGTTTCCCGGGTCTGTGTATGTGTATTTGCTTAGAGTTTGGAATGATATGTTCCAGAGAGGAGCTATGTGTCGTGTGGTTCTCAGACTCTCCAGTCGTTCCTGAAAGGGACTTTGGAGAATCTGAGCTTGTGTGTGCAGGCTTTGCTCACTGTGTGTGGCCTGCTCTACCTGGTCACTGTTTTGGTAGGGTCATTGCAGGGAAACATGTGCGATGGCACAGCGGTTAAGAGCACTGGCTCCTCTTACAGAGAACCCAGGTTCATATCCCAGCACCCATGTGGCAGCTCACCAGTACCTATAACTCCAGCTCGAGGAGATCTGACACCTTCACACAGACATGCATGCAGGCAGAATACTAATGCACATAAAATAAAAACAAACAAATCATTAAAAAAGAAAAAGAGAGAGAGACATTTAGGATGGGCTTTGATATTTGCAGAACAGTGGCAGAAAGAGGATGTGTGAGTGACTTTGATATGTATTGACTACATACATGATCCACACCTTCAGTTACCTGTAGGAGCATGCTGATGATGCTGAGCCCAGAGAGACTGAGAGAGACAGAGACACAGAGAGACACTGAGAAAGACAGAGATAAAGACAGAGAAGACTATGGTCATATAACCTTATATTATTATACTAATATAATAATATACTAATAAATACTAATGTAATTGCTCTATTTTTATTATTTCTTTCTTATTTATCCTTTCCTATGCTTAGTTTATAGACTTTATTATAGGTGTGTATATGTAGAAATAACATGGTGTACTTAGGGTTTAGGACCATGTGTGGTTTGAGGTGTCCACTCAAGTTTTTGGAACATGGGTCAAGGGTAGATTCCTGTAAACATTCTTTTTACAGTCTGTTTGTGAAGTGATGCTAACACAGTTGTGTAGTAGTCAATTTTAAATTTGGTTTAAAAAAAAAAAAAAAGGGAAAGAAAGAAACTGTAGCTGGTAGCCATAGTTTATACTTAGCCATTAAGAAGCATCCCAAGCACTCATGCAAGCCTGTAGACTTCCTTAGTAATATCTCAGTTACTGTGGCTTATGAAAAATGGGCTAAGTTTTAAGTTATAATAACACCTTTAATCTGAAAGTGTCTGTACTCGGCCAAATCAGCCTGTCTGTATTTTCTTTTATAAAACATTTGGTCTCAATTGTAGTTTTCTTTCTTCAAAAAAAAAAAAAAAGGGTCAGAAAAAGTTCAAAATGACATGATGGAATATATATTTGTTTGGGAAACTGATCTGGTTATTGCCATAACAGTATATTAAATTTTTAGGGTTATATGATATACTTTTTATATTAATACCATCTTTGAAATTTATTTACATGATGTAACAGCTCTGATGGTTGCATTACATCCTTGAAAGCAAAAAAGGTTCAAATCAGCCAAGTTTTATGCAGTGTCTCAGCAGGATGAAATTATTCAATTTTAAAGGGGGAAAATGTTGTTCGTTGAGTTTTAATTATGTCATCTGTATTTTGATGTGTGTTTAATTTATTGCAAAAGAAATTCAGAAATCAGTCATAGGAAAGTCCTTTTTTTTAAAACTAAAGGCACTCTGTATCTTTGCTTTCTGATGAACACTTTACAAAAGTTGGAGCAGTAGTTATGAGTGAAAATAAAAATCTTTGTCCTCGGTGTCTTAGCTCTGGAGAGCAGCTTACAGCTCAGGAGAAGGCAATTCTTAATTAAGTTAGTTCTTGAATAAGTTTTAATCCTAGGCGTTGTCATCTCCCACTTTGTGTGGGGGGTCTATTTTTCATCAGACTGTCCACATTTAAACTGAAACTGAGATTTTAAGCTAAAAGTCTTTTTTTTTAAAAAATAAAGTCAAGTATTACTTTAGAGTGAGGTCTGTTAAGTGTTGCAGTGGTGATTATAAAAATAAATTGAGAAATATGAATTCTGTGAAGTTCGTCTTGACTCTATTTTCTGATAGATACATTTTTGAGGAGTTATATCCCAATCTTAGAATTTTTCATTAAGATGAGTATGTCAAGTTCCGGCTGTTACAACAGTGTATCAGTAATGTGATCCCTCCTTTAAAACATTATTTTAACTTAAAAGAAAGTTGATGAGATACATGTTTTCAAGTGTGAATGTTTTTAGTTAATTTAAAAAATTATTTAATAATTGAATATGGGTATGGTCATTTCACAAATTTATTTAGTACATTTTTAACACATTCATCCCTGTTGCCTTCTCCTGCACCCCTCCCTCCCAATGGGCCCTTTCTTCTTCCAGACAAGTCCACTCCCACTTTTCTGTCTTCTTCTTGCATTGAGCTGAGGAAGAACTTGCATGAGCTTTGTCAAGGGTTATTTACTGGTGTGTGTGCAGCTTGCCAGTGGCTACACTACTGAAGTAAAAGTCTCCTAGGAATTTATAGTCTAATTCATTGTGTGATGAAACAATTATACAGAGGCTTTCAGAAGTTGCTGTGTTTTGTGAAAAGCACTTTTAGTATTTATAGCAACAGGGTCATCGTTCTGCAGAAAAGGTAATTTTTCAGGAACCCCCTTCGGTAGTTGAATGTTGGACGCCGTCCTTAGCCTTTCGTATGCTATGTTTCTCTTCACTCTGTGCGTCCTGGGACTGTGGCTGTTCTCTTTGGGGAGAAATCAAGTCACTTGACTTCGTCCTACTCAATTCTTCTTCCCACAAAAGACTGGAGGATCCAAACTTCTGTGCCATATTGTTCTACACATAGTTACTTTTTTTTTTTTTTTTCAGAAATATTGAAGTAGAAGGGAAATTGAGAAAGGAAAAATAAAACCCCAGTCCTCCAAATGTAAACAATGATAGCATGCTGTCGACTGAGTGGTCTGTGTCAGGACACATGGATGATGTCGCTTTACCCTTAAAGCCTTTGAGGTTGGCAGTAAGAGCAGCTTCATCTTACAAATACACGTTTAGTGTTTGGCCGAGAAGGATACTGTGTTTGGCTGCTTAGGCACAGGCTATCTGGACCATTCTACTACATGACCTGTATAATCAAATTCACTTTGAATTATGTGAAATTTAAAAAAAAATACAGCTTTTTAAAGAGTTTCTTCTCGAGCTACTTGTACCACACAGCTCAGAAGGTCTAACTTCTAATTAAGTTTGCATAGATCTTGGTCATGGCCTGTTACCCCTCTCTTTGTGGGCATTGAAATCTCTTTATGAACTTGAGGTGGTTGCACTATGATCTTTACCATTCTGGGTTCAGCAGTTAAAGACTTATATTTCATACCCATTTGTGCAGTCAGCCAGTCACAGGGCGGTGAGATCCAGCCTACAGGATGATGCAAATCACGGCAGGACGTGGACACTCAGGCGAAGCAACTTAGTAACTCCCCTTTTTGCTAGAGCAGATGAGGGCTCAGAATTCTTTGTGTGGTGACGAGGTGGGGTTGGGGGTGAGGGTAAGGTCTCACTTTAGCCCAGGCTTGACTCCGGCTTCAGCCTTCTAAATGCAAGGGTTACACAGATCCTTCAAGATTCTTTTTCTATTTCTTTTAGGCTCAAAGTTTAATGTTTTTTTTCCCCTTTCCTTTTTGTTATTTCTTTGAGAATTTCACAAAATGTATTTTGATTATAGTCCGCCCTTCTCCATTCTCCCTAGATGCATCCCCTTCCCTATCCATCCAATTTCAAGTCCTCTTTTTTTTTCCCCCTCTTGCTATCAAGTATAGTTTGTACAGCTGATATACTCTTGGCTGTGTG
>NW_022196895.1:49321247-49327833 GCF_008632895.1 Mastomys coucha
TGCCATTGTCCTATGATCCAGAGCAGGATGGTGTCTAGTGGGAATTGAGGGCATGTTTGGCACTGGGTCAGCTTGGTGTAAGGAATTTCTCTTCCATTACTTAAGGTCTGGAAATGTGTGTTTTTTTGTCCTCCACAGACAGTCACCTTCCCCTTAATAAAGTGTGTCTGACAATTTCACTTTATTGGTGTGGTTATGAAAAGAATGTTATAGACTTAGAAAAACATAATAATTTGAAGAATGACACATTTCAGCAAAGAAAGAAAGCAGCGGACTGCTTTGAAAAGAAGTGAAACCATAGGATACTGTTATTTCACTGGGACAAACACTGAGCCTTCACAGAAATCTTAAGAAAAACAAGAGGATTGAGGTCTAAGGCATATATATGTGTGTGTGTGTGTGTGTGTGTGTGTGTGTGTGTGTGTGTGTGTGTGTGTGTACAGATAGAAAGGTGGTCCTCTGACTTATTTATCTTTTGGGTGTGTTTTGTTGTTTTAGATAATGTCTCTTTATGCAGTCCTAGAACTTTCTATATAGACCAGTCTGGCCTTGAACTCACAGAGATTGGCTGCCACTGCCTATAAGCAGGCATTGAAGGCACGCACCACCATGCCTGCCTGGCCTTCCCCCTCTACAAACCTCCCTAACTTGCTCTGTATACGCTTGGTGATTCTGATCAAATGTGGCTGTTTGCCCTGTACTCTGGCCCAAGATACTTCGAGAAAATCTTATTCTATGGTAGCCACCATGCTAAGGCCTCCAATCAGTAGCAGTTTTCACCAAGCTTTACGTGGTGTGCCACTAGAACACTGAAGTCAAATGTTTCTACTACAGGGCAGGCTTAAGTCCTACTCTCTAAGACACACAGCATGAGCCGAGTAGGGATTTCAGCGGGGCTTTGTGATCAGTGCATTAACTTCAATGTGTTATCTTAGGTCTTAAGGACAGAACTGTTTGGTACATTGTTAGGGGTTATGTGAAAATCCTATCAGTTCACACTGGCATCAGCTGTGGGATTACCTTAACAAAATAATAATCCTCTTTCCGGTTTGGTGAAGACCCAGGCTTTGTTTTTCTGCCAAGTGTAGGAGAATGTGGAATCAAATTTTCTTCATGGTTTAGGTTCCAAAATTCATACTTTCACACACATAACACGTTTATTTATTTATTTATTTATTTTGTTTGAAAATCTGCCACACATATACACACACACACACACACACACACACACACACACACACACACAGAGAGAGAGAGAGAGAGAGAGAGAGAGAGAGAGAGAGAGAGCACAAGCAGGCAAATAGCTGACCCTGCCTGCCAGTCACAGTCTTGAGACCAGCTGCAAGATCGCAAGATGGGACTCCCTGGTACCAAGTGTAAAAATGTTTACCAGATCCTTTCAACCTCAGCCAAAGTGAAAAGGAAAGGCAGGAGACAACCAGACTAGATTGGGCAAGATGTGGCAACTGGCATGTCTTGCTCTGCTCTCTGAACGGGAGATAACCGAGGTGAGCACTGGCTCTTCCCTCACAGTGAGCACTAGCCACAGCAGCGGTGGATGCCCACTGGCCACGGCAGCGGTGGAATGCCACTGGCCACGGCAGCGGTGGATGCCCACTGGCCACGGCAGCGGTGGAATGCCACTGGCCACGGCAGCAGTGGATGCCCACTGGCTACGGCAAGCTCCTGGATGCTACGCAGTGCACTGAAGATGAAGATTTCCTTGGTGGCTTCCAGCTCAATGTCCGCTCCAACTTTTGTGAGACTTTTTGTCCACACAGAGCTCTCATGCTACTAAACGCCACTTAAGATCATGGACTCAATCTATGGACCCAGTTCTTATAGGATCCAAGTTAATTTCATCTGTAAATGTGTTTAGCAGAGAGCAGGACTGGCAGGCTGTTTTGATTGAAACTGGGTTTAGAGTAACCACTGTATTTCAGCAAGCATTTGATGGGTGCACCATTGCAAAGAATTTTACATTTGTGATTTTGCATTTAAGAGAGAGGAGGGGGAAAAGAAGAGAAAAGAGGGCAGAGGGAAAGGAAGTTGCTGCGTGCAAATATTTTCGAGGTGGTTCTTAGCAGTGTGCAATTACCAGTATTTTTCTTTCTGGTACCAGTGCTGTGTGGACACTGGAGACAGTTGTGCACTGTGGATATTACTGCTGCGACAAGGGATGACAGAAAAGATCGGTTTGCAGTAGAGTTTGAGGGTGGCACCAAGCCAGTGCCCTGAAAAATGGCAAACATGTCACAGCTAACAGCTGGATGCAGAAATATTTCTCTTCAATTTGGATGGATAAAAAATTTTTTTTCACAGCAGGGCACTCTCCAAAGAGTATAACATCAAAGAGGGTGGGTCTCTCCAGTCAGACATCAGCTGGCTCCGGGATGGAACAAAATGAATGAACTGTCAGGACTTTTCCAGCATGCTCCTGCCAAGTGAGAAGTTAAAGGTTCAGAGGCTTGTTCACATCACAGAGCCCTGATAATGGAAGCCTGGTTCCCCAAAGTCCAGCTCTGATCGGCAGTCAAGGGACGTCCGAGGAAGACTGTAGCCTGATGGGTGGCAGGACTACCACTGTCCCCAGAGATAAGTGGGAGTCACCAAATGCTGCAGGTCCTCTGGAGATCCCTGGTCTCCTCCAAATCCTTAGAGGCACTGTCTCCTCTGCTAAGTGACACTTAGCAGCCGCTGACCCATACTGTGACCAAAATACCCATTTTCTCCTCACCCACTGCCTGGTCTCTGATGAAGGCTTTTTCCGCTGCCACCCCTCCCAGTGTTTTACAGTTCATCGACACTTTTCAACTGTTTTTCTGATTACCATATTTCAGTCTTGACTTATATGTTAGTATTATCTGCAAACTCAACATAAACCTGTAATGATTTTCTAATATTTCTGGGACATGATGAATGTGGATTGACGGAGTACAGTATATAGCTTTCCAGCGGCATTACTGAAAATACAGCCTCCGTGTGTATAATCATTACTCATTTACTTTATGGGGGCATTTATTACTTGACCTCTGAAGTCTTGTCTCAAAATCTTGGCACTCCAGACATTCCAGAATACTCTAAAACAAAGTGTGTATGTGTGGGGGGGAGTGTGTTGCCCATTAAGAAACAACAACAATAAAAGTTAATTGTAGTGGAAGACATGGGGAGAAATGATCATAATAAAACACAGAATTACAGATGAGGAAAAAAAATAAAACTGAGCACAAGTAATATGAGCGCACTGGTTGATGTTTAATGTAGACAAGTGTGTGGTGGGATAGGCACCCTCATTCTCCTGCCTTGTATCCCCCCACCCCTGCAATGTTGCTGACCATTCTGGCACACAGCCAATGGAAAGAGAGTGGTTTTTACACAGGACTAGGGATTTATGTCTTCATCTATGGCATGGTTTCTGGTTGTGTAAATTTTACTAACAGATTAAGTAATTTTCACTAAATTGACATTTGTTCTGAAAATGGGGACTTATTTGATAAATGGCATTATGAATCATCGTGAACATAGTTATGACCCTCATTTGGAAAACCTTAGATGCTTTTAAAGAAAAAAGCCCCATGGTTTTCTCTGGATAGGACAAGTGAATATGATTTTAAAAGAGAGAAAGAAAGAAAGAGAGAGAGAGAGAGAGAGAGAGAGAGAGAGAGAGAGGAAGAAAGGAAGGAAAAGGGCAATGCCACAGTGGCCTTCTTTGAACCGTAAGGCAGTTGAATGAGTTATGCATCTTTCTTAGCACAAGATTATTTATTTAACTTAAAATAACTTTATTAGTTGTGTGTGTGTGTGTGCAGTGTGCACTCGCAAGTGTGTACATTCATAGTATGTGTGCATGTCCAGGTGTGCATATATCACAGGACCATTTCCAAGATTTATTATTTGTAGAGTTGAATAATATCCGCAACCCACCTCATGGGTGAGGTGTAAGGATCTCAAATTAGCCTGGCAGAGTGTTTAAAGACTGAAATGCAGTAAGATGTTTGACTTGGTGACTGCCTGTATCCCTCGTGTCCCATGTGGGGGCCTTTACTCATTTCAAAGCAGTGGGTTGACTTTCCTTATTGGAAGTGTGTGGAGCCAGAAGTTATTTGGGTCTCAGACTTTTTTTGTATTTGGGGATGTTTACATAGGTTTCCCAGTAGAGCATCCCTAGTCCAATATCCAAGATTCAAAATGCTCTGAAACCTGAAACACTTTGAAGTGTTAATACACTGCTAAAATGTTTCAAATTTTGGAATGGTTTTAGATTTGGGATTTTTAGGTTATGGGTGCTCAATCTGTATGACTCTCTTCCCATGCTTTGATCTAGCTCAATTAGGAAGTTTAAAAATCAGGAAGTGGACTGAAGAGATAGCTCTGTAGTTACACCTGCTTGATGCTCAAACATGGGGACCAGAGTTTGAATCCCAGCATCCGTGCTTCAAGATAAACATGGCTCTGTGGTTATCTGGAACCACAGAGTTCATGGTGTCAGAGACAAGATTCACAGGGACTTTCTGATTTTCTGTCTTGCCAAAACAGTATGAGCTGCAGTACAGGGAGAGATCCCTTCTCAAAGGAATAAGGCAGGCAGTGGTAGAGGAGATTGCCAACAACTTCCCTTGGCCTCCAGTGCACACACTCTCTCACAGTTGTGTGCATAACACATACACACACATGCACACACAAGAGGGGTTGTAGAGGCAAAGTGCATGAATGAACACACAGGAGATTAGGAGCCACACCTGTGGGGGTCTTCCTGTCTTTCTTACAGTAGAGAGCTAAGCCAAATTCCTGTTCTTTGGAGAGTCTGGGATGAAACTTACACACAGGGCCCTGGTCCTAGTTACATTTGATTGCACAGATCGCTGTTTTCCTTGAACAGTGTGAGTTCATGGAGATATAAAATACAGCTCTGATCTTCTTGTGATCAATATATCAGTGATCAGTTATCCTGCCTTGTAGCTGATGTACAGGGAGGGAGATATTGGACTCCCCAAACCACTACTAATTAAAACATTTGTGATCAATACCTCCTAGTTTCAAGTATGTTCCAGACTGTTCTTAAAGATGTGGGTGTCTATGTGAATATCAAGGGATACCGTCGAGCTTCAAATATTTAAATTTAGGAATACAAAGTATAGGCCTAAAGACAAATTTGTGTACTGTTTTCTAGATAGTAGCTATATCAGTGTAGTATTTTTCCTTTCTCATATGTTTTTGTTTTTTACATTAAAAATTATTTTATGTGTGTGAGTGTTTTGTCCACAAGTATATCTGTGCACATGTGCATGTAATGCCCACAGAGGCCAGAAGAGGGCATCAGATTCCCTGGTCCTAGAGTTAAAGGCAGTTGTAAAGCCACTGGGAAGGGAGTTCTCCAAGGGCAGCCAGTGCTCTTAACTGCTGAGCATCTCTCCACCTCCTATACTTTTATTTTTAAATATTCTGACCTGAAAGATACAATATAAATAAGCATTTAACTTTTTTTTTCCTCCTTTGGCCCCCTAAATCATTTCTTCATTCTTTTTTTTTTTTTAAGATGTATTTATTGTATGTAAGTACACTGTAGCTGTCTTCGGATATTCCAGAAGAGGGCGTCAGATCTTGTTACAGATGGTTGTGAGCCACCATGTGGTTGCTGGGATTTGAACTCAGGACCTTCAGAAGAGCAGTCAGTGCTCTTAACCGCTGAGCCATCTCTCCAGCCCTTCTTCATTCTTTTTACTGTGTGGGGGAAAAAAAAGGTGTACAGTTAAAATTTTAAAATAGTGAAATACAGTCTGCCTTTGATGAGCATTTGGTCTTGTCATCTTAGGAATCTGCATTTACAGATGTCAATATAGATAGTGTGTTAATTTTTTTTAAAACCCAGCTCCTCACATATGCACTCTACCATGGAGCTGGACACTGGCATGCTACCAGTATATCATGACTGCTGCTCACTAGCAGATTACTGAATTTTGCCTATGTAGATATTTCCAATCTAATTACAGAGTTGGCCTAAGGATTATTCATGATCTCTGAGCAGTTCCTGTGTGCTGAGTCTTTACACACACACACACTCATTTGAGTGTCATCTTGATCCTTGGGGTAGGGACTTTATTAGCAGTCTCTTCCACTCCAGTTCTCAGCGTCACTGAGGCTGAACTCTATGTCCAGTGTCACTGCTTACGATGGAGCCACGACTGTAACTCATAATTTATTGGGACCACAGTTAAGAGTTAAGAGCACTGGCTGCACTTGGACAGAGCACAGGTTCCGTTCCCAGCACCCACACAGTGGCTCACAACTGTCTGTAACTCTAGGACCGGGGAATCTGATGCCCTCTTCAGGCCTCTAAGGGCATTGCATGCACATGTGCACAGATGTAGACAAAACACCCGCCCTAGGCACATCCCTGTAATCACCCCTAACTAGACTGGCTCCCATTATATATTTTAATCTGTAACGTATAACAGCTCCTCTGCAGACTATGTATTGAGAGTAAAATCTACTTTCATAAAGGTATTCTTATGGCTAGCTTCATGGTCAAAATAATCAAGTCTGTTGTTCTTTTGAAATGCAGTGGAATCTTAGAGCACATTTTTTT
>NW_022196895.1:49327843-49327974 GCF_008632895.1 Mastomys coucha
TTTTTTTATCCCTCTTGGCAAATGATAGGGTTTTCAAGTGAGTTTCTCAAGTTACCAGGAAGTGTGATTTTTTTTGTTTGTTTGTTTTTTGTTTTGTTTTGTTTCTTTTTGTTTTTTTTTTTTTTTTTTTT
>NW_022196895.1:49328326-49345816 GCF_008632895.1 Mastomys coucha
CACCCCACCCCCCCGCCACACACACACACAGAGGCATGTAAATCACTCACAGGCAGGCAAAACACCAATGCACATAAAATAAAAATAAAATCTAGTTTTTGAGCTTTACAGAAAGATGGAGAGGTGTAAAGACATGGTGTGAGAATGGACAGAGGAAATCTTAGGACGCCGCCCCTCCCTCTTTTTTTTTTTTTTTTTTTTTTTTTTTTTTTTTTTTTTTGTTGTTGTTGTTCTCTGGATCCTCTATCAGTTGTGAAGAGATGGAAAGCAGCAAGAACAGTTCAGGGGCTCACAGGTATGCCTGGAGACCTCCCACTGACTTCTCCCTGCCGACTAGCTAATCAGCAGAGGAAATTCACCTCCCCAGGTTAGAGAATCAAAAGCGATTTATCATCTTCAAGGAGACCCCCATTTGTTTCTTAGCCTGAGTTGTTAGTACTTCTCCATCAACTTCTTTGCATTTACGAATAATTTCCTCTAAGCCCTTAGATGCGATACAGGATCTTTACGAAGCCATACTTATTGGGCATGTGGAGATCCTTCCATGGAGGGGGCCAGTGTTGAATGCGGAGGTCCTTCCTTCCATGGAGGGGGCCAGTATTGAATGTGGAGTGCAAACTATGTTTCCTCACCTCAGCTGCTTGGTGAAACCTGTCCCTGACTCTACACAAGAACCAAATGCCAGGAACCAGGACATTCCTGAAGGGATGGGACAAGATTGGGGACAAGGAGATAGAATCTACAACTATGTTTCTCAGCTTGTGGATCGTGACTCCTTTGGTGGTTGAATGGTCTTTTTCACAGGGGTGGCCTAAGATATCGAAAACACAGATATTTACATTACCATTATGATGCATAACAGCAAAATTATAGTTATGAAGTAACCATGAAAATAATTTTTATGGCTGGGAGTCACCACAACATGAGGAACTATATTCAAGGGTCCCAGGATTAAGAAGGTTGAGAGCCACTGCTCCAGCATCTCTCTCCGAGAAACCTGCTTATTCCTTGTGAGGGCAAAACACCTGGCCCTGAGGTACTGAGAGGAACAAATTCATGTCTAAGTTGCAATTCGGGTTTCTGATGTGCAAAGCTATTGGGTCTCTTCTGGGGCACTCAGAATTAAAAAGAGGCAGCCGCAGCACACCTCAGCCAGGCGGGGGTGGGGGGTGGGGGGGAGAGGCGGAAACTGTCCGATGGTGTGTCACCGCCCAGCCCTCTCACAGGGTGTAAGTCACTAGCTTTTGGAGACCTCGGTTCCCTTTGTATAAGCTGGCCAGGTTGGGACAGAGGTTTCCTGTGCTCCAGAGTGACCCACAGTGCTCAGCGTTCTAGCAGAATTGCTTCATCTTCCCAGAGGCCTTATCCTCCACAGGAAATGCTCTCCTTGATTGCCCCCTCCTCCCAGTAAACACAGACTCCTACAGATGGCCCAGGAATGGTCTCAGGAACTACTGTGATGCCCCCACCAAGACCTCCTTCTTCAACCCTGGGCAATGCTACTGCTTTTCCAGTGGAGTTAGTTTAACACTTCTCTGAACTAACTCTCCTTCTTTCCTTCCTTCCTTCCTTCCTTCCTTCCCTCCCTTCCTCCTTTCTTCCCTCCCTTCCTCCCTCCTCTCACTCTTTCCTTCCCCCTTCCTCCTTTCCTTCCTTCCTTCTTTCTCTCCCTCCCTCCCTCCCCCTCTTCCTTCCTTCCTTCCTTCCTTCCTTCCTTCCTTCCTTCCTTTTTTAAGACAGGTTCTTACTGTATACCTCAGGCTGACCTTGCAATGCTCCTGACTCAATCTCCCAAGTGCTGGGATTGTAGGCACACACCAACTATGCCTACAAGACTTCACTGAATTAATTATAAGTGGCTTTTTTGTTTGTTTGGTTGGTTTTTTTACTTAAAACCTGTGCTGATAGAACTATCGAGAGCATGTGTGTGTTCGAATGTCTGTACATGAGTGCATGTGTTGGGAGGTGTGTTCTGCCTTACTCTGGAAAGATGAAGGCTTCCGAGCCGTGCAGAAGGGATTGATGTTTGCCACGTTTTAAGGCGGTTACTTCAAGATTCTGTCAAAGTACTTCTGGCTACAGCAGTTTCCACAGATAGTACTGACTTCTGACTTCCCCGTAGCTGTGCCAGTAAGCGCTAGATAGGTAAATTACTGGAGGCATCTTGTGAAGTGTCCCTTGAGCCATTAAGTGGTGCCGGGAATTCAGAAGACTGGAGGGGGCCACTTTTCCTCAGCAAGACTGGAGGCTTGTCTTGAGAGAAGATGAAAATCAAGTTAGGCCACCATTTGAATTTTTTTGGAAACCCTTGAAAAACAGAACGAAGTTGTTGGCGGCTCATTTGCAAATCTTGTTTGACCCTGTTTATTCAGGTTCCTACCCTTCAGAAGGTGGGTGCCTTCTGATAAAATGATAAAATGGCTCAGCGGCTGCCTTGGCTGCCCTGGGCTCATCATTGTAGTTAATACAAGCTGGTAGCATTCACAAGTGGCTAAGCTGTAGTCAAACCACATACCAGTCATCATTAACGTCTGGCCCCAGCACACATCCTACTCCTTCTCATTGGGAGTTTTGATCTAAGAAATTGTAAGCCTGGGAGAGAAGGTGGCTCAACGCTGGCCTCCTGGAGGTTTTCAGTCAGTGCAGCAACATGGCTTGACGTGAGAGAATTTGTGTGATCTTTATTTCAGCCACGTGTATGGTTTAAGAGCTGGTGTTGTGGGACTGGAAACTTAAAAGCCCCTTTAAAAGTAAGACTTGCCTCTCCCTATTACTTATCTCGCTACTCCCGTTGATATAAGATAGAAGAGACTCACAGCCCAGAAGCAATAGTTTGAAAATAGCAGCAGCAATCACAAAGGAAATCAGAGACCGATAAGGTAGGTACATATTACAAGCGGATGCTCTGATGAGCTCCTGACCTCCAGTAACAGGCAGGCTCTTTGTCTTAACAACACACACACACACGCACACACGCACACACGCACACACGCACACACACACACACACACACACACACACACACATGAAATAAAGGCACAGGTTCGTAGGTTGTACTTACATGTTTCTTTCTTTAATCAGAAAGCAATGTAGAATCTAGGGTTGAAGCTGGGTGGTAGAGTCAGAGCTTAGCGAGTGGGAATCCTGGACTCTCACCCCCAGCATCTCATAAACACAGATCGGAAGAAGAGTCACTGCAAATATTCATGTGCAGACCAAAGCCACTGGCCAGGGACCAACGCTTTGCTGTATTTATGTCGGGGGTGGGGTGCCCTTCAAGATAGGATTTCTCTGTGTAGTACCTGGCTGTCCTGGAACTCACTTTGTAGACCAGGCTGGCCACGAACTCAGAAATCTGCCTGCCTCTGCCTCCCAAGTGCTGAGATTAAAGGCATGCACCACCACTGCCTGGCCAGATTTTTTTTTTTTTTTCAAAGAAATGAAGCCTTTAAGGCAAAGTGTAATTCCACTGTTGTCCATCCTCCATCTCCCACCCTCGTCACTGTGTTTGCTTCTGAAGGCCTCTTCTCCATGGAGGGTGTCTGGAGTCCTTGCGCAGTGCTTCAGTTTTGCTGTGTATATTTATGTGTACTTACTACACATTACACACTGCTTACAGCGCTATTCTGTGTATTTCGACAAACGGTAGCATAGTGGCTCTGCTTTTCCCCCAACCAACATTATGCTTTTAATATTTGTCTCCTAATACAAACAGGTCTAGTTCATTAGAGCTAAACACATTAGACAAACGGTGTAGAATGGATAAGACAGCTTACCCTTCCAATGGTAAGATATTTACAGTATTGCTAATTCTTTGCTATCCCAAGCAGTTCCTCAGTGAACTCCTTTGAAACCCTCTCTCAGATTCAGCAGAACTTCATTGGGATATTTCCTTAGACTCTCGATAATCCGGAAAAATCTAACCATTCTCAAATTTATAGATATAGTGTCAAAGTGTCCTCCGGTGTGGCGGTGTCGTGGTACATGCCACATTGGTTCTAGGGGAACTGGCTTTTCCACAGCAAATACTGAACTCTCCAGTTCAGAATTACAAGGTTTGTCCCCGCCCACCCTTGGCCAGGTGTCCTATCTGTTTCTTCTCATGACATTCTCCCACTTTGAAAGTTAACTGCTTCACTTCGGGAAAGAATGGAGAAAATATTAGAACACGGTTCGTTTTTGCCCAGTTCTGGCAAAATCGTGCTATCAGGTGTTTTTTTTTTTTTTTTTTTTTTTTTTTTTTCAGAATGACTCTTTCCCTCAACCTGAAGTCAAGAGTCCTTCCCTATGCTCACTACTTGAATGAATAAACAACCTCTGACCTTCCCAACGTTTTCACAGGTTCTGGGGGAGTTATCTAAACACTCTGAGTAATTTTTTTAAAAAATATTTTCTTACTTATCTGAAATCCTTTGAAAGATAGATTTTTTTTTTAAAAAAAAAAACAGTAATTCTAGGTCTTGGCATAGTTCATCTCCTAAATTCCTTGAGTTTTGGGGGACCTATCAGGTATCCAACTTAAAATTTCATGTCAGTGTCACACAAATATGGGTGTCAGTTCTGCCTCCAAGAACAACTTCCTGGACTTGTAACTGTAGCTGCTACTCTGGGCTGGCACTGCTGTGGACCCGTCTCATTTGGAGTTCCTCCTAGCTTCTTTCTGCCTAGAAGAGGATGGCTGTTGTGTGGGAGAGGAGCTAAACGCAGATTGTTCCTTAACCAGGCTCTTCTCACGTGTTAACAAAGCTAGCGGACGTTAATGAATCACAAAGTGCATATTAGCAGCTGCAGCCTTTGGAGATGTCTTTAGTTTCTGTTCAGCACGTGATACGCGCTGAATACACCCTCTTTGGTGGTGTATTCTCTTTGTACTAAAGAAAAACAAAAACAAAACAACAAAACAAAGGCATCAACATGTTTTAGCTCTTTTTGGATCGTGCAAAGAAAGGCTGCATCTAAATGTTCACTCTTAACAAAGCAGACCAGAAGAGCTCAGAGCAGCCTTGAGGCAAGTGCAGAAAACCTGGCCTTTGGGCTCTCTCAGTAACCACAGCAGGAGATGCTGGTCATACCAGTGTAGTAAGACTCCTTGAAGAAATCCCACCAGACTTGTAGGGCCTGGAATGGATACCTTTGTGAAGTTCCCGCCACACCTCCCCCTTCCCCGCCCCCACATCAGGTGTTGTGCGCACAGGTACAGTTAGATCTGTGTTTTAAGGATCACACTGCTGGCTACAGTTTAGACACTCTCTTCGAGATCCTGTAAGGAAGGTGGGTCAAGGAGCTTTTGCCCCATTGCCAGTGAGAAGGGGTAGTCCATTTGAGCTATGGTGTTAACAGTGGGAGGGGGGGAGGGTGGAGGTGAGCGTTCCTGAAAACCATTAGGAAAGAAACTTGCATGGATCTGGTGGTGACTCAGAGAGAGCAGAGTCAAGGCCAGATGAGTGTCCTCCACCCCTAGGCATTCAGGAGACTGAAGAAGGTGTATGGGATCATCAATACGTGAGGTATTACAGTCAGGGTTGGCCAAAGCCTGGAAGGCCTGGCCTCATGCCACATGTTGCTTTAGAATATACTTCCTGATAGACGATCTACTTTTTCTTCAAGGCAAGTAGGAGGCAAAAATTGTGGGTTTCTTTGGGGATGTATTTCTTTAGGGAGGTTGATGCAGAAACACGTTTATCACAGGGCATCCATTTCTACTCAGTCAGGATAGGCTCGAGAGGGGATGGTGTTAAGCTCAGGCCGGGCCTTTCTACCTAGGGACAGAATGCCACTTGCAGATGAGGATCCTGACGGGGAGCCCCAAGCAGGAGTGTGGCTTCTTATGATGGTGTGTAGCAATTATTACCAGCAGCTTTTATGCAAGACGTCTTCATAGAGAAAGGGTAAAATGATTCCATCAAAAATTTTTATTCCATTAATGATCATTTGAGGGGCCCAGTCGAGTTTTGTTCAATCTCTCTGGCTGCTGACAGCAGGCTCAGTGGGGAGCGTTTTTGAATGTTGCTTGACTGGCCATCTTTTTTTTTAACAGCAAGTTAACAATAAAAGAATATGAGACATCGACAAAAACAATTAGTTTCATCTAATCTAAATGGGATGTCTGTCTTTAGCTTGCTGCGCAGCAGCGGACAGATTAGCCATTATCATGTTTCCATTTGCCGCTGTTATCCCAAAACGAGGAGTTGGAAGACGGATTTGCCATATCACAATCCGGGGACCTTTTCCCTCCTTTCAGGCTGAGTTGATTATCAGCTGTGATTGTCTTGACATTGTTACGAGTCCTAAATTTGCCGATGTTTGTTTTTATTAGCTTAATGCTTGTCTTTTATCGGTGGAGGTAGTAAGTAGAAAGGTTGGGGGAGCTGACAGAAGATCAAGGAGGAGCCAGGATGTGTGTTCAGATGCTTTACAATGACAGCCGAAAGCAGAAGGAAACCCTCACCAAAACTGGGGTCTCCAGACCGGAGACACTGGCCTGAATGAATATGAGTGGCCATAGAGTGAGGCTTTTCTGGGGAAGGCTTATTCTGCCTGTTTATTTGGGAGAGGAAAAGTGGGAGGGCTCAGAAAAAGACGTGTGGTTTCCCAGGATGCTTTGGGAAACCCCTCATCAGTTCCCAGGAGGCTGTACTGACTACTCAAAATATCTTTAGTTCTGCCATTGTCTTTCTATAGTCTGTGTGTGGATGTATGCTTGTGTGTGTGTGTGTGTGTGTGTGTGTGTGTGTGTGTGTAGACGCGCGTGCGCGCGCGCGTGTGAGATCATGTGTCTGCGAGTACGTGTGGGTGTGGAAACCAGAGGTTAACCTCAGGTGTTGGTTCTCAGGAGCCACCTGCCTTGTTTGGTGATAACAGGGTCTCTTACTGGAACCTGGACCTTATCCTTATGGCAGGCTGATAGGTCATCAATGCCCAGGGATCCACCTCACCTGTCCCTGCCTTCCCAGCAGGATTCCAAGTATGTGCCACCAGGCCCAGCTTTTCATGTGGGCGCTGGGGATTGAACTTGGGTCCTCAGGTTTCTGCAGGAAATACATTACCAACTGAACTATCTCCCCAGACTCCCAAGAAACTACTGCCTCATACGTGCTTCCTGACTGCCTCAGCATCTGGGGAAATCTTAGAGAATTCCTATTGGATCTGGAACTGCCTCTTCTACTCCGGGACCTCACATTCTGGAGGGGCACAAGTGTGTCCACCTTCAGCATTTACATGAAGGGTTTTTGTTGTTGTTTTGTTTTTCTTTGTTGTTTTTTTTTTTGTGTGTGTGTGTGCTTCTTGCTTGGTTTGAAGTGGATTTTCTTTTCTTCTTTCCTATCTTGAGGAATCTGCCAGGGTTTACCAAAGGCAATAATGATGAGCGTGAGCTTGGTTGAGAAATATAAGCTTCATACAAGACAGCTGTTTTCCTCTTTCTCTTTCTGGGGATGTTTTGGGATGACTTCTCCCGTAAAGACTTCAGAGATTGGCGCCCCTGTGAGCAGACTGTCCCTTTATTTCATCCCAGAATCTCTCTTTTACCAGTCCTCTACCCTGTTCTACAACTTCCCAGCTGCCTTCTGCTGAGGGCTGCCCAGCTCTGTGGACGGACAGTGACTGCCTGCCTTAGAACGGTTGCATACTGGAGACTGAAGGCCTTTTATGTGCTTGCTCCAATCATGTCAGTGTGGTCTCTCCTTTCAGCTTGCTTTGTTTATCCGGCAGCTCATTATTTAAGACTAGCCTGTCAAAATAGGTTAAATATTCTTTGGGAACTATGGTCACATCCTTGAGATAGCACAACTATGTTTAATCGAGGGAAGATTGGCTTGATAAGAAAAAACGCGATCGACTTGCTTCACCAAAAAATATTTCCCCGTTACCCTGGCTGAGTTTCCATGACCATCAATAAGCACTAGCAAACCCAACGACCGTAAATCTCTGCAGCTGACATGGAAAGACACCAAGGGAAACAGGGAAAAAAATGATTGCTGATGATTCGTTCTAACTACTTGACCTTCTGACCTCTTCTCTAGATATATGATCAAGATGGGAGACTTCAGCACTTTATTGATGGTGGGGAGCCTAGTAAGTCGAGCTGGATGAGGTATATCCGATGTGCAAGGCACTGTGGAGAACAGAATCTAACAGTAGTTCAGTACAGGTAAAGTATATCTTGATTTACTGCCACAGCCCTTTTGGCTGGCACATACAAATGCAGGCTGGCTGCGAGTGGTTGAAAATACCCTGCAGAATGCTGTATATGGATCGGTTGTTCTTTGTTGGGTTTCTGAAACTGCCTTGGTCCTGGTAGTAATGTTTCATAGACACTCAGAAATAAAAGTACAAGCATGTGCCCTCCTTGAATGCGTACACAGACTACAGTTATTCTTCATCATCACTTGGATGTCCATACTGACCCCAATGAGGTTAACAGCCCCACTGCCTCAGGGTTCCTTCCCCAGAAGATGTGAAAACACATACACGCTCGCCCACGCGCGCACACACACACACACACACACACACAAATGAAAGCTTGGAGACCCCAGTTCCAGATTTGTTCCTTCTGGTCTCCATCAGTATCTCTCTTTCTCTCAGAGAATAAGATACATTTGCACAAGAGTCTGGAAAACCCAAGTACCCAGTTTTCCCAAACTGGTCAAGCTCAGCAGCAGGACTGAGCCACTATGACCTCTCCCGATCTCTAAAGGTTCCAGAGCATCTGGGGCTGGCCCTTGGTTGAGTTCAGCTGAGTTCCAGGGGATATGGTTGTTTCAAATGAGAGGAAAGAGGCCCCTGCCCCTACTACTGTCTCCTAATATGAATGGGCAGAGACCAAAGACTGACAGATCCAAGCAGAGGCATCCACACAGGGATGGGGCAGAGGCATCCACATAGGGATAGAGCCTTGGAGCACTGCCTCCACTTCTCAGTGCACCTGCTACCCTCCCCCCACCAGGTTCCTCAGGAAGACCAGAATCAAGATGAGAAGGCAGAAACAAATCAAACAGAAGAAAAAAAAATTCCCAGCCCTAAGCCTTCTTCTCTCAGAATCCCTCGAAAACATGTGCCTTATAAATATATGAGCTCAGTTATAAACAGCCGTGTTCCCTTCAGAGTCAGAAGCAACTGTTTAGCTTTATTGGGCACCAGACACATCAAAGCCAAGAGCCTTGTGCTCCACAACTTGGAGTTCTGCCTGGAGCTATTTATTTTCCTTTTTTTTTTTTTTAAGAAAATTTTTTTTCTAATTTTTTTTCTTTATAGCTTAAAGGGTGCACAAATCTGGCTTACTCTCAGAAGGTCTCCAGTTCTAAAAAGAACATACTTGGGCAGTGTCTGACTCATTGCTTGGGTTTCCCATGCAGTTTCATTAAGGAATGGTTTATATGAAATGATATAGGGGCTATTTGGTGACTCTGGGGGACAGACATGGCAACACACCTTTGCTATCAGGGAGTTTCCAAGCAACCCTGAGCTAGCCAATGAGCAAAGATTGTGTTGTGTCCACTCAGCCAGAGATAGTTTGGCCACTAATGTAGTAAATACCAAGGGAGCTTTTGAGGCAAATTCTAAATTTGGGACAAGAAACCCCTTCAGGAAAGGGGCATGAGTGAGCCATTACCTATCTGTCAATATTAAGTGGATTTTACAACTCTCCTTTCATGAGGGCGTTTAAGCTACGAGCTCTCTTGGCCGATCTGTTTTGGATTACTGCAGATCTTTATACAATGAGCTACAAAAACACAATTTAAAAAAACTGGCATCCATGACCAGTGACCACGTCCAAAAGTAAGAAAATAGAAAAGTTGGACCCTGAAGAGCCAGCCTAATTTTTATTGTACATGAATGTCCTCTTCACAATAAGTCAGCTGGTTTAAATTCATTCTGTTATGATTTGTAATATCTAAATGGAATTTTCTTCAAAGCGCCCTTGATTGATTGACCCTTAGCTGAACGTTTTGTTTTTATTTTGAGGCTGACAATAATGTTTGTTGGCATGTGTTCTGCTTCAACTGCGTTGGGACGCCATGAAGCTATCTTTATGAGTCATCCAACCACAATACTAAATACATGTCAGCAAAGGAAATATTATCTGAAAAGGGAAAAATCCCTTTGATGTGCTTCAGCATGCAGGGATTTCTGCAAGCTTTGGAAGCTCTGGGTGCTTGTACGGAATGGTGTACGCTTACATACTCCCCCCAACCCCCTTCGGCCTACACTGTGCCTCAGAAGACCACCCATTGCTCCAAAACAGTTCTGGTCTTTCAGCGGCAAAGTGGTCATTTAGTTTAACACATTCATTTGCCGGGCGCTGTGTTTATATTAAGGGAAGGCAAACCCAGAGATGAAATGTTGCAAGGATGAAGTACAAAGTAGACTCAATTTTTCTCAACTTAGGAGATGTCAGTGATGTATAACTCGGTTCCAAATTTGATTTTTTTTTTTTTTATGCAGCAGTGGAAAGAATTAATAAAATGCACAGCTCTGAGAGATGCCAAGGCAGGAAGGGCAGCGAGGGTTGGACAAGTGGCTGGAGTTTTTGTCAGATATTCATAGAACGTTGGGGGAAAAACCATTCTGCTAAGCTAGCAGTGCCCTCGTGAGACAGAATGGCAGTAAGTAAGGAAAATAACAAGATAAATGAAATTTTTGCAGCTGCAAGTAAAATATTGAGAATCTGCACTTTTTTTATTGATCTTTATGATCCTATTGCCAAGAGCCACTTTGTGGTGACAAAATATGTTGACAAGCGCGTATCTCACTGCCATGAAAAATGTGGGGAAGGATTCTCCTTATGTCTGCAGTGTTCTACAAGGAACAAATTACACTGTTGCAGCCAATTCGTTACAGAAAGGCAACATTTAAGGCCCCCCAACCCGGAAACACTTTTATCTGGAACTTGAGGGTAATATTTGTAACAATCCTTCATTGAGGAAACCAGTCCCAGCACCTCATTCTTCTAAAAATCTGGAGATTTTTCTTAACGGCCCCAAAGCTGCTGTTGTAAAAGATGTCTACTTCGTGGCACCCTCTCTCCATCATCCAGGGTGTAATCTTTCAGCCCGAGTAAAGTGCTCCTCTTGTATTTATTGAATTTCCATCCATTTCATACAAGAGGGCTTTTCTCTCCTCCTACATCAAACTTTGGGGGGAGGGGGCAGATAGGAGGGATTTTTGCTCCCTTCGTCCTTCTAACACCAAGGCTGCTCCATTTTATTATGAATTTGGGAACTCCCAAGGTCAAGGTGGCAGGATGCACTTAGTACTTTTTCCTCAGATAAGACGTCAACAGTATTAATTGACATTTGGGGTTGGGGAATGTTCACTGGCTCTGCAGTTTGAGAGACATTTTGCCACCAGGAGGAATTTTCTCATTAGTGTAAGATAGACTTTTTTTAAATGAACTTTTCCTTTCCTGTTGTCTCCTGGGCCAGATTTCTGTCTCTTCAAGACCCTCTGTGGAAGGCATTATGGAAATAAAGTGTACATTGTTTATCATGCGGAGTTACAGGCATTCCTTGATGCCGGGCATACCAGGATGGGCACAGAATCCTTATAAATGGTTTAGCTGGAGCTGGGCAGAATGTTTTGAGGATAATAAAAATGTGTTGGGACGTATGAGCATTTCGCCTTACTAAGTTGGGTTTTCTTTTGTTTTAAATAGGTCGAATATATTCTACCGAGCCTGTATAGATATTCCCAGGGGCACCGAGCTTCTGGTGTGGTACAATGACAGCTATACATCTTTCTTTGGGATCCCTTTACAATGCATTGCCCAGGATGAAAACTGTAAGAATCTACTTTAGTTCTGAATCCATACACACGTACAAGATACCTCTTAAAGAATGCCTTTTGAAACTTCTGAAATGTAGTTTGCATGGGCCATTCTACCACAGCCTCCTTTCCTGCCCTACTCTTTGCCTGATCACTGTTTCAAAGCCTTTGCCAAAGTTTTAAAGAATTGCTGAGGGAAAAAAAAATTGAAGTCAGCTGGTCTCCACTGAGCACCTACTGTGACATGTCTGCCACTTTAAGAGGGAAAATGGCAGAGTTTCTGCTCTGAAGGGAGGCTGTCTTGGAGCCATTCTCTATATAAAAAAAAATAACAAAGAAACAGCATTGTTCAATCAAGATGATCACCTCTGCAGCTGAGTATGGATTAGAATAGTCATTAGAATAATAGGACTAAAAACTATAGGTTTTATATATGACTATGGAATTCATGTCTTAGTTGTCTTATGTAAAACTATGTGTAGAACTATAAGATTTTCTTCTCTCGTTGGTTTCCTGCCAACTACTACCTTTAAAACAATAACAGAATATTTAAGCTGATGTGAACTTGCAGAAACATCTATCTGAACTTATTTCAAGTTGTTATTGATGCTTGGGAAACGGTTTAGGTGAAAGACATATGTGGGGCAGTCTGCACTGGGGAGGACGCTTACTTCAGGGACACTGTGTTTTCCTGTCACCAAACTCACTCATCTGTGAAATGATAATTTGATATGCTGCAAGAAAGAAACTGAGACAAAAGATGGGTTTGTCAATGGGTGGAGAGCTTCCTCTTGGAAGAAGCTGTCTCCTCTCTCTCTCTCTCTCTCTCTCTCTCTCTCTCTCTCTCTCTCTCTCTCTCTCTCTCTCATACACTCATCACACAAATGCCCCCAATACTGCTCATCACAATGCTGATCTGTTCTTTGTTGCCTTTAATTCCCTTGTAAAAAAGAAAATCCTTAAAGAGCACACTGCTATCAACCTTTCTCTTTTACTCTCATTCAAACCAAGCTCAAAAGAAGACATGGATCTGGGTCTTCTCCTTACTTGCTCTTTCTCCTGTCCTTTCAGCTCTGATACCCTTGTTAGAGGGAGTATCCGTTTTCAGGGAGGGCAGTTGCTGGGCTGGAAATGGATGAGCAGTTGGCGTTACTGCAGACACAAACGTGGCGGCCATTATGTTTCCTCTTCCTCAGGATGATACCATGTCCACCTCCCTTACAGCATGAACCATAGAAGAACATCTCACCTACTGGCATGAGCTTTCTGTGTCCCAGAACCCTGACCCAAACTCAGCTCCTAATGTGTGGCATTTGAGTCAAAATGATTTTGGAAATTGTCTTAGTTAAAGTTTTACTGCTGTGAACAGACACCATAACTAAGGCAACTCTCATAAGGACAACATTTAATTGGGGCTGGCTTACAGGTTCAGAGGTTCAGTCCATTATCATCAAGGTAGGAACATGGCAGCATCCAGGCAGGCAGGGTGCAGGAGGGGCTGAGAGTTCTACATCTTCATCTGAAGGCTGCTAGCAGAATACTGACTTCTAGGCAGCTAGGATGAGGGTCTTAAGGCCCATACCCACAGAGACACACCTACTCCAACAAGGCCACACCTCCTAATAGTGCCACTCCCTGGCCTGAGCATATACAAACCATCGCAGAAATCCTGTGAGCTTCCTTATTTCCTCCTTGAATACAATCTGCTTCAGACTCTGTAGATGCTGTGTTGTGCTGTGTGTTGTGGAATGTGTAGTTGTAAGCATATGAAGGCATAGGGTTCTGAATTAGAGCTCATAGTTCAAACAGACATTTAATTCTTATGTACTGATCACCTACTAGAGGTCAACATCTTTGGTAGGTACCGCAAATGCAGAAGGAAGGAAACAGTCAATAGATCCTACACTCATGAAGCTTATGTCTCAGGACAGGGTACTGTAAGTATGTAATTAAATGTTGGTCAGGCAGTGATATGTTGTGGAGTACTAAATCAGAAAAGCACAGGCGTGCTGAGAGCTTGGGACTACAGACTCAGCAAATGACCTCAAGTAGTCCTCACTGGCAAGCTGGCCTTTGACCAAAGATTTAAGGAGGTGAGGGAATGGGATGCATGCTGCTCTAGACAAGAACATTGTAGGCAGTTGAACCAAAGCCCTAATCACCTCATGGTGGAAATGTCCCTCTCAACTGGAAGAGCAGCCCAGAAGTTGGTCTAGGTATGGTAGAGTGATTGATGGGCAAAATATAAGTCAGGTGTGGGTGGATAGGGGACATGTATCTGGTCCCTGTGAGGACCCTGGCTTTCACTCTGTGACCTTGGTGATGAGGCTGGCATGAGGTTTGGAGCAGTAGTGAGATGCTCTGACCAAAGTTGTAGTAGGATTACTCTGTCTTTTGAGTGCGGATCATAACATAAACAGTGAGGGAGAGCTCAGGGGCTCTTACGGAAGCCAGGGGAGCACTGATGGTGGTTTGGACCAACATGGAAGTGGCAGAGGTGGTAAGAGGTAATTGAACACTAGGCATATTTTGAAAGTAAGACCAACAGCATCGCCGGGTGGTGGTGGCGGCGGCGGCGCACGCCTTTAATCCCAGCACTTGGGAGGCAGAGGCAGGTGGATTTCTGAGTTCGAGGCCAGCCTGGTCTACAGAGTGAGTTCCAGGACAGCCAGGGCTATACAGAGAAACCCTGTATTGGAAAAAAAAAAAAAAAGACCAACAGCATCTTCTGCCATTCTAGGTCCTGAGGAAAACATGTCGAGGATGACTTTGAATCATCTAGACTAAGGCATGACTATTTCCTGAGTTTAGAAATAGAAAAGAAAAACATGGAGTAGCCACATAGGAGCTACTATGCCTCCTTGGATCTCTAGAGTAGAAGTCATTTGTTCATGCATTGCTTTCACCTCACAAGGCCGTGAAGATGCGTGTGGGTGACTGGGGTTGGAGGCAGGGCATTTGGCTGTCCACTTGACATCCACAGCCACCTGGCAGGGTTTCTGGGTCTGCCAAGTGGTATCCAGAGTTGGGGCCGTAGTGCCACTAGAGTATGCTTGCTGAAGAGCATGCGGTTTGCTCTCAACCCTCTCTCCTGCAGCTCCAGAGCTGCACGAAGCCTTCTAAAGGATGCTGACTAGAGGGTTAGTGAATCCTGCCAGGGCTCATTACACCATTTTACCCCTCAAGGCCACAGCGGCGTATAGTTTGTGGCTTCAGTAAGAAAGCTAAGTTACCCCTTTCAGGTTTAGTTGGGAGTTCTCAGTAAGGATTGAGGGAAATTCAAAGGGATTTAAGCCATCGTCTAAAAGTCTTACCGGTGACAATGCCTCTTTCCACTGAGGGTGTTATAGGAATCTTATTTTCACTTCCTGTCTCAAAGTCATATATCTGTCATGTGACTGGCCACCCAAGAAACCAGCACAAGGCTTCATCAGATAGTGAGGGGAGAAATAATGATGTCAACTGTAATTCTGAGACAGAGCCTCATCCCATTTGATCCCGGGGTAGCCTGGGAATGCTTTGCAATGACTATGGCTTATCCTGTGCTAAGAAAATATTCAAGTGACTCAGGCATGCAGATGTGCAAAGGGGGCATTGCAGGGAACTTAACAGTTAGCCCTCCTCACCCCGAGGAATTTAAATCATCTCCAGGGGTCAGCAATGCTAAGATGATTTTTTTTTTTTTACCCCACCTTGCTAGTCACAAAATAAATTAGGTTTCTAAAACAAGTTTCTTGAGATCAAAGACTCAGTAATCAAATGCACTTCCTGATAGGGTTGTGTGGAGCACACAGTTACATGTGTTGAGCCAGGGAGATACCTCAACAGGTAAAGAAAAGGCGCCACAAAGCCTGATAGATCTCTATATTCCAGCCCAAGATGTGCATGGTGCAAGGAGAGAAGCTGAATCCTGAAAGTGGTCCTCTCTCTCTCTCTCTCTCTCTCTCTCTCCCTGTCTCTCTCTCTCTCACACACACACACATAAAGGTACATGGATAAAAATAAGACCTTCCATCACAATTATGAGAAGAGATCAGATATTATTTCAGCCAGATTTTCCTTTGTTAATGAAATTGATACCGGACCAAGGTATTCAAAGAAAATGTGATTTTAGTTAGTGAATAGTACTTATTAAGCACTTTCAGTTATAAAAGTATCATTTTTCTTCCCATGGTTCTTTCAACATGCAGAGTGCATGTTTCCCACTGATCGTGTGCTGTGGGACCTGGGGCTTCGTAAGTTCCCCCCTCTGTCAGCGGCATGTAGCAGTGGCTGCACACACTGCCCGGACATGCCAGTAAAAGCCGCCTGGCCTCAAAGAGAAGACCGTGCTCGACACAGGCATCTGGGCTCTGGAAGCAATTCTTGTGTTGTTTTCTTTTTTAAAAACTATAGTTGAAAATGTAATACTGCTCCGAGAGACAGAAAGCCCTTTCCATGTACTGCGGGCCTTTCAAAGACCCTGAAGGAACACTCGTGTCGACAGATCACATCCGCAAAAAGGAGTGAGGTTGCCCCAAGCTTCCAGTGGGGGATTAGCTCCTGCCGAGTGTAAAGACTCGAGTGTGTTCATATTCTTTTCAGAGGAAATTAAAAAAAAAAAAAAAAGCTTAGGAATAAATGTTAAACAGTTCTTTCCTCTGCTTGCTGGGTCTCAGTATATGAAGCTGAGGTGGCAGAATGTGAGACTTGATGGCCATGCAGGAGCTGCTCTGGATTAGACCCTGCCTGGAGGAGGCCTGCTCCTCTGGATTTTCAAAGAACAGCAAATGAAAAGGGGCCACCTCTGTACAGGGCCTCTCACCTTCCACCAGTCAACCCACAAGGGGAAACTGGATCTTGCCCAAGGAGCACCCTGCTCAACCCTTTATCCATGTGACCCTTAGGATGTAATGATAGCATTTAATCCAGTAGGAGTATCCTGTGTGGGCAAGCCCTCAAAGGAAGTGTTGTGATAGTGTGTAAAACCTTAGGCCCCTACTTGAGCATCAGAGGACAGAGGTTCATTAGTATACAACTCAGGCATAAACCTTAATGGAGGCACCTCTTGGGTTAACTACAGCAGAGACCCTAAGCTGAGGGCTGCTAGGTCAAATATGGTTAAGAGCAGCCAGAGTACCTCTACACACAGAGAGTCCCTGGGATTGGACGCCTTATGCAAGTCTTCAGTCTCTGAGTGTTGGCTAGAAGAATGTTGACTCCAAGCCAAGGGTCAAGGAGCTGTCTATCTTGAGACACTGTGAAACAGTATACACCTTGCTATAGCTACAGAGTGGTGCAGGCCTTGATTTTTATCCTATCTGCCAGACATAAAAAAGCTGAGTCAAGAACCTAATAGGAAAATTGGCCTAGGGCTGGGGAGATGGCCCAGTGCCTTGCAAACATGAGGACCTGAGCTAGGTCTCTGGACCCTCAGTAAAAAGCTGAGCATGATGGTATGCACTTACCATCATCTCAGAGCTGGAGAGGTAGAGAGAGTGGGCCCATGGGATCTGAAGCCAGCCAGTATAGCTGAACTGGAAAACCCCAGGGCAATGACCCTATCTATGGAAAACCAAAACCAACCAACCAACCAAACAAACAAACAAACCAACTAACCAACCAAACCAACCAACCAACCAACCAACCAACCAACCAACCAACCAACCAACCCAATCAATCAAACAAACAAAATATGGCTGGTACCTGAGAAATGATAGTCAACTTGTTCTCTAGCTTCTCTCTCTC
>NW_022196895.1:49346032-49403716 GCF_008632895.1 Mastomys coucha
TTCCCTTCCCACCTCCCCTCTCCCTCTCCCTCTCTCCCCCTTCTATTACCCCAGAAGTTGAGAAACCTGTAGAATTCTAGAGCCAGCAGAAAAGAAATGCCCACAGGGATACCTTTTCATCTCTAACAAAGTAGCAACCCACTGGAGTGTATCCTCTGAGAAGATTGACAAAGGAGGAAGGAAAGACTAGAGACAGGCTGTTTTGTTGGCTCGTGGGAGTATTGTGTGCCCCTCCGGCACATCTTGTGTTCGTCATTCACTAGCCTAGTTCTTGGACCAGTGAGAGGTGGACATCTCACAGATGGGTTTGTCTTCAGCACCTACATCACCATAGGAGAACCACTGCAGCCTTGACCATAGCCCACCTGATCTGGACTATGGCCCGCATACAGTTATCAGTCAGTGTGGAGGCCTTACAGGCCTGATTGCTTCCTCGCAGAAGGACCACTCAGAAGACATTCCATCCCCAGAGCCAGTGAGTCTTCAGTTACCCTGTCCTACTTTACTCTCTCTCTAACAGTGGTGATCCTCCAAAGACTCCCCAGTAAACCTCTCCCCACAGAACTCCACACTTGACCTTAGCCTAAAGACTGTAAGAAGGGGTCTCCAAGGTACTCTTGGGTCTGTATTTTCTTTTGGGGTGGGGGTGGGGCATCTGTATTTTCAATGTAGACTTCTGTGACCCACAGCCTCAACTATCCAATTGTCCCCTCAGCATCTCCCCCTCCCTCCCTCAGAGGAATCTCATCCCCAGCTTATTGTGACTAAAGCCATTGTATTCATTCCTATGATCTGTCCCCCATCCCCCAAATTTAAGAGCGCTCACTTCCAGCCATCCAACCACGCTTTGTAGAAACCTTGACATGTCACCCAGACCCTGTTGTATGCATTCCTCATGTGTTCTCATCTCTCCTGCCACCACCCTGATCAGGGTTACAGAGTCCGCTCAGGGCTGCACCATGGGGCAGCCTTTTTGGTGTCATCCCAGCCGGAATGAAGTCTTACATATTTGCTTATTTTACTGTTTCAGTTGATCCTCTTGTTTTATCAATAGATAGCTTGGACTCCTAGATCAAAGTCCAGAAAGTGCTATGGGCATACAAGTCTCCTGCCAAGAGATAATGAGGGCCGTTGACAAATTCTTAACTATGCTTCCAGAAACATATTTTGGTCTCTTCTGACATCTAGGTATACTCTCCTTTTCTTTCTCTGGTTTTCGAATGTCTTCCACACAACCTTCTCCTGTCTGTTCCCCCTATCTCCTGGCCAAGAAATCCTTTAGTGGCCTTAAATTACTGATCTTCTTGCCTCGGCTTTCCAAGTGACAAGGGTTATAAGTATACACTGCCATGTAGAGCTCCCTTTCTGCTTTTTGCACAAGCACCAGCAGCATATGGTATACACTGGTCAGCAAGAATTGGTAATTACACTGAAAGCAAATGTCTAGTCTCCTTGAGCTCTGGTTCTAACTCTTTTTGTCTTACAGTGAGCCACTTATTAAATATCCAGCTCTTTGGGCTGGAGAGATGGCTTAGCGGTTAAGAGCATTTAGCTGCTCTTCCAGAGGTCCTGAGTTCAGTTCCCAGCAACTACATGGTGGCTAGCAAACATCTGTGATGGGATCTGATGCCCTCTTCTGGCGTGTCTGAAGAGAGCAACAGTGTACATACATACACAAAGTAAATAAATCTCTTTGAAAACAAACTAGCTCTTTGATATGGAATGCTATGACTTGGAACCACACATAGTCTCCAGCTCACATACTTATTACTTTATTTTCAGATAGGGTCTCATGTAGCCCCTGCTGTCCAAACTTGCTATGTAGCTGAGGATGACCTTAAACTTCTTATCCTTCTTCATTCACCTCCCAGCTCCGGGATTATAGACGTGAGCCACCACACCTAGTCTTAAGAAGTGTTGGGGACTGAACATAGGCACTTATTTATGCTAGGCAAGTACTCTACCCACTGAGCTACATTCCCAGACCCTGTGTTTTCATTAGAACTCAACTGGATGTGGATTCTGTGTCTGTGGAATATTATATGTAGCACATTATATAATATCTATTGTATGTCTTTAATTCTATCAGTCAGGGGGCAGAGGCAGGATGATTACAAGTTCCAGGCCAGTCAGGACTGTCTAATGAGACCCACCCTTAAACCCAAAAGGAAATCTAAACAAAGTAATTAGACTCTCTAGACCCAGAGATTGTTAGCCTTGCTGAGCTGCACTTAGCGGACTACAGACTCCCGGCCGTGGGATGTGTTCACGGGTCTGCCAGTACGACAACCCACTTCCAGTCCCTGTCCAGCTCCCACCAGGTGCATGGCTGCCTTTCTTTCCAGCCTCAGCTGAAGCTTGCCATCTGTCCCCTCTTGCCATACTGGCACATCTTCAGTTCCTTTAGTGCTCAGCTCTTTCCCTGTCACAGGACAAGCTCTTGCTTTCCCTGTCACAGGACAAGGGCTTGTGCTTATTCCCTTTGGCTGCCTCTTCCTCCCCTCTGCACTTGCTCATGTGTCCCTTCGGGGCTCAGAGGCCCACTTCCCACTGTCCTTTCTTTCTTGCAGTCCTGCACTTTGTTGCATCTAAAGTGAACATATGTTCGTGTTCAAACTCCCTGAAGTTGGCAGAAATCTGGACAATGGGCATCCACGCCTTACAGTTATAATGATTCAATTAATAGAAGTTAAGAACTGAAGCTGAGCCAGTGCCTGTAAAAAAAAAAAATACTAGCTTCATATCTGTCTAAATGTCACAGTGGGTGGGACAGAGAGGTTTCCTGTCCTCCCACATGCCCACCGGTCAGTATGAAGTAGATGCTTAGTAAATATTCTGCAGGTGTGGTAAAGCAAGACTTGCTTTTCTGGATCTTGAATCCCTGCCCCCAGTGCTTAACTATCCAGATGTGATGAGTTAATGGTTTTCCTTGACTCCATTCTTCCAGGCTTTAGATTTCACTCCCTTTCTCTTAATTCTTGTCTTCATAGACTAAGGAGAATATCTAAGTCAGTGTCCCCAAATGCAGAAGTCATTTATGTTTCTGGTTGTATTATTTAGCTGTCCTCAGGCCTCCTCTGAGTTGACTCTTGGGTGTTTCTATCTCCTGTTCCCTGCCTGATTCGTTCTCCCATTTAGTTCGTGTTTTTCACGGGTGTAGCCAGGGAGGCTGGCATTCGGGAGCGTGTTTCCTGACATGTTCTGCCTTCAAGGCAAACATCTATACATGGAGGATTCTGTGAAGGTGTGTGGGACTCCACAGAACAGCTAGATTTCAAACAGCTATGATTGCTTTCCTGAAGTTTTCATCCCTACTCTCTCTGTGTAAATTATTTGCTCAGCTTTATTTGATAAGACTGAATCATTTTATAAATATAATGGAAGAACATACTTAGGACAGAATGGAGAATGTGTTGTTATCTACAACTGCGAAGCCGTTTATATTTGTTTTAGAGTGTCCAAAGAAAGGAAGTAATTGGTGGAGAATAATCTTATCTCAGTCATCTTTTGTACTACCCAAATGCTGCTTATTACTCTATATTCACACAGGCCCATATAGCTCTGATTATTATACAAACTTTTAGATATACAAATTTGATTTTTTTTAATTTAGCATTGATCATTAAACTTACAGAAATTCATTGGCTCATGAATCTGTTTCTTTCCATAATAAAGATTGTGTGTGGCCTTAAAGATTTAAAGCATGGAAAAGCGTGGCCAAGTTCACTGCTCTCCTGCTTGCTGACAAACCCTGTCATGCTACTGTCTTCCCACTCTGTCCCTTCTGAGTACCCTGGCTGGCAAGAGCTCACCATTGCCTGGAGATACTTTGCAGTTCCTGCACTGGGGCTGAAGATGCCAAACATATAGGCTCTATCCCAACCTCTGATGATGCGATTTTAATTTACAAATGGAGTCTGCATGAGAAGTAACACCAAGAAAGATTTTTTTAAGTCTAAAAAAGTCTGCAAAGTTCATATTGATGACACAACTTGTAACTCAGAAGACCAAATGACACATGAGTTTTATTTATGAAATATAGAACATATATACTTTGAACACAGGCGTACACATGTGCATAACATGTATAGTTTGATGTGCATGACATACTCACAAAGCTCTATACCACCCATACAAGTGGCCTTTTTCTCTTTGAAACACAGCTACTGAGCAAAGAGGTATAGATAGGAACTAAAAATGAAATCTTCCGGAACTCAGAAAGCTAGAGCTTGCGGCCTAGGTCCATCCTTAACTAATGCAGCCTTAACTAGTGATGAGCAAGTTGCTGGGTCTTGCTGGGCCACTGTTTTGCCACTAGAAAGGAAGGTTAGCTTAGGTCAGTGATTCTCAACCCTCCCTTCACTTCAGAAGCACTTGGGAGACTCATTGGATTTTTAAAAATTCCAGTGAATGATGCCCCAGGTCCTTGCTCCCTGGGATGAGATGAGCGGTACTTCAGTTACTATAGACAGGTCTGTTTCCTAAGTTAGATATGTTGATCATGTGACTCTGCAGAAGAACCTCAGGCAATGCCCCAGCATCTGGGTACCCATATGTGTGATCCACCTGCCTCCTTACGGAGCTTCCTGGCTCCCACACCTCAACTGCTGTCTTTAAGAGTTGAGGATGCTCATGTTGTGAATGGAGCTTGGCCATGGTTGTGATAAGGCACAGAGAGATCCCAGGTTGCTTCCTGCCTTAGTTCTGAGCTGGTGGTCAGCAGCCACACAAGCAGCGATAGCACGAATGGCTTTGTTTCTTGCCATAGCCAATCTTCCTGTGAATCATCACCTTCAAAATTCTGCATATTTTTTGATAAGGTCTTTCACCGGGTTTCTCTGGCTGGCCTGGAACTTGCTATGTGAATCAGACTGGCCTAGAATTCACAGAGACCTATCGTCTCTACTTTTTCCTCTGCCCCCAAAGTGCATAGGTATAAACCACTACTCAGCTTGAGCTCTTTGAAATGACCAATGTATAAGTATATGTGTACATATACATATATATATATATATATATATATATACATATATATATCACTATTAGACACACAGAATGACCAGTTAATACTTGGAATTTTTTGTTAACACTGAAGGTATTTTAAAATGAAGCTGAGAGTAGTGGCTCATACTGGAAATCCTAGTACCTGAGAGGCCAAGGCAGAGTTTGAGGCCAGTCTAGGTTACTGAGTGATACCCTATCCAAAAAACCCCAAAATTTAAAAAGAACAATAAACTTCAAGTATTTAGATTTCTCCCATAAGAAAACCCTTATCATATAGGTCTTCCTTCTCTTCCACTTTACCACCCAGCAAGGACCATCTCCCTCATTCCGGTCTTGTCTCTTCCTACAACAAAAAGAATAGTGACTGCTTGTGGCTATCAGGCCCTGCGATGAACTCTTTGATATCACCCCTTAGCTTCCTACCAGAAGGCTGAAGCATGAGGAGACCAGGCCCCCCATAGCTCCACTACTATTGGACATTCACCTCTTTCCTAAAACCCATTGACACATTACTCCGTCCTTGAAGGGACAGCTTCATGGTTTCCCAAGGACTCTATCACGGGTTTGGCTGTGGCAGCCTTCCCTACAGGCACAGTGCTAGGAAACAGCGGGGTTAGAACCCAGGCCATCCCCATCACTATGCAGGTGTCTGGTGCTTTTAGAAGCATGGCTACCTCTCTCCATATTTCACCTGAGAGGAAACAGAGCACAGAGGGTTGAAGGAGCTGACTACGATCACTGTCTTCAATGAAAACCAGAGTCAAGATGGGAGCCTAGGCCTTACTAATTTCAAAGTCTCTGGTTCAAGCACCTTCTTCTACCCATCTGTCAGTGGAGCCTCTCTTGTCTCCTCCTCCTCTACCCATCTGTCAGAGGAGCCTCTCTCGTCTCCTCCCCACCAAAGTTTGAGCGGCTTATCTTCCTCTACTCAAAACCAGCCTGTGCATGTTCCCTGGGCCTTAAATAATGCTAAATGTACATTTAAGGCGGTCTGAGGTTTGTCTTTTCCCTCCCTCCCTCCCCAACACCATTCCCAAAGTGGCCAGCATCTCACACCTGCTGTGGCAGCCCATCTCTTTTGCTATTCACTAACCTGCCAGGCTTCTCCTGTCTTCCGGTATCTATCCTCCTCTTAGCTCTTCAGTCAGCTCCGTGGTGAATAGCTGTCCTGTTCTGGAAAGGCCCAGTCTTGGCATTTCCTACCTAAGGCAGTGGGATTCACCACTTCTGCCCCACCCACACTCCCCTATCTCTCTCATAACTGCAGGTCTCTAAGTAGCATGCAGTGTGAACGACCTTATGTCTCAGGCCATAATGGTATGCATGTTGAGGGAGGGCAAACCACAACCCTGAACATATACTTGTTGCTTAATAAACTGCCATTAGATGAGTTATTAACTTGTGATAAGCCTGATTTTCCCCCTCAGATGATCTTATTATGCTAATTTGGGGGCCAGCAAAACACAATTTTACATTTGTTTGTTTATAGAGATGTCTTGAAGTATCCGTTATTGTGTTTATTTAAGGGCTAGTGAAGCTGACCTTCTCGAACTCTGACTGTTCTAGTGAACGTCCCTTCCACCGTAATGGAAGCCATGTGCCGACAAGACACCCTGCAGCCCTTCAACAAAAGCAGCAAGCTTTCTCCCTCTGGCCAGCAGCGCTCCGTGGTTTTCCCACAGACTCCCTGCAGCAGGAATTTCTCCCTCTTGGATAAATCTGGGCCCATGGAGGCAGGATTTAACCAAATCAACGTAAAGAATCAGAGGGTCCTGGCGAGCCCGACCTCAACCAGCCAGCTGCACTCGGAGTTCAGCGACTGGCACCTCTGGAAGTGCGGCCAGTGCTTTAAGACTTTCACGCAGCGCATTCTCCTGCAGATGCACGTGTGCACGCAGAACCCCGACAGGTGAGACCCAGGGCTTGCCTTCCCAGAGAGCCGGCTGCCGGAGTGCTTGCCTGTCTGCGGGGTGGAAGGTGCCAGAGTTCTATGAGGCATCAGCTTTCCCTCCATTGTTTGTGAAGGCTGCACAGACAGGTTGGTGGTTGCCCGAGAGGCATCTGCGCGCACGCTCGCTCTCTGTCCAAACAGTTCCGTCCAACTTTAAAAGGGAGCAAAAGAGAAGGAACATTTATGAATATCAGGGGTGGAAAATGAGGTCAGGATAATCAGAATCCCCTCTGTCTTCCAAAGATAATATAGTTGGCTGCCGGGAGGCTGTCACAGCCGTTTCAGAGTTCACCTCCAGTGTGCCGTGAGTATGAACTTAATTAAGTACTAAGAGGTAATGAATTGGAATTTTTTGCTTAGTACTATTTTTCTTCGGAGCATGCAAACCCATAAATCCTGCAAACCTGTCAAAAGGAAATACCCACTCGGCTAGTGATATGGAGGAAAACAGATGCCACTTATTCAATAAACTAATATCCACACAGAAGAAAAATGTTGACTAGATACCTCAGAGTCAAAGTTGGTTTGAAAGTTTGTCAATACGGAATTTTATGGCCATGAACTGAGGATGAAATTTAGCTGAACAAGTGAATTAAAATTTCAGGTACTCTGACGAGTGGCCCAGTAGATATAATGGAACTATTATTTATGAATCAAAACTGGTTTATTTGACAGTCTTGAGAGCTGGGAGCGCAAAAGACAAAGCTCAAATTAATTCAATAAGAAGGCTCCTTGTGTTTTATCTCTCCTTCATGTCCTATGAGAACTTGATTAAAACCAAAATATCCAAAAAAAAAAAAAAAAAAAAAAAAAAAAAAAAAAAAAGCCTAGGGGGGAAAATTAAATATAAAAGTCAAAAAATTTTGTTTTTTGGAGCTAGGATTAGACATTTAGAAGCAGGATTCCTGAATTGTTTTCTTAATGTTGCCACTGATTCACCTTAATGAAGTAAGACATAAGATTCTTTGCCTCATAATACACTCAGCTCTCTCCTCTCAGCTCTGAAGCATACAGCAGCACACTTAGGAAATCCACAGAAAGGACAAGGAAAGAGGTGTGGTAGGAGGGGTGGAGACATTCAATCTCAGTTTCGGGATATTTATGCATATCTGCATCTACACACATTTTATTTGTGTCCTTTTAGAAACTGCTGGCTTAGCCTCAAGCATTACTGTAACTAATCAATATGGAAACATTTCATTTAGGGCTAAGGCAGCTGTGTCTAGGTGTGTAACCATAGACTTGTGTTATGGAGGTGAAATATAAAAGTTGGAACGGAATTTTTTTTCCCTGCAGAAAGGCTTTTCTTACAAGTTTGCAGACCATGTATATATATATAGCCCCATGATGTTGTCTTTCTCAGCTTACACATCATTTGAAGACACATTTAAAATCTTCTTACAAAAACTGAGTTCAGATATATGGGTGTGTTATTTGCAAATTGTAGTCATAGTAACTAGTCATGCACAGTAAAATTAAAGTAGGTCACAGTTTCTGGGTCTTTGAGTGTCATCTGATTTCATGTTCAGTATCGCAAAGGCAATGAAGATTTTTTTATGGTTAGCGAACACTTAAACAGCCTGCTTCGTCTGACCCAAGTTACACCCAGAAAATTGCCTGTCATGGTTTAAGTCTCTTTAAAGCTTGTCCTGTAAAATACATACAGCACCACAATTTAATACATCGAATCTAAACAATTAGTTTGTATGAACAAAATACCCCCTCCCAAGGGAGATTGTTCAGGTTAATGACGATTGTAGGCAAATTTCATGTGATTGGTAAATCTTTGTAGCACCCCTACAAATATAAAAAAAAATCCACGCTCAAATTCCTTACATAAAATGGTGTGGAATTTGCAGATAACCTATGCAGATTCCCCTGTGTGCTTTAAATTATTTTTAAACCCCTCTGTCTCTCTGTCTTTCTGTCCCTCTCTCCCTTCCTCTCTCTCTCTCCCTCTCTCCCTCTCTCTCCCTTTCTCCCTCTCTCCCTCTCGTTCTGTTGATAATAAGCCAACAGACCTTCCTCAGACCTTCCTCAGACCTTCTTCCTTTTCTCAGCCTACCAACTCTTCTCTGGGTGATCCAAAAAGAAGACGTTGGAATGTAGACCAATCAGGATTCTGCTTGCAGAGTTTGTAAGCATTTGCATTTCTATATAAACTTAAAGCCTGAGCCAGAACACTTTGGCTGGGACATGCAGGTAGATATCTCCTTTCTCTTCTGGATTTTCGCTACACAAACATTCCATAGGGTCCGGAGGGAGGGTACTCCAGGAACTGGGGAGCAAAGCTTTTAATCACAGTTGATTATTTTCTGAATGTTCTCATTTTCGCAGGAAATGTATTTATAATATTTATCTTTATTTTATACCACTTTTCTTTTTCTTTCTCTCTTCTTCCCCCCCCCCCCCGCCCCTTGTTTGTGCCACGTGGGAGAAAGTCTGCCTTTAGTGCCCAGGCACACCATCAGCTGTTCACGATTGTGTTTAAGTGTCATTGATTATAATCGAAAGAACAGAGCTAATGGGAAAATGAGTTTCAAGGATTCTGTCTGAGGCTAGAGAGATGGCTCAGAGGTTAGAAGTACCGCCTGCTCTTCCAGAGGTCCCAAGTTCAATTCCCAGCAACCACATGGTGGCTCAAAGGCTCTGTCTGGTGGGAGGAGCCTAGAAGTCACTATTGTAGTGTCTTAAAGGTGTCTTGTTCTTGCATTCTCTGCCCCTAGCCAAGAAAATGCAAAGGCCATCTTCTTTTTCCTTTACAGTGTTCTGTGGACTCTTGGGTTGAACACTTCTAACACTTTCCCAACTTCTTACCCAGAGGTAATCTCTTTGTCCACACAGCTGGAAGTGACTTAAGTAGGACCCTTCCCCCCTCCCTGAAGTCTTGCAAGATTTGTGCTTGGTCTACCTGTCATGGACCAAGGAGAGGGCATAGTCCCAAGTGAACAACTTTTATCCTGGAGGCTTCCATGCTATAAAAGGAAAATCAAAGGACAATTAATAATTTTGAACCAAGCCACACTTAATTTTATTAAATGTTTCAGCTTTTTCTTATGTACACCAAACCAATTACAGACTCAGAGCAAATGAATTGCACATTTCACTGGCGTAATCTTTGGCAGAAGAGCTACCAGTGACAGAGAATGTCAGGAGACGAACAGAATGGTCTCACTGCTTTCTTTCTGCTTAAAAAAAAAAAAATCTACCAGTGATGATTTGTGTTAAATAAATCCACCCTCGCTCTTGTCTGCTTTGTAGTTAAACTTTGTAAATGTGTACGTACGTAGCGCTTTACAGTTTTGTTTTTGTTTTTTCACAAAGCTTGGGTTTTCCTGTGTTGGAACTAGCCATGTGAAGCTACTTCACTCTAGGTTACTGTAAATCAAGCAAAGGAACGCTTCAGTTTCTCAGTTACACTAGTGGATCTTCAAATGCTCGGCTGCTCTTTGTAGCTGGGGGCGTGGGGGTGGGGAGGTAGGGGGGGTGGGGTGGCTATCAGGCCGTGCAGCTTTAGACAGTCTCCACTGTTGATGTTCCTGCTTTAGATCCCAATCACCCACCCAGCCCCACAGAGCTGTGCACGGTGAGATGCTATGCCCTTGGGTTTGCTTTGAAAATGATGAGAGGCTGTATGTGCATGATACCTTAAGAGAACCAAGTGCTCTTGAAAGATGCTTCCCAATTGCAATGATGTAAGATGCTGGTCCCCGGGGTGGAGCGCGACACCCATGGATGTCTCTCTATGTGTGTTTTTCTGGCGTGTCACGTCAAACAGATGCAATTTTAGAGTTAAGATAGATCCTATTCAAAAGTTTTGATCACTTTAACCTTCCCTTCTTGCCAGACTTTGGAAAATTAAAGGGGACACTGGGGTTTGGGTAGTAATGCTTGACATACAAATACAAGGACCTGAGTTCCCTCATTAGCACCCGTGGCATGGTGGCACACACCAACATTTTAGTGTTGGAGAAGCAAAGACCAAAGGATCCTTGGAACCCATGGACCAGCCAGCCTCATCTAGTCAGTGAGTCTTGGTTACAGTGACAAGGCTGTCTCAAAGAAGATGGATGGGTCCTGAGGAACAACAGCACATGTACACGCATATACACAGCCACCCCCTCCAAAAATGTAAGCGAGATGTTGGCAATGTTCCAAAATCCCTGTTGTTATTTGAGAGATAGGATGTGCTCTAGAAACACGCACCTCTACGCTAAACTCCTGTGGCTAGCTGTCCCAAAAGAAATTGTAATTCTGCAAGATACGTTCTAAGCATCCCTCCTACTCATTTCTGTCTTTAATATATTCCTAAACCTGCATTCAAATCTTTGACTACAATCAGATCGCTGGGGGAAAGAACAAGGTCTCACTCATGCTAAAGGCGCACCCTGCCACTGACTGATATCCTCAGCCGTAGTGTCCGGGGAAATGGCTCAGTGGTTCGGAGTACTCAGTCTTCGAGGGGACTCCAGATTTGGTTCCCAGCATCCATACCCATGCTGGATAGTTCACAAGTGACAGTAACTCCAGTTACAGTTAAAAACAACCAAACAAACCTGTAACTGTTTTTAGTTTTGTTTGTCTTTGTTTGTTTGTTTTTTGTTTTTAAAGACAGTATCTCTCACTAAGTTAACCAGGCTGGTCAGTTTGCTCTGTGGCACAGGCAGATCTTGAATTTAAAATCTATATCAGTCTCCCAAAAGTTGTGGGCCTGTAATGCCAGACGTGGCTTCTTTTACTCATGTAAAAAAAGGAAACTCTGAAAATAGAAGAACATAAAGCTTAAAAAAACACCATCTACTAAGTATACACTTTTGTAGATCTCCCCCCTCCCAGCCCCCATTGGATATCCTAGAACTTACCGTGCAGAAGAGATGGGCTCAGAATTCACAGAGATGTGGCTGCCTCTGTCTCTCAAGTGAAGGTGCAGGCCGCCACTCCTATGTGTTTGGTATTGTTTGTTATTATTTGAGACAAGATCTTGCTGTGTAGCCTAAGCACAAGACGTTTTTTCCATACATCTCTACACTGAGAGAGACTGATACAGTAACAAGAACTTACTTAAGCTCCAGATCCTCATATTAAAAGAACCAAGCTCTGCCAAGATGAATGTCAGTAAATGCTCTGAAATCACTGTACGGTACCTACAAATGAAAGGCTATAATTTGGCTTTGTGAAATTGACTAACGCAAGGTTTGCACCTATATCCTGATACAGGATTTTCTTGTTATTCGATGCTCTCAAGTTTTGATCAAAGCACTAAGATTGTCCATCTTTTAGAGTATATGGGGGCAGGGGGTTGGGCCCAGGGACAGGGAAAGAGAGTGAAAGTGCTTCATGGTGGGGAGCTAGCTGTGACCATCATACAAGGTGGCATCATACTGGATATGCTATGACGGACAAGCCTCTTTGGGGGACATTAGCTACTTTCCCCAAAGCAGAAGAAAGGTATGATATGCAAAAACAGAGTTCAGGGAAGCTGAGTGACCTACCCACATCCCATAGCTGACTAGAACCAGAGGCTGAGGTAGACACACCTCTCCTGTTCCAGGCACTTCTGTTTTGCCAAGCTGTATTTTAAAACATAGTTTTAAAAACTGCCCCATAGCAGCTGGTGAAACGGCTGAGTGGTTGAGAGGCCTTGTTCTTCCACAGGTCCCCAAGTTTGGTTCCCAGCACCCATATGAGATAGTTCACAACTGGCTGTAACTCCAGCTCCAGGGTATTTGATGGCAGCCATAGGTACTCATGCTCACGCACACATGCACAAATGCATGCATGCACATGCGCATGCACACACACACACATTAAGTGACAACTTTGAAAGCCTGTTCCACCGAATCCCTAGCAAGTCCTAGGCAGAAATGATGCTCAAAGGTTTTACCCCTTTTCCCTTGATGACAGAATTCTACATCAGCCTTTCACATCTTTTCTGTGAATCTTTGCCACTGTCACTATCAGCATAGAAAGGATGGATTGACTTCTGACTGCAGGAAATAAATCACCCCAACTTTTGACAGAAGAGTTAGAAAAAAAAGGGAAAAGATTAATTGGTTTTATTTAGTGGCTTATTGTTTATAGTGATAGCTATTAAAAATAGATAACCAGAGGCTAATAAATGTTAATGGTCCCTTCACTATTAGAAAAATCAATTGTCAGTGAATATAGCATATATTAATACATTATTTTGTTTATGATACCCAATAGCATGTAAAAAATTTCATCCCCAGAGAACTATTTTCTGAGAACTCTTTTTAAGGTCAACATTTACTGCCAAGAATAGATTTGCCAGGAGGGTATTTTCCTCGGTAGGCAATTTTAATGGCTTTCAAAGCGTTATTTTATAATTATAATAAAATGCATGTGTAATTTGTCAAGATTGATAAACTCCTTTCCAAGGACTCTTATGTATTTCTTTGAAACCTGTTTGAGAGCAGTTAGATAGATTTCTAAATGTAAGTAATTAAAATTGTATAGTATTGAGTTATTGACCAATGCTGGACTATTAATCAAGCTAAAAAATTCTACAATCAGTGCTCAGTGTGCTGAAGCCTAGTAAAATAATAGTATTTGTGTTCAGTGAGGCAAGTAGCCGCAATTAAGCACTTCAGTTGACAAATGAGAGGGTACACTTTATTTTGCACTTAATTGAACAGTTGTACATGCTTGGTCACCATTGTCTCTCAGCCCTTCAGTTTGGTGTCTGGTCATTGGCGCTTCCGTATTTGTTAAAGGTAGAGTAGAGAGCAATTAAGTCTGCTTCACCATTGGCTTTCTAAATTCAGCCAATGTCTGGGCTGCAAACCAGCACTCAGTGAGTGCAGTGAGGACCCTTCAAGGCAGGTTATTAATTTCCTGAACAAAAATTTTTGATAAACAAATTAGAGGCCTATCAAGGGATGATTTGAAATAGCCTTGAATAGGGACAAGTTCTCCGGTTTCCTCTCACTCACTGGATTCTGCTTGAGTAAGCAGAATAACTTCTAGAGAGAAGACAGAATTTTAATCTATTTTATGAAAACTCGAAATTGATTTACTTCTCTGTGAGCTGGGAAGAGTGTGCTCTGATAATCTTGCTAATTATCAGGTATTTGTCACAACTTCCTCCCACTGGCATTTGCATCACAGCCACCTCCCTGCAAGCACAGTGACATTTGTCATTTCTTGCTGCCATAAATCATTCCTTGCAACCGGATTCAGCGGAGAGGTGAGATTTAAGAACAAGACTCAGGGAGCGGGAGGGGTGACTCAGTGGTTAAGAGCACTTGCTGTTTTTGCAGAGGACCTGGGTTTGGCTCCCAGAGCCCACATGGCAGCTTACAACCATCTGTAATTCCAGTGCCAAGAGATCTAACACCCTCTCTGTCAGTAGGTGCACATGTGCACATACATATATGCAGTCATTCAACATGCATGTTGCAGAAGAAGAAGAAGAAGAAGAAGAGGAAGAGGAAGAGGAAGAAGAAGAGGAAGAGGAAGAGGAAGAGGAAGAGGAAGAAGAAGAAGAAAGCAATGACTCAGTAGATAAATATGTAGGGTGGGTGAGAAGTCAGGATTTCTTTTTTAAGGAGACACATCTGGTACAGGTCTGGGTTCATCTTGGGTAGACCCTAAGGCAGTTTAATATTTATTAAAGTGTGCATCCAACTTGGCCTCTTGCCCACTTATTTCCCTGACACTTGGAATAAGGTTCAAACACCCTATGATGACCTTGGCATCAATGGCTTATATCCTTTGAGGACATTTTGTCCTCAGTTGTCTGTGCCAAAACCGTGATAATAGCAACTGCTTCCCCTGTCCCATTCAGAGGATTACTGTAAAAATTAAAGTAGATAATTGATTTTGAAGCACTTTGAAAAGTAAAGGGTACTAGGGAGCCATAAAAGACAATTATGTATTTTCTTTTGTACTCTTTGGCTTAATGAATCCCATGCTTACGTCTGTAAAGCTTACAGAAATACGCCAGTATTTACCGGTGAGGAGATCAAGACCATCAAATAGCTGCTCTTGAAACAGCATCATTGATACAGGAAGGCAATGCTTGCCTATGAGTTGCTGTGTCTCAGCAGCTCTTGGAATTCTGTTCCTGTGACAACAAGTTACAGAGCTCAGCAGCCCTTGCCCTGAGCCTGTCTTTAAAGAGGATTGAATGTCACCAGAGTCACAGCCTCTTTCCTCACAGTGCTGTGTGACTTAGGAAGCCATGACCAGTTACTCTCTATTTGTTTCAGACCCTACCAGTGTGGCCACTGCTCGCAGTCCTTTTCCCAGCCATCAGAACTGAGGAACCACGTAGTCACTCACTCCAGTGACCGGCCTTTCAAGTGTGGCTACTGTGGCCGTGCCTTTGCTGGGGCCACCACCCTCAACAACCACATCCGGACTCACACTGGAGAAAAGCCTTTCAAGTAAGTACTGTCCAGTTGTCTACCTTTTTTTTTTCCTTCTTATCTTTCTTGGAAGCTGCCAGACACTCACTCGATCAACTCAGCCCAGCTGGTAGGGAAGGGTGCTTGTCATGGCAGTGTCTGTGCTATAAGAGGTTTTCCTGGGTTTCTCAGCTGACATTTGAAAATGAAGTAAGGAAAGCTACACTGGTCCTGGCTCAAGGTTTGCAATTTCAGACATGAGATCACCTCTGGGGCCTGTTTCCTCATCAGTAAAGTAAGAAGGCACGAGTAACTAACTTTAGTAGTCTTTCCAGTTCCTGTGGGTCTATGCATCTGATTTCGATTTAGAGAGCTCATGGCCATCAGCAGGCTCCCATAACCATGAGGAAAATGGTCATAGTTTAGGATGCTTGAGTAATCCTCATGGAGAATGTGAACCCTTGGGGAATCTAATGATGGTTTCTTGTCATTTAATAGAGGGTGAACCTGTTATAACGGACAACTTGTGGCTCCTTAGCATAAACTTTGGTGCTTAAAATCATCATGTTGGTGCTCACTTCGGCAGCACATATACTAAAATTGGAACGATACAGAGAAGATTAGCATGACCCCTGCGCAAGGATGACATGCAAATTCGTGAAGCGTTCCATATTTTTCTAAAAAGAAAAAAAAATCATCATGTTGATGAAAATCACAACAAAAACAAAGGGTATATTGAAGTTTTTTAGTATTCAGAGAATGTGGGTAAGGGCATTTGAACAAGGTCGTGTTTCAACATATAACCCATTCATCAAAGCAGCAGACATTTGAACTATGCAAAATGGCCCACCCACCCACCCACCCACCCATCCATCCATCCATCCATCCATCCATCTATCCATCCATCCATCCAATCAAAATAAATGCCTACTTTTCCATTGGTCATCCTGCTAGGCACAAAGGGTACAAAAGTGTATGAGAGTCTTCCCCTTTCCTTTCCATCTTTACTTTGAAGACCTCACACTCTAAGGGGAAGCCCAATCAATCAATCAATCAATCAATCAAATTATAATGGGATGAAAAGTACAACAAGATGTATCTATACAGTGTTGAGGAGTATCAGAGAAATGCAGTCATCAGATCTGTGTGAGGTACAATGTTTAACGTGTGTATAAGGGATCATCAGGAGATTGCCAGGCATAGAAGGGAGAAGAGGCTAGTTCCTGGACTTCAAACCACACATTAGCCTGGTGGCCTCAGAATAGGTTAGACCGATGCACTCTTTTCTCTTAGTGCAGTTACATTTCCACTCGTTTCCTGCACTTGCTTTCTCTACTTGTGAAAGAAAATTTAAAAACGCAGCCGGCCAGCCTTATTTACCTTCTGTAGGACAAGCTCGTCCAGGACAGGAAGTGATTCTGGCAGTAGGAGACTAAACTTGCCTGGTCTTAGCCAAGAAGTCTCTCATTCTGGGCTCATCTTGAAGCCAGGTACAGCTCATGGTAACAATGTACTGCTGGGACTGTCACAAGGACCTGCCTGCCTCACGGGCCTGTCAACCAAGGGAGGGCCTCATAAAAGCCTGTTGTCTTTTCCCTCTCTCTATCACCCTTTTAAAAAAATATTGGTTAATTGTTTTGGTGTGTGTCTGCACATATGAGGGCATATATGTGTCATGGTGTATGTGTAGAGATCAGAAGACAACTTGTGGGAGCTTCTATTCTACTATGTGGTCCTGAGGATCAAACTCCAGCTGTCAAGCTGGGTGACAAGCGCCTTTACCTGCTGAGCTATCTTCCCAGTCACCCCATCCTTGTCACCTGTGTTCCTTTAATGGATTAATTTGTTATAGTAATAGTAAAAATCACTGATGATTTTTATCTGTGTACTTGCTTACTACATAAAGACTTCTGGCTAAGAGGGACAGAATGGTGCCTAAAAAAAAAAATTCAAACATACCAACCAACCTCTATCCCTGGAGGATGCCATAGCCCAAAGAGGCCACATTTCTCTAATTCAGAGAGGGGCCAGTTGGCTTGTCCCTATCTTAACAATTCCCTGCCTTGGGTGTTTGGGGGCTGCCTGATGGATGTTGTCATCAGGCCCAGTTCTCAAGGGCTCACAGATTCTGGCTTTGCAGCTGTTCTGGAGGCAGGAGGTAACTGTGCCACTTTGAGAGAATTTGGGAGGACCGAGGGCCAACCTCATTGGTTCCTTACATTAGAGAGGGTAGCCACATGGATTCAGTGACAGAAATCATATTGATTTTTATCTCGTTGCAGTGTAAATAGATTTTAGTAATTAATTGAAGTGGTTTGAGGGTCAGGATGGGAAATAGATTTCTATTAATGTTAAGGTGTTACTTATGTGTAACCTCGTTGACTCCACTCAATTTTTTTCTTTAACATCCTGTTTTTGTCATGTTTCCAATAGAGTTGCCATCTTAACTTAATTTTAATTCATCAGAGTAATATTCGAAGTGCTTTAGTAATTGTCTTTCCCCTCCTTTCCGACAGTATTGCTCTTTTGTTCATGCCTGCTTTCAATCTGGGAATAACAACTGAACAAAAAAAGATCAGGAGGCAGCCAGGTTGTTGGATAACATTCTATCTGGCTGTTTTAGTCTAGTTTCTTCTTGCTTTTGGCAAAATAGCCATATGTTATCGTATTTTGGGCATTTAAAATGATCAAATTATATATATGCCCAGAGGAGAGCTGAGTGCATTCTTTACTTTGAAAGTGCAAGATTTAAACATCTTCTAGGAAATGGAAAGCTAAATCCTTTAGTGTATACAAGATCTATCAGGGTTGTTCTATTGCAAAAGGAGTTTGAGAATCTTCTAACCCAGCCCATGGATATCCAACCCATGGACGTTTGTAAATATTATGAAGATATTCTTTTACAAGCTTATAAAACAAACATTAAAAAAAAACCTTTTTGTTGCAGATTAGTCAATAAAAATGGTTTCACCACCACAGTTAATTTTACTACTTCAACTAATGGGCATTGGCTTAAACAATGTTGTAGAGGCTGAAAAGAATCTTGTAAAGAGGCACAAACCTAAACTCTAAGCCCAAGACAACTTCTACATAGATGACCCAGTGGCTTCATCCCCAACTTGTCTCCTTGATCCAGGAGGTCCTCTCAGCATCTCCAGGATGAGCAGAGACCAAGTCTGCTGGTCAGGAAAAGTCGTTCATTGGACTTAGCTCTGCCACTCAGTACTTAGCTGGAGGGATATGGAACCTGCTGGCCTCCCAAGGGGGGGCAGGCAAGTGGTAGTGTAGAGCTAGGATTCCTGCAGGCTTTGCCTCACATTTGATTACCTGGTCCTAAATTCTAGGTAGACCCTGAGCCTGCCAAGAGCTAACTTAGGCTGAAGGCTTGAAATTTCTAAGTTAAAGCCCCCCCCAATAAGAAAACAAACAAAGGACTGGATCAAAGACTTTAGCTTTTAGTTTGCTATGTGAGATGGAAGTCTTAGGACACAAGGAACAAAAGATCATTTCACATACAGCAATGGTTAGGCATGGTACTGCAAGAAAGAGAGTTGGTGGAGATGTTGGAGGGCTCTTAATGGGGACTCATTTCTCCCACTCTTTGCTAAATGAGCTCTCCCAAGGTTTGGAGTAGAGGATGTATTTGACCTGGGAAGCTGCACAATCAGGCCAGGACTTGCCCTAGGAGACTCCACTGTTTTTAGAAGCAAGGAAAAAATACTCACCATGATGTTTTTTGCCTCAGTTAAAGGGAGTTTTTCTCAGGAAATAAACGGGGGCTGGTGAGATGGCTCAGCGGGTAAGAGCACCAACTGCTCTTCCAAAGGTCCTGCGTTTAAAAATTCCAGCAAGCACATGGTGGCTCACAACCACCCGTAATGAGATCTCAGGAAAACAAAACAAAACAAAACAATAGAGAATTCTAAAGTACATCCACTATTTAAGCAAGACATAGACAAAAATCAAACCAACTCTAAACATAAAAATTATGCACTTTCCATATACAAAGTCCTGGGCAGTTCAGTCCAGTTCAAGTATTTTTATGGCACACAGCAGATGTACAGAGAGATTCCCGCAGGTTTCCTGGGTACTAGAACTTTACATCACCTTGTAATGTTTCAATTCAGATGGTCCAATCAACTGCCACAGTTACAAAAGAAGGCTGTCAAACGGCAAAGGGAAATCAAGGCTAATTCAGACTCTCATACCTGTAGGAAGTTGGGGACTTTCTGTTTGCTGAAGCGTTTGGAAGACTTTCCACATGTATGTGTCCGTGATGTTCCCTTCAAGGCTGTGACATCAGTGCCCGTGCCAAGGGAAGGCACAAGATTGCAATTCAGGGTTAAATGGCAGCTCAGCTGAAGTCCTCCTCTGACCTCCCAGAACCAAGGTACTTGATGGAGTAGGTCTTTCGAATGAGTTCCGTGAAGCTGTGAAAATAACTTACAGAGATTTCTCATCTAGAGTTTAGGACAATGAATCTAAAACTGAAACCTCAGCCTTACTTTTCAAAAAATATATTCTTATAGTTATATGCCTTTAATTCCCCAAATATATATAAATATATAATATATAAATCCTTATTCCCAAACCACCTAGATATTATGTCTAATAATCCATATTTTCCAAGGAGAGGGAATTCCCCAGGGTAGGCTCTCTAAATTCAAATAATTTCTCCACATATGCATGTTATTTTCTTCTGTTTGGTGACTAGACACGATCTCTGTCTGCAAAGGAGTGGTCTTCTCTCGAACCCTAGAGATTGGGAGAGGTTTTTTTGATGCTTATAACAGATTGCTATATGCCCAGAAATCTCACTGAGACATTTAAGCAAACCCTGGAGAAGAATGCGACTCTCCTCTTGTTGTCCTCATCCTGCATGGACATTTGAGTACCGCACAGAGATACAGACTTCAGCCTTATATAAAGCACCAGGTTTCTCGTGCATGAATTCTTCACATTTTAATATACAGGATGAGCAGGGTGAAGGCTCAGCCAGGCAAATTGTCATCTCTCACAATTGTTCAAACCATTTTTGCTCTCCTTGAAATTGATCCCACAGCTTCAAAATTAAAAAAAAAAGAAATATAATAATTTGAAAGTTTGTCAAGCAGTGAAAGGTAGTATATTTTAACACACTAATCCAGTAACTAATCAGTTTTCTAATAAACAATCAGCAGTTCGCCAGCGTGTCCTCAGCACTCCTGGAGCTCTGGAGAGGGGATGAGCTGCCCGTGGACGTTAATGAATACACCAAAAATCATTAGGTGATCAATACTTCTGAGTTATTTTCATTGAGCTGATAGGTCTGATACATTAAAGCTGACATTATACATTTGTCAAGATCACCGTGCAGTTTTTAACAGTGGGGCAGGCTGCTGAAAATATTCCCTGAAAGACAATCAAAGAAACGCAACTTCTTCATCCTGACACAGTCAGCTGGCACAGGAGCCTGGAAACTTTAAAGCAGAGGTTCTCAACCTGTGGGTTGCGACCCTTTGGCAAACTCTTATCTCCAGAAAAACCATTGACATCATGATCCTTAACAGTAGCAGAGTTACAGATATGAATATAAAATTGTACTATATTATGTAGTAGCAACGAAAATAATTTTATGGTTGGAGGTCAGTCACCACAACATGAGGAACCATATTAAAGGATCACAGCATTAGGAAGGTTGAGAACCGCTGCTTTAAAACATGGAGCCAAACTCTAGCCTCCCAGTAATCCCAGGCATTTAAGAATCTCAGAGCTGGGTGGATGTGCTCTATTTCTCTAGCTAATTCTGTACACGATTTACTACAGAAGAGAGAAACAGGAATGCTCTGCAGATGTGTGGCTTCCCCGTCTGTGGCAGGACAGTTGGCTCTCTCCAGGTTGCTGGTGCCCATGCTCCAACAGTGTAGGGTCCTGAGAACCGGTGGGTTTAGAAGTAGGTCGCTGTAGCTCCTCTGGAGTGCCCTTTCCTTCAAAGGTTTAAGGAAGTAATAGAAAAGGGAGATTGCCAGTGTGGCTGTCCAGTCTGATCTTGCTTGAGGTAGCCCAGATGAGTAAGGTTGTGATGGGGGAGTCACTGTCTAATCCAGGTTGCTGCCGTGGTGTGTGTGTGTGTGTATACAGAGTTAAGTATGGCAATGACAGAAACACAGAAACAAGATTTTGTAAGTGTGTATGTGTGTGTGTGTGTGTGTGTGTGTGTGTGTTGTATTTTTAGTAGATTAAGTAACTAGGATGCTAGAGTGTGGGTTTTGTGGAAGACAGGAATTGGCCCAGGTTCTCTGGATTAGTCTTTTTAGCAAAGACTATAACCCAGACATTTGAAGAACAATGCCTGCTTTCTCATTTCAGATACCTGGGCCCACATGTATACTATATACTGTACATCCTGTAGGGCTGAACCCTTTCAACCACTGCAGCATGCCAATTCCCAGTTTTTCTGAGTCATCCTATTTTCACCAAATCAAACTCTAGTCTTAGAAATTATTTATTTGAACCCTAAATTTGCTGTGACATTGTAATTAGCATTAGCAAAAAAAAAATCAGACACCTATACCTAATTCTCCCACCCCAGCCCTTCGCCCCACTTCCACGCCTACCCTACCTTCATCTCCTACCCCATCCCTGAAAACGAAGGCATTGCTTCCACGAGTTTCCAAATTTTGCGATGATGATTAGCTTCCTGGCTGTTGTTGCTGAGGGCAGTAGAATCAGGGTTTTAAATTAGCAGCAGGTGAAATTCTATTTGTCATCAATTTCTCTGTGGGGTTACGGAGCAGAAAACTGCAGACAAGCTGCTGCTTTGATGGCTCACTCCTAAAAATCTCTTTTTGTTCTTTATCTATTTGAACTGACAGTGATCAGAGCTGCAGCAGGACAGGGCTCTCTGGAGAAATCACCTTCCCCCCGGCCTATTGACAGGTCCCTCTGTTCCACATCAGACGGTCTTTGTCCCATCCCAGGCATCCAGGCCTTGGAAGGAGCCACCAATTAAACCTCTTGAGCCAGTAAAATCTGAAGCCGCTTTGGAGTGTCTGTTCTGATTAGTCGGGATGAGAGGAAGCCTATCACCCCGATGGCCCCGCACCCTGGTCTCAATTTTCTCTCTTGCCTCCACCAGGTGCGAGAGGTGCGAGAGGAGCTTCACCCAGGCCACGCAGCTGAGTCGACACCAGCGCATGCCCAATGAGTGCAAGCCGATAACCGAGAGCCCGGAATCAATCGAAGTGGATTAACTGATTGACTGGCCGGAATTAAACCGCAAGGAAAGTCATGATTAAATGTCACGGACACTTAAGCAAAACCAAAGATTTCCTCTGAACAACTTTCAATCAGTCCCAGAAAACCAAAAGCAGTAATAAAATAAGTAAGATGTTAAGAGATATTGATCCTGGCGTGGAAGTCAGACCAGGCAAGAGATTATTTATTTATGACTAGGGATGAGACAGATTTCCGTGGACAGCTCACCTGGGATGGCTAGAGTTTCCAGTCCCAACCATGTGTTTGCTTTATTTCTAAAAAGCTTTTTAAAAACTGTTATTTAATACCAAAGGGAGGATTCCTCTGCCCACAGTTGTGAGAAAGAACGCACAGGGACTTGGTTCTCGTCGCACCTTTTTTTCTAGTAGCATGTTTCAAGGGGACCCGTTCTGTGGCCTTCCTCCTGTGTAGGCCTAGCTTGCCCGATGTTGGTTACCCCAGCAAGGAAGGCTGAGGCCCAAGCAAGAACCTGGCTAAAGCGGCGCCTGCAGCCTCAGAGGCAGCCCTGTTCACAGTTTCACTCCTGATGCACTTTCTTGTGGCTCCTCCCACCCCACAGCCTGGAACTGATGCTGGAAAAGGAAAAAAAAAAAATGGTTTCAGACGCAAACTCAAAGGATGAACGTGGAGGACTTGCTTTGTCCTGTCCGGATTTCAAACACATTTAAAGTGTATGGAGCTTCATAATACAATATATTGTTCCGAAGCAGCTAGTTGAGAAAAATGTTGGTTTCAATAACATTTTAGCTTAAGAAAAATGAAAACAGAAATAAAGTTCTTTGGTCTGAGGCTGAAGCTGAGGTGTTAGGCCTCGAGTGATTGTGCTGTCGTCGTTTCTGGGCAAGGGATGGATATGTGAGTCATCAAGTGCGGGCCCACTGGCAGATTCAGTTTGGGCAATGGCCGCTTCCTCACACAGGGAAGCCCTGGAGGCTCCTTCACTCCCCGCTAAGTGTGGCAGAGTTATTGCCAAAGAAATAGGGAGGAGAATGAGCCAGACAGGAAAACATGTGAGAAGGTAGCCTACCAAAGGATGGGTTGGCTCATACTGCCAGGAGTAACTTCTGTTATCAATAGAGATCATCTTTTCCTCTCTCAAGATTGATTAGTCAAAAGAAAAAGAACCGTGTATGCGCTTGGGATGTTCATGGAGTACTTGGCATAGAGTTTAACTTTCATTGGCCTCGTGGTAGTTCAGTGATTATGCTCAGCATAACTAGATCAAGGTCTAGGAACTGGCCTGGCACTGGGAACCCGTGATGGTGAATATGGATTTTGGTCTATTAGCTCCTAGAAGAGACTTGGAGCCTGAGTCTGTCTCCACAAACAGCCCAAGCGAGTGCTTTATTCTGTGACATTTCTTGGTTTCTTGGTCATCTGGTGGCTCAGCACAACCTTTGAAGGGGGTGCCTTGTTTTTTGAGCTTGCTCATTGTCTTCCTGAACACACACACACACACACACACACACACACACACACTCACACACACACACAGAGAGAGAGAGAGAGAGAGAGAGAGAGAAAGAGAGAGAGAAAACTAATTTCAGAAAGAAATAACATGGTTCAATTTAATATAATATATTTGGTCCTCCAGAAAGCTCTCTTTTCTCTCCTTTTAAAAAGACTTTTATTTATTTTATTTTATGTGTATTTTTCTGCATGGATGTCTGTGCACCCTGTGCATGCAGTACCTGCAGAAGCCAGAAGAGGGCATCCGATTGCCCGGCACTGGAGTTACAGGTTGTGGCTAGGCTTGTGGCCACAAAGATAAACTTGGTTAATTTTGACCTCCCTTTTCTAGTTCACATCATTCATCGGGAATCTTCTCCCAGTTTTTGTCGCCTCTCTGTCATGGCTCAAATGTTCTCTTTGGTGTGCGGGAGTGCCTTCTGGTTTCACAGTTCCCTCCTGTGAGGGAGGCGTTTGGCAGTGTGTGTTACTAGGAAAAGTAAGAACCACGGGCAGGATATAGACCCATCTCACCTTTGAGAAAGTGACAGATCCGCTCCAAAAGGAGCGAGTGCTCGTGTATCCAAGGTGAAATATTTGGCTGAGCTTTCTGAATATGATGATGCTCATCTGTATGCTTCTCTCTCTCTCTCTCTCTCTCTTTTTTTCCGCAGTGAGAAAAATCAGCTTAGCCACTTGCCTCATTTCCCCATTCCACATCAGGCAACACACCAGGTTTTGATGGGAGCTCCTCCCTGGAGGTCTGGCATTGGGGAACCTTCCAGAACAAAGCTCTCTACTGCTCTGACAGCTTTGCCAGCTGGTCCCCGGCTCCCACTGCCTGTGGCAGTGAGCTGGACCAAAACACTCCTTTAGGATTCTCCACTGAGCTCGTTACCACTTTTGTTATTATGGATTTTTTTTTTCATGCATCTCCAACTGAATTTGGTCAGAAAATATTTTCTGCTTAAAAAAAAAAAATTGAAAATTGGATACTCTAAATTTCCAGGCATTTTGGCACTTACGAATTTCATATCATGGATCCAGCTTCTCCCAGGGCAGCCTGGGCTATTGGTCTATGGACAGGCCTGCTCCTGCAGATCCACTTGGCACCCAGAGCTAGTACAGCAGTCATGAGGTTCTCAAAGCTTCTAGTCAGTATACATGAAGAGCAGGGGCTTCTTGTAACGTCTCAATTGAAAGGCCTTGGGAATTTCTAAGATTTCAAGTGCGCACATAATCCTTTGAGATTCAGTAAATGGTTGGTGGAAACTATAACCCTAACTAGTAACGGTATGGAGAAAGATGCGGTAAGATGCAAACGTCAGTGGTCAGAATGGAATCAGGTCTTCAGTGTTCTCTGTCAAGAGAGACAGAGGACTCTCTTTTCACTGCGAGCACAGTGGGGACAGGCACTTACTGAATCCATATGGTGGAAGAAGAAAACTGACTCCAAGTTGTCCTCTGACCTTCACAGTTACAACAGGGTACTTGCTTCTGTGCTCACGATAATAATAACAAATATACACATTTTAAAAAGGACTTTCCATCCCACTGTATGCTCATTCATTTACCTAACTCAGCCAAAAGACAAAGCCAGTGAAGGCCATAGATCAGAGAGGAGAGGGGGTGGGAATACAAGCTGTCACATTTCTGTAAGGAAATCTCAGTTAGCTGAAGGAAAGCTAAGCAATCTCCTCAGGAAGTTTGTATTCGATTTTTTTTCTGACTTCAGTTTGTTTTGCCCTTATCTTTAAAAAATATTAACTTTTTTTTTCCAGGAGAATTCTATTTCACAGTATGATTGTATAGGTAGTTAAAGTTGTAAAGCTCAATCGTGCATAACGTCTATGCCTTAGTTCATTAGTAACTTTTTATTAAATATCCATGAGATATATTCTTGTTGGAAAACTTCATAGAACAGGAAAAGGATTATGATCCCTCCCCTGTGCACACAGGGGTGGGTCACAACCTGTTAGTCTGGACCTCAGAAATCACTATTCCTTTACCAGTTCATTGGCTTTTCCATGGGATGACTGGTCCATCGCTTCACTCACTCAGCAAAGGCTGAGCCCCGTCTTGAGGTTTCATTACAGGCTCTTACTATAAGCAGAGGTATTTAACTGTTGGAGAGAGAATGGTATTTCCCTTCTAAGTGGCTCAGGAGAGTAGATACTCATCCGCTGTTTAAAAGTCACAGTGGTTCTAGTATCTTGGTCTTGCTGTCAAGCTTCTTACGCGTTAAAATTGGAAGATGTTCTTCGTTCTTCTGTGACTCTAAACTTTGAGTTCGAACACCCTGATGAAACTAAGTACTGATGATTGGTTCTTCTGGCTCAGGCAAGAAACCAATATTCAGTTGTGTTTTATAAAGTACCTGCATTGCTTACTTGAAATTATCCCTCGGATGTAAAGTGAGCAAGCATAAATAGCTGTTAATTGCATAACTGGAAACAGGGCTACAGCACAGTACAGGGCGGTTCCATAGTGGTGTGGGTCACTCTCGCCATCCAGCACCCTTCTGTTTAATAACAGATTCTTTGCCGTCCCACTAGGGCTACACCTTTAGAAACCAGGCCAGAAATAACAATCTTTTTGATATCAATTTAATTTGATTTCCCAGTCATCTCTAATCCCTGACATCCAATCCTGAACGATTCCAAGAGATCTGAATCTTTAAAGGACAACGGTAGGTTCTAGAAAATGTCACTGCTTTGCTGGGATCCTTCCATTTGTTTGTTTAGGTGAGTGGGTGGTACCAGGGTTTGAACGGAGGACCTCGCACAGGCTAGGCAAGTACTCTACCACTGAGCCATAGCCCTGGGCCACGAAGGGCTTTCTTCTTTTATTTATTTATTTATTTATTTATTTATTTATTTATTTATTTATTTTGGTTTTTTGAGACAAGGTTTCTCTGTGTAGCCCTGGCTGTCCTGGAACTCACTCTGTAGACCAGGCTGGCCTCGAACTCAGAGATCCGCCTGCCTCTGCCTCCCAAGTGCTGGGATTAAAGGCATGTGCCACCAAGGAATGAGTCAGGTAGTTCACCTGATTAATTTACAAAATGGCAAAACCCCCAAATGGGTTCAAAAAAAGAGCACAGAGGTAAAACTATAGATAGCACCATTTTCCCCAAGTGCTAGAGCTGCTACTCCTGTACTTAAGGAAAAGTCCCGAGTGTAGGCTTGTGGTAAGATACAGCAGTTCCGAGCAGCTTCCCTCAGATATGGAGACATAGTTCACATTATCTAACCACTGTCAGGCACTGTTCTGGGGGCTTAGCAGGGATGGTACAATGTAACCCTTAGCAAGGATTGTACAATGTAACCCTCACTACTCTATGACAAAAAACGTTCATTATCCTTTTCTCCTATATATCCAGCAGTATCAGCTCAGCAGCTTCGTAATCCTCCACTGCAAAACCATCGATTTTAAAAGGGGGAGCACGCTTCCCATAGGCTAAGTTTGCTTAGCAGACAAAGAACTGTTTAAAATAAATATAAGTAGTGTCTGTTGAGAAAACATGTTCTTGAAAACAACACTAAAATAGTCTCCGCATATGAATCTTTGCACTGGGCGATTGTGATAATGGCAATCTCCACATCCCTCGGGGCTGGCCGACACCAATTTGTCTAAACGTGCAACTGAAATCCCACAATTAGAGAAAGAGGAAGTAAGTGTTCAGGTGTGGTAGCACAGGCCTTTAACCATTGGGAAACCAAGACAGGCAGATCTATGAGTTCAAGGCTAGCCTAGTCTACATAGGAAGTGCAGGTCCAACCAAGGCTATATAGTGAGTCTCTGTCTCAAAAAGAAGACAACAGTAACAAAATTAGGGGGAAAAAATCCTCTCAAGTGCGTGAAATTCGTAACACAAACAGTGACAGGCAAGGTTGGGGTATGGCGTGTTTGAGAGCAGCCAAGAGAGGACCAGGCTTGTGCAGTATTGACAACCGAGAAACTTCCTTAATTAAGTGAGAAACAGGACTTTCTTTGTTCTGTCTGGATGCTAACAAAATTACTTTTTCAGGCATCAATGGAACAGCCATGTAGTTGTGTCCATGAAGAATATAGGCTTCTCTGGTTAACCTGTTGGCTTAAAGCAACGAGCCATTACAGGTCAGGTGTGTCAAAAGTCCACGTACTATAGTTATATGCACAAGGTACTCCGGGGCCCACTTCAGACTCTTAGTTACAATCTAGATGAAGCTGTGTTTGAAGTTTGTCCCAACAGCAAGTTTACAAGATGCTTCATGAGCTGGCTTTATTACCGGGCAATTCTTCCCTGAAAGCAGTATGTGCCATGTTATCCAACATTCTGCTTCTAACAGAGACGTTTGTTAAAAAGCAACGGACGTGTCTCAAAGCCAGTTGAACATGGCAGGCTCTTTGTTGGTATTTCCTGTTTTCTGCCTTGCAAAACATCTCTGTTATTGCCTTCCTTTCCCCCCAAAGCTTGGCATGTCACTCCCAACCAAAAACAATCTTGGTGTAAACTTAACAAGCTGGAGATACATTTCCACAGCAGGACTCTTTACTTTTAAGAAGAAAAGAAATCCCACCACAGCAGGTGATTGCCACATGTTGGCGAGAGCAGCCATTCCAGACCAAATGTCCAAATCCAAGTCCTGGCTGGTCCACATGTGAGCACAATCAAATGCTAGCAAAATCAGTACCCGCAACCTTAACTTCCCCTTATCTATCTGGTATATGTTCTCTGATTTGTCCTAACTCAGAAAGAATGAAATAGGAAAAACCTGAGGCAAACCCTTCTTGGAAGTTTCAGCTCTGGTATGAGGGGAGAAGTCCCTGGTTCAAGTGTGAGGGTGTAAAGAACTGGATCATACCAGCAGAAAAATCCTGGGAGTCTAAGGTCTCTTACTTCATTAAGTTTGTCACATCAAGGGAAGACGCTCAGTTTGCAGTGTGCCGGTAAAGAGGGGCTGTTGAGATCCTGCTGGGACATCGCAGCTATTTTAAGGTTACTGTTAGTGTTTAGAATAGAAGTATGACTGTCTTCAACTTCCCACCGAATACAACAGCTTGGGCAAGGCCTCAGTTTGAGTTCTACTGTCTGAAGTTTGGAACAAGTCCATCGAGGGAATGAGACTGGCAACGCCTAGTATGTGACCAGTTGGTGGTAAGAGGGAATGCCTGCCCTGAAGCTAGGGCAGTAAACAAGCTGCTTCTCTTGATAGCCCACAAAACTCTATTAAAGCTCAGATCCGAAAGTCAGACAGAAAATCGCAAAACACCAATGAGTTTGTGCCTGTTACTAAACTCTTGTGGTAGAGTCTGCCCTTGATTGGGCTGTGCTTAAGTGAAAAACAGGCACAAATTTAGTGATCACCAACCAAGAGGTATAAATATATTTGATTAATAAAGACATTTCTATGATAAATTGATTGCCCTTGAAGTCTGTCTTCCCAGTCCCATGGTGATGTACATATATATTGTTTTGTTGTTGTTGTTGTTGTTGTTTTTTGTTTTGTTTTGTGTGTGTGTGTGTGTGTGTGTGTGTGTGTTAGGCTCTGCACTAGCTGGGTGAGTGCTTTATGACCGAGCTAGCTATATCCCTATCCCAGGTTGGTCATTTTCCAGAGTAAACTGATTCTAGTGTGGATGGTAGGCAGTCAACAGATATTGGAGGAGCTTTAGCAAAAATGTAGGACTAACTTGCAGAAATGTTAAAAGTTAGTTCGGTGGCTTCTGTTTTTGGCTTAATTCTCAGGTGGCGCCATCTTTTTTCTTTGACCAAGTCAAGTCTACTCCCTGAAAATTCAGGCACAGAGGACCAGCCAGCCATTACTCTGACCCTGAAAACCCTTGGAGTAAATCAGAATCCTTTGCTCTGAGAGTGGACAGGGTCTCTGGGCCTTCTCAGTGTGTAAGGATTGGGGCTTCCAGTCAGAAAGGTTGAGTCAGTTATGTGACTTCCATCTCATTGCTCTGGAGACTGAGCAATGACTTGACTGAGAAGTGTGTGAGCTTCTGAGAGGAGCCAGTAGGACCCTGAGAGTGGAGCAGATGGTAGGCGGTACCACAGGGTGGTCATAGAGAGCCTTCGAAAGGCATTGTGGGAACATGGTGTTTCCTCTGCGCAAGGTGGGGAAGACTGGTATTGAGCAAAAGCAGGGGTTCTCACTGAAAGCAACCATCTGGCTGTTTTGCTGAAAACATACATACAAGCAACATTACATTAACTCAATGGGTTATGTTTAGGATGATATATGTATATACACATACATGTAATGCATGCAGTAACAACTAGCAGAAAGGGGGTCATGAATTTGAAAGAAGGTGGGAAGGGATGTATGGGAAGTTTTGGAGGGGGGAAAGGGAAGGGAAAATGTAGTAATTAAATTAGAATCTCAGAAATAAACAACAAATAAAATGGAGAGAGAGAGAGAGAGAAAGAGAGAGAGAGAGAGAGAGAGAGAGAGAGAGAGAGAGAGAGAGAGAGAGAGAGAGAGAGAGAAGAACATGTGCTGGCAACAGGAGATGACCGGGGGGAGATCTCTGAGGAGGCAAGGAATGATGGTACCATCTGTACGGTGATAGTGGTACCATCTGTACGGTGATAGTGGTACCATCTGTACGGTGATAGTGGTACCATCTGTACCGTGATAGTGGTACCATCTGTATGGTGATAGCGGCAAAGGCAGCAGGTAGAATCTGGATTTTGATAGGCAGTAGAGAATTTGCTGATCGAATGTATGTTGGATCTTAGATTAAGAGAGAATTGGCTAATGATTCTCATTCCAATCAACGAAAAGAAATGTTGCCATTGGGTTTTCATGCTTACATTTCATTTTGAGATGATTTATCCACAGTCCCAGGACAATCTCAGTGTCACGAACACGTGACTGATCACACACAGCTGGCAGTTCCTGTCAGGCGTGCTGCTCCTCTCAGAGTGGTGAAGCTCAGGGAGTAGGCCCACCTTCCCTCAGCTTGACTCCCAACCCGCTTCTTCTGGGACAGTGTGTAGATGGGCCATTGCCAAGGAGCAACATACATGTGTTTCTTGAGAAAAAGATTATTGGACATTACTATTTATATGTGAATATTCTCTGAAGCAGCGGGGTATCCGAGTCTCATTCTGAGTATCCTTTAGGAAAAGGGGACTTTTGGACTAGTCATGGTCTCTTCTTATGATCAGGCTATAGATTCAGCCAGTGCCTCCTGAACTGGGCAAGGCAGGAGGTGGTGGTGGGTGCTTTTAAGCCTTCTGGCAGGGATAACTCTAAGGGCTTTCGATGGGGCTTTAAGTCCATGAGCCAGTAGTGTTTGTCCTTCATCTGTTTAGTCACAAAGGCTCATAAAAAAATGAATGGGACATGGTAGGAATAAGAAATGGAAAAGAATGAACAACATGTATTCAGTTAAAATATAGAAGTCATAGAAACCCACATGGACCCAGTGAGATCAGATTCGGGGGAGCGCTTAGTCCTTCCCTGGAAGAAGCGCGAGTGAGTCAGGAGCTGCTTTCTGAGCTATGAGTTAAATGAACAGATGCATGTTTGGATGTCATACGAACCTAGGAGCCACCAACCAAGGCTCCTGTGGACAATGGCCCCTGGCTGCTGACACCCAGAGAGCCCGACTCTGGGACGTTTGTCTTATACTTGAACTCGTGTTTTCCTGTTATTAATTTTTTATTACTGTTATCTCCTGTGTCATTAGCAGTATTGCACATAAACGTTAAAAAGTTTCTTAAAGGGAAAAAAATGCTTTTGGTGACTGTGTTAGAAAAAAAAAAAAAAGGCTGTTCAATACAAAAATTCTCAAACACAGCAAAATTCGCATGGAATTTTAGTAAAAAGAACCGGGATTTCATATTAAGATTCCTGACTCTTAGATCTTTTGGTTGGCAGACCACCTTTCACACATTGAGTGGAGATGAAAATAACAAAGTCTCAGTGGATAATAAAATCAGATATTTATATTTACCATCTTAGAAGACTCTAAGTAATGAGGAAAACCAAAATGGGTTAATGGATTCACAGTGATACAACAGAGGAACAGGGTGGGTGGGGGCTTTATTTTTTTTTTCATGTTTTTTAGGAACTCTACAGACACTCATGAAGAAAATCAGGCCACCAGCTCATTACGATAGAACATTTTGTCATATCCTCTCTCTCTCTCTCTCTCTCTCTCTCTCTCTCTCTCTCTCTCTCTCTCTCTCTCTCTCTCTCTCTCTCTCTCTCTCTCTCTCTCTCTCTCACGTATTCACCATTGCTCTCTTCAGACACACCAGAAGAGGGCATCAGACCCTATTGCAGATGGTTGTGAGCCACCATGTGGTTGCTGGGAATTGAACTCAGCACCTCCGGAAGAGCAGTTTGTGCTCTTAACCACTGAGCCATCTCTCCAGCCCATGAGCCATCTCTCCAGCCCTTGTCATCTCTTAAATGGGCATCTTACAGCTAGGCAGCTGATAGGAAGGAGAAACCCTCCCTATTGACATCATCCCACTTTCCAAGGCCCTCTGGTTTTTGTTGTTGTTGTTGTTGTTGTTTGATTGTTTGTTTGTTTAAATCTGTGTGTAGAAATGATGCATGCTTCTACCCAACTAAAAGAGAATACCAATTATTTGGGATCCCAGGCACAACCTAAATAGACTATTTGGTTTCTACCAGATAGAATAGATCTTCCCATGTAACAAAAGTATAAAGAGTTGTTTAGGGGTCTTTCTGTCAGTTTTTCCTACTGTCAGGAAGCAAGCTCATGTAAACATATGGACATACATACTCATATATGATTGCACACATGTGTACTTTAGAAAAGGTAATGACATCTTTTATACTTCACATCCTTAACACAAAGGTTTGACGCTTCCATTATGTATATTCTCTTCTGAGTTCTTAATCTTTTTCTTTTTGTTTGTTTGTGTTTTTCAGTTTCAGTAGGTTGAATGGTTCTTGCCCCACCAAAAATACAAAAGATATTTACTCCAAATCTATAAATGTAGTTATGTTTTTAAAAGGGGCTTTTACAGACATAAGAGTGATCTGGAGAGCTTCCTGGATTATACAGGGGAGTCCTATATCCAGTTCATAGGATTCTCAGAGAAGACAGGAAAAAAGGCATATGAAGGGGTAGGAGTGGGTATGGGAGTCCACGTGGGGACAGACAGAGGCTGGAGTTACACATTGCCATGTCATGGGGTGGTCTGTAATCACCAGAGACAAGCAGGAAACACAGCATGCTTCCACAGAGCCTTTGGGGAATGATGGCTTGCTGACACCTAGATTTCAGAGCCACAGAGCCTCCACAAATGTGAGAATAATTTCTGTTGTAAAACCAATCTGTGATCATTCATTCCAGCAGTCCTAGAAAAACAACGCATCATTGTACTTCATAACTCAACAATTATCAGGAGGGCAATCGTTCATTGAAATAACCTCCCCTTTAGGAGAATCCTCATCATCAAGATAATTTCATCTCTGCTTACTCTTATTGATCAGTAAGAGTGGCCATGCTGCTTTACAATATAGAACAGCATTCCCTAGTGAGAAATCTGGCTTTAAATGTGACCAACAAGGTCCTTATCCATGAGATGAACTTGTCCCTCTGACCCTTGGGACAAAGCACAGGATCTTTTTTATATATTTTTCACCCCTTCAGTTTTCTCAAGCTGTCCTAACGAAGTGTCAGCCAACTGAAATAAAAGTGTGCCTTGGTTTCTCAAAGTTCTGAAGCCAGCAAGTCCAAGAGCTAGGTAATTACAGAAGTAACTCTAATTTCATGATCTCATCTAAACTAATTACTCCCTAATGTTCCTGCCTCAACACTGAAGATTAAGACGGCTTTGGGGACAACATATCACCAATCCAAAATGCTGACCTTTATGTGTTCTGAAAATTGTCATTGTCTATAGAGTATATGACAGCAATGAATACACATGCAGCCTGCTGGTTGTAGGTGTGGAAGAGTCATCTTAAGTTTACAAATAAGAAATAGTATATTTTAACCCTAATGCTATTTTTCATATGAACTATAGGAGTGAAAATGTCTCAAGCCTCCTGGGATGTCTTTCTGATGACTCATCTGCTTCCATGATTGACAGCTTGGGCTGTAAATCTGTTTTCCTCCCCTCCTCAAGTTCCCTCTGTTTCCCTTATTTCTCCTTAAAATTCATTTCTAATTTTAAAAAGATGTATTTACTATTTTAAGTGTATGAGTCTATGTATGTGCACTATGTGCATGCCTGGTGCCTCAAAGGTCAGAAGAGGGCCCTGGGAGTGGAGTTACAGAAGTTGTGAGCCACCATGTGGGTGCTGGGAATGGAACCATGGTCCTCTGCAAGAGCAGCAGGGAGTCTTAGCCACTGAGCCATCTCTCTAGGCCTCTGTTTCTAATTTTAACTTTCTGCTAATGAGCATTGGTGTTTAATGGTTCCATGGGAGTCATCAAAGTTCAGATTAGATATAAAGCGAGAAGTTATAGTGGATACTTTTAGCATTCTGTCAGATACTAGCCCAAAGAACACACAACACTTATTTACAAGGCAGGAAGTTGCCTTTCTAATCCTGGGAGTTAAGAGCACAGGATTTCCTCATCCATTCTGGCTTTATAAACAAAGCTATTGTTTTATAGGCCAGTGAGATGGCACAGTGGATAAAGCACTGGCCTGGTGACTGAGTTTATTAAAGTCCTGGAGCCCGTGGAAAGGTGGAAGGGAAGAGCTATCTCCACAGAGTTGTTCTTTAACGTCCATGCATGAACCAGAGCACCATGTGTGCCCCATCCCAATAACAGCAATAATAATAAATTTTAAAATATTGCCTTATCTTTAAAAAATGTTCTCCTTAGTCCTGATTATGGACTTAGTATTCTCTAACTTTTGAGCAAGCACAGAACCCATTTATAAATGATTCATATAAATGCAACTCACGCATTTTATGTGTATTTATTTATTTATTTATTTATTTAAAAAGCTTCGTGTGTGTGTGTGTGTGTGTGTGTGTGTGTGTGTGTGTGTGTGTGTGTCTCCGTGCCTTTGGAGGCTGGAAGAGGGCATTAGATCTCCTGGAACTGAAGTTACAGAAGAGTGTGAGCCACCTGTTGTGGGTTCTGGAAACTGAATGTGGGCCCTCTGGAAAAACAGCAAGCACTTCATCTCCTGAGACCCTTGGATGTATTTCTTTTTTTAATGCCCATCTATAAAAATAAGTCTTGACCAAGTGTTCTGGATTATTAGCGTAGTGTTTGATTTTGCCTCTCTGCAGTCTTTCCCTTTGCGGGGCGGCTTGAAGGTCTGGATCACTAAACTAGGAGAATCCATTTCTCTTGTTTGGTTCATTGTGCTGGAAGTAACAAGATGATGCTTCTTACTTAGTCTTATCACCGAGAAGTCCCGTGCACCTCTGCCTTCCACTTTCCCAGAGCCTTGAGAAGTCATCTCACCCTGCAGTGATTCCCGTCGCATGAGCCGCGATGACTATAGATAATCAATACCATGCCTGACAGAGCTCAGAAAGCCTCATATGCAGAAAGCCATATAGTACATAGATTAACTCTTAGGGACAGTTGTTTTACTCCTTTATTCTTGCTGCGCACACAGCTAGCACCCTCCCCCGTAAAGCTCTGGTGAACTGACTTCCCAGTCATAGCATAGCTCACAGAAGATCTCATCTGTAGGGTTAGCTCTGAACATCAGCACAAAACGCTTCCACGTTTTCGCCCAGTGTACATGCTGCACTCACATTCTGCACTTGTGGTCTAGACATCAGCAGTTGTGTCTGGCCACGGGATGAAATATCTGCTGGCAACACATTTCATTTACTTACTTGACAAACATTTCTGCAGCAGGTGCCCCGTGCCAGACTCTGCCCTAAGTGCTTTGTTGCACTGAGTGCGTCTCGCAGCTCTATGGTGAGTTGTTAGCACCCTTACTTCCCGACACAGCTTACGGATCTTCTGACTTTACTAACTGAGGCCTAGCGAGGCGGCTGCGTACCTGCCTAAGGTCACCTTGCTAGCAAGTGACAGAGCAGCAGAGCTGGGATGTGGATGTTGGCATTCTGGCTCTAGGGTCCACGTTCTTACTCATGATACAGGGTAGTAATTACTCATCCACACTTCATGTCATTGTTGTTAGGTGACACCCACAGGGCCATTTGGAAAAGGAGATTCTCAAATGGCTTCAAGGTCTTTCTTGCCAATAAGCAAACATATAACTGGCTTCGAAAGCCAACTGGCAGTGGTGTGGCTGGTTGTGGTAGAGAGCCACACTTTATCTCACTCTTTCTACTCTTGGTCTTGCCTATGTCTTAGCCAACGACTTGTAAAGGCTTTTACTGGAAACTATTATTTTGTCTTTGGTCTCAAGACCAAAGCAAAGCTGTTGATTTGGTAAGAGGGTGGTTAGGGTGGTTATTCTGTTTATAAGTAAGGAGAAGGCTTAAGCTGCATTATGACAGTTCATAAAATAATATATAAGAGATGGGGTGATGGATAATCTTATTGCATCTAACTGTCAGACATTATATACTGAGTCACTTATCGTAGCCCGTGGTGGTACATATTTTTTATTTATGTGATTTCTAGTGAATACTTATAACATTATGTAATAATTATTAATAATAATAAAAATAAATATTACTATGAATGTAGTATATAACATATTTTAATATAAATCTTATATTTTATAATTTTTTATAAATTTATACAATTGTATACATTTTATATAAATAAAAATTATAAATTTTATATAAGTAAAATTATAAATTTTATATAAATAAAATATTAAATATATTAAAATTGAAATTATTATTATTATTTACTTCTTTTATGTTGCAGAATACCATTTGTGTAAGTGAGAGAACAAGGATAAAATGATGGAAAGCTGAAGATGGCAGAGGTCAGAGTTGATAGATTCTCACCAGATTGTCTGTTGTCAATCCATAGTTATAATGACCTGTGTACAGACATGTACATGTATTATACTCACTCATAATACATAGTAATCAACATTTCAATTTGTACTTAAATTTCTCACTCAGTTTTCCTACCTATAAAATAGGATTAGCAGCAATAATACCTACCCAGTATAATCAGTGTGAAAATAAATGTGTTTACTTAAAATAATAGCATATTATTATTTTTATAGTAGTAGTAATAATAGGTGCTTAGTCAATATTTTCCACCTAAAATTGAAAAATATATGTAGAAAAGGAAACTTAACTATTGCAAGTAATAACATTCAAGTGTAATGAAGAACTCCTGCCTGAGGGTAAAACATGAGCATTGAGTACCTGGAATCCTAATGAGTCATGAGTAACTCTTTCTTTTCTTTTCTTCTTCTTTTATTTTATTTTTTTAGATGTTTTCTTTATTTACAATATCTCTTTTCTCAGGTTCCTCTCAAATAAAATAAAAGAAAATAAAAACTAAAACTAAAACAATCCCCTGTTCCCTTCTCCCTATGAGTAACTCTTAAGAACATGATAGTGGGGCTCGAGAGATGGCTCAGCAGTTGGGAGCGCTGGCTGTTCTTCTGAAGGTCCTGAGTTCAAATCTCAGCAAACACATGGTGGCTCACAACCATCTGTAATGAGATCTGTCATCCCCTTCTGGTGTGTCTGAGGACGGCTACAGTGTACTTACATATAACAATAAATAAATCTTTAAAAATAAAACATGATAGTGGGGCTGGAGAGATAGCAGTTAAGAGCACTGGCTGCTCTTCCAGAGGATCTGTGTTCAAATCCTAGTACCCATAGTACCCTAGTACCCATCCTTGCAACCATCAATTTCCTTGGATTCTCATATCACCCTCTCTGGCTTCCACAGACACTCCATGTATAAATATACAAAAAAAAAAAAATTAAAGTGAATCTTTAAAATCTATTTTTAAAGAACATAGTATTTATCAAGGACAGAATGAGAATTTTGAAAAAAACAAAACAAAACAAAACAAAACTATAATCAACCCTGCCTTGAAAATCTGTAACTGCATACAAAGTTGTCTCCTGACCTTCGAATCTACAGACTACAACAGACCACATACAGGTTGCTATTGCCATATAACTAACTCTCCAGATTATTTACTTAAAACAATCTCTGCGTTTTGTTCAAAGTTTGAAGCTAAGGCATTTGGAAAAGGGCTCACCTGGATGATTCTTGTTGGAAATCTCTCAAGCAAACACAGAAGCAATTAGCCGAGGCAAGACCATCTGAAAACTCATTGGGGCTGGGTGTCCAAGGTTGCTCCTTACCCTCTCTCTATCCTCCACAGGGACCTGTCCATTGTGATATTCCTACAGAAGGAAAGAACAACACAAAACATAAGCGGGTAATCAGAGCTTAAGATCAACATTCTAGGAAGGGAAAATGGACTGGAGATTGCTCAATAGTTGCTGGGAGCCATAATCGGAAACCAATATAAAAACTTCACTATATATTATGCATGCAATGTACTGAAGATTCCCCCACTGTCTCTCCCTTGCCCTCTCTCCCTCTTTCCCTCTTCATTAACACCAGCAACTACAACAAACAGCCCTCCCTCCCTTTCAGAGAGAGCTAAGCTGGGGCTGCGGACCAGAGTGCTTAGTCATGTCTGTTCTGCCATGGTAGCTTGGGGGATTATTTCACACCACTTTCATCCTCTCTTCTTGGTAGAAGCCATGACAAACTTGTCCAGAGAAGAAGAATGGCAAAGAATTCTGGACTATGGATCTACGCTATCATAGATCACTCAGTAGAATTCCAAGAACCACCAGAGATCTGCAAACACATTCCTCTGTAACGTGTCTACTGAAATTATATTAGCTGAGTTTCTTGGATGTTTTCTTAGAGATCTCGAGCCATTCATGATGTTTATCTCAAGCTTTTTGTAAGAGAAACAGCCATAGCGTCAGCCTTCGGAAAGGGCAGAATTGGTTGACGTATGTTGAAAGCGAAGGAGGGTTCTGTTGTCTCTTAAGACTCTGCTCCTCCTGCTTTCCACATAGCGTCTGAATAGCTCTCCTCCGCACAACTGCCTTCCTTCAGCCTCTCTTTAGACCTAGAAAATTAATTGCTAGGTTTTTAAAAATCCCTGATACTTGCTCAAGAAAACCTTGTACATGAACCTGGGGGGGGGGGACCCAACAACTTCCCGCTTTTCTCTATCTTTGTTCCAGTCCACCTTCAAGCACCTCTCATATGAAGACTTGCCCTAGCCCTGCACTTGAAGCACCCTGTGCCTTCCTTTGTTATCAGCATGGAAGGAGCTGGTGTAGGATGTCCAATGTGAAGGTACCACCCACAGAAAACAGGCCACAAGCAACTAGTCTAAGAGAAATTGCTCTTAGATGAATCCATATGGAAATGGGCCAGAATCCACAGCTGGGGGAGATCTGTTTTCCAGGTTTGCAAACCATTTGCTTTCAAAAACGTTGACGCTGTCCATGAGGCAAGACTATTTGGTATCTCCCATTGCTACTGATCAGGGTCACCTTTGATGACTCTGCCTTGGGCCAAATAAGGAAAGAAGGACTCTAAAGCCTCCAGAGGAGGCCAGAAGCTTGAGGATGGGGTGGAAGTCTCTTTGAATATCTCAGAATAAGATTAGAAGAGCCAGGAACAGACTTGGCTTGGCTTCCGTTCAAACCCTGTCTCTCATAGCTAGGAGCATCTTCTTGCATCCTGGTTTTCCTCCAACGTGTGTAGCTACTTTTTTCCATCTGAGTCAGCTTGCCTGGAAGGCGTGTTTCACACGCACCTGGAGGCCTGAGCCTGGCGAGACACGGCACTCTTCTGCAAGCTGTGTCTCTGTGAACAGGAGCCACATAGCCATAGGCCTCTCCTCCATTCCAGCCCCGCTCGCTCCTCCTGCTTTTTCTGGAAGGATCCCTAAGGAGTCGGCATTCAGCACAGCTCAACTTTGCTCAGCTGGCATTATGCAGAGTTCATTCTCAAACATTTCCATACAGCCCCCCCCCCCCAACCCCTTCTTCTGAGCCATGTTTTGGAAGTACTTCAACCCCACAGGCCAGAGCCTTACATACGAAGGCTAGTCTCCCTGGATGTGTGAACTTTTGGCCAGACTTGAAGCCTTTTTGACTGAAAACAAAGGGATGGAGACCAGTTCTTCAAAGCAACATTTTAAACATGCTAATGACTCAGTCCTAATGGCAGCCGTTTCCTTGAGGAGACAGTGGCCAAAGAAGAGGAAGTCAAGTTCTCCTTGGAAGACCTTTAAGTGAAATATATGTCGTCAAGCAGACCAGAGTGGCTTCCTAAGCTCTGAACACTACCCAGCACCCTGCCCTTTGCCCGTTCCCTCTACTGGTGTAACGTGGCTGCCCCTCAGCCTTGCTCAACCCCAGACTGATCTGGGAGAAAACAGCTCAGACTTCAGCCCAGCAGTAGGATACTTCAATTGTTCATGACCAACTGCTTTCTCCGCAGAGAGCGATTCTCTTCTTTTTGTAACTGTGTAAAACACAGGAAGAATGTAACATACCGCCTTAGGCATCATAACTGTACCGTTCAGTGGTACTAAGTGAACTGGGTGCAGTGGCCCCATTCCCACTTCCTTTTTTAAAAGATTTATTTATTTATTTATTTTATTTACAGTACACTGTAGCTGTCTTCAGATGCAGCAGAAGAGTCCGTCAGATCTCATTACGGGTGGTTGTAAGCCACCATGTGGTTGCTGGGATTTGAACTCATGACCTTTGGAAGAGAAATCGGTGCTCTTACCTGCTGAGGCATCTCACCAGCCCCTCTGCCCCCGTTCCCACTTCTATCAGTCCTGGCAAATGTCATTTCTGTCTTCCTTGGTTTTACTTCTCCAGGGACCCTAGTATACAGAATCATATATAATAATTTTTCTTTTGTCATTCTACATAATGTATTTAAGTTAAATACATATTGAAATGTATTAGGACTTTCTCCCCCTCCCACCCTTTTAAAAAGCTACTGAAATCCTGTTAAATGAATCTACTCTATTTTGATTATCCACCTACGTCCTCGTGGACAAAGGCAGCTCCCTCCTATTGGATATTGGAAGTGAGTCTGGTGTGAATACCGGCGCATAAATATCTCTTCAGGATTCTTCTTTGAAGTCTTTGGGTAGATTCTTGTGTGTGGGCTTCCTGCCCTGCAAGTTAAAGCTAATTTTAATTCTTTGAGGAATATTCATATTGTTTTCCATAGTACTCACTTTAATGACATAGGAATCCTGATTTTTCTACAGCCTTATTTCCTGTCGCCTGCTTTTGTGATGATAGCCACTGTCTTAGTTAGGGTTTCTATTGCTGCAATGAAACACCATGACCCAAAGCAAGTTGGGGAAGAAAGGATTTACTTTAGCTTACACTTCCATCGCACTGTTCATTATCAGAAGAAGCCAGGGCAAGAACCTGGAGGCAGGAGTCAGTGCAGGGGCCGGGAGGAGTCAATGCAGGGGCCGAGGAGGAGTCAGGGGCCGTGGAGGAGTCAATGCAGGAGCTGTGGAGGAGTCAACACAGGGGCCAGGAGGAGTCAATGCAGGGGCTGTGGAGGAGTCAGGGGCCATGGAGGAGTCAATGCAGGGGCTGTGGAGGAGTGCTGCTTACTGGCTTGCTCTTTGTGGTAGGCTACCTATGGCTTGCACAGCCTGCTTTCTTATAGAACCCAGGAATGGCACCACCTGCAATGCACTGGGCCCTCTCCCATCAATCACTAATTAAAAAAAAAGCCCTACATCCACAATTGAGGCTCTCTCCTTTCAGATGACTCTAGCTTGTGTCAAGTTGACAAAAAAAAAAAAAAATTAGCCATCGCAGACACCTTAACCCTCTGAAGTGTTATCTTTTTTTAAAAAATATTTATGTACTTTATATATATGAGTACACCATAGCTGTCTTCAGACACACCAGAAGAGGGTATCAGAACCCACTACAGATGATTGTGAGCCACCATGGGGTTGCTGGAAATTGAACTGAGGACCTCTGGAAGAGCAGTCGGTGTTCCTAACCATGGAGCCATCTCTCCAGTCCCCTGAAATATTATCTTGTGGCTTTCCTTCTCCCTCATGTCCCTAATCTTTTCATGACTCCTTAGGCATCTCTTAAGACTGCTGTGAAGAACCATCTCTCCAAGTTCTTGGCTCATTTTAAAGTTGGGTTCTCTTTGTTTGGTTGCTGTTGCTGAACTGCACTTCTTTATGTTCTATGGGTCTCAAGTATATATCAGTTGTACGATTTTCACGTCTTTTTCCTATCCCGTTGCTGGCCTTTTCACTCTGCTAACAGTGTTCTTTGATGCGCAAAAGTTTTTAATTTTGATGCCATTTGATTTATCTGTTTTCTTTTGTTGCCGTTGCCTTTGGTGTCAGATCCAAGAAATTATTGCCAAATCCAATACCATGAGGGTTTTCCCATATGTGTTGGTAAAAGTTTTATAGATTTGGTTCGTATGTGAAGTCTTTGATCCATTTTGAGGTAATTTTTGTATATGATGTAAGGTTAAGTCCAATATCAGGCTTGTATATGTGGGTTTCCAGATTTCCCTACAACGTTGGTTTGAATGACTGACTACCTTTTCCCCACTTAAACGGGATTGGAATTCTTACTGAAATTATTGAACTGTATATTCTTGTGTCTGTCTGCCATCTGCGTGTCTATCTGTCTGTCTCTCTGTAGTGTGTGTGTGTGTGTGTGTGTGTGTTTGGGCGATTGAACTCATGGCTCTGTGTATGCTAAGCATGTACTGTACCATTTAACTATATCTCCAGATGCATTTCCAGGCTCTAGGCTCTTTAACTCATTAAATTGTTTTAACGACTGTGCAGTCACCTCCAGCTTCTGCCATCCACCGTTTAGACATAGAGATCCCCAGAGCATCCTACAATACTTAACCTACCTCTTGGAATTAGTTCATTAGTCTACAATAAGCTGTTCTTCCTATGTTAAACATGTAAACTGCATATTCTTAGAGAATGAGGTCATGCAAGTCTGAAAACACTAGCAGGCTGAGTTAGGAGGCAATGCGATGACCAAGTCCATATATATATACACACATATATATATACATATATATATGTGTGTATATATATATTTGAAGAAGCTGCAAGAATCTTCTGCAAACTGGAGGGTGGCTAGGACTAGATCCCATGAACAGTTGGAAAAAGACGCATCAGGTTGGAGTGAGCACCACATAGGAAGAAAATAAAGTATTTCTGTGTCTCCCTCCCTAGACTCCTTGAGAGCAAGAGCCTATGATTCTCACCTCTGTGCCTTCAAGACCCAGGCCTGAATAGTGAGAGTGTAGCAAACGCTTTTGTTATCAGCCTTTGTGAATGCTAAGCTAGCACCCTTGGCTTTTTGCCAGCTTCTAATCTACACTAAATGAGGCACGTTTCTATGCAGGTCTCTGCCGTTGTCCTCATAGCTACTATGTGAGATAGGCCTCACCAAAGAAGAGAAAGCAAAGGCTTAGGGAAACTAGTTGGCTGAAGTCACATAGCCAATAGTAAGCAAGCATTCAAACCCAAATTTAGTGACATAAAAAGTCATGCTCTTATGGGCATTCCATTACAGCTTCTTTTTGAACATGCTGTCTAATTCACAACCGCAAATAGGGGAAACCAGCTTTCGTGGTGTGTTGAGATATGTCAGAGGTTGCCCATAGTTACAACTTGAGCATACACCACATTGCATACTCTTCTACAGGACTTCTGTGCATCTTTCATCATTAAATTCTCATAACAGCATGATGAAATAGGCACTACTACAATTACTGTCCTTGTATAAGCAAGGGAAATGGAAGTTGAAAGGGCTAGGGTCTCACTAAAGCAGACTGAGTAGGGAGACACATCCTCGAGGCTGAGCCAGGGCCCTCTGTGGCCTGGGTCCTTTCATTATCAGGAAGTGGTTATCTCTACTGTAAGGGAGGGGACTAAGTGGGATGTGATAATAGTCGCTGTCTTTGATCTTGATTTTAGATCAGTTGTGTTAATTGCAGTGATCTCTGCTGGCTCCTGTCAGTCTCTCACTTGCCTCCAAATAATTTGGGAAAATCACTCACAGCGAGGCAGTCTCTAAAAGACGTTTCTTGTCTGCAGAAGTGGACTCATTTGTACTCTCCTTCCTTCTCCTGGGGTCTTGGTTGTTTGATGTTCTTTCTGCCTTGGGAGGTTTGATTGAGAGCCCTGCAAAGAGAGAAAGAAGCTTAGGGGCTTCTTAACACTGAAAGGGTTCCTTGACCCCAGCCACCCCAGCAGCTGGGTCAGACAAGGCCACTATGATTTATAGATCAATAAACATGGCTTCCCAAGCCATGGCTTCTCTTATTCATGGGAGTGAGTTATCAGCTCAGCTCTCTGGGTGTTAAACATACTTTTCATTAAATATTTCTACTTAAAAAAAAAAAAAGCCTTAGCATTAAGGGTCAAAGTGAGAGATAGAAATGGCCTGCAGAAATATGATAGAGAGGGAGGGAAGAAGGGAGGGAGGGAGGGAGGGAGAGAAAGAGAGAGAGAGAGAGAGAGAGAGAGAGAGAGAGAGAGAGAGAGAGAGTTGAGCAAAACCCTCATGGGATCAACACTATACTTTCTGGCTTAAGAGGTTGTCCCCAGTCAAATGCTTTCTATTTGTTCCACTCTCCTATAAACCAAATTAGCCAACAGTGCCTCTCTCGCCTCTCGGCGCATGTGTTCCCTTAAGGAGAAAAGTGACATGTGTGGGAATAAGACCTGCACCCCCCCACACACACACATTATCTCCCCCACAAACACCCCAGCTTTTTTGAGCTACAGGATACAATGTGATTTTTTTTTTTCTGGACAGAGGAGGGGCAGTTGTTTCTTTCTTAACTAAGTTTTGTTCCAAGACCTCACAAGGCGTAAGGAGAATAACTTCCTGAGTAAAGAAAGCATTTGAGTGTCTGCATCGAAAGATACACAAATCCTGGAACTTAATGGGGAGGAGGGTGGAGCCTAGCAGGGACAGTCATTCCTGCTGCAGGGAAAGAGGGAACCAGAACCTTTTCTGTCCTTCCCCTGTCTTCCTCCCTCCTCCCTCCCTCCCTCCTTCCCTCCCCCTATCTGTTCTCTTTTCCCTCCTCATTCCAAGTGTCTATAAAGAACCCTGTAGCCTAAGTAAGTTTAAGTCCTTCAGCTTGAGAACAAGGCTAAGCATTGGTTCTATTAACTAGGTTACTGATTGTGAAAGTCAGGATACAAAGGCTTCTTAGGGGATGTTATTCCAAAAAATTCTTGTCTGACTTATTATAAATTGTGGGGGCTGGGGAGATGGCTCAGTAGTTAGGAGTACTGACTGCTCTCCCAAAGGTCCTGAGTTCAAATCCCAGCAACCACATGGCGGCTCACAACCATCCCTAATGAGATCTGACGCCCTCTTCTGGTGTGTCTGAAGACAGCTACAGTGTACTTATGTATAATAATAAACAAATCTTTTTAAAAAAATTATAAATTGTATTAAGCCATGTTTCTCTCTAATTTCAACGCCAGCCGTACTTCCCTGTATAAAATACTCAGATTGCGCATGCACACACGCGCACATACACACAGCAGGTGCTAAAGTGGAGCTGGTGAAGAAGGGGGTAGGTAACCATAGACACCATCTCCAGAATTTCTATAGCCACGCCAACCTTAGGGGCAGCTTCAGCAGCCGCCTGGAAGATTATTCATCATGTCCAGGACTGCACATTAAAATGACTTTTTACTTGAGTCATCTGTTAGTCCATTACCAGTGCACGTATCAGGTTGCATTTCATCTTATATTAAATCAAAGTGATCTGGCAAGTAAAACTCGGTTCCCTCTTTTCCCTCAAAGCTCTCTCCTCAGGAGGGCAGAGTCCTACAGCATTCTGTTTCACCCCGTACCCGTGCCCCATAACCTCCACAGAATCATAGCGCTTTGCAAGAACGCGGTGTCGTCATCAATTAAATCCTACATTCTCCCACAGACATGTGATTTGGTACATGAAATCTGGACACCTCTCCCCCTCATGCTAAATGCTGATTTTCCTCTTCAGGGTCCAACTCCTTCTTCTGCAGCCTACGCTCTTAAGAGGGCCAGAATGTCTATGACTCCTGTGGTCCTTAGAGACAGAAAAAGCACAAGAGACGAGCCAGAAATAATTATCGAGGAGCAAAGGAAACCTGCATGGAAAAGTCCTCTACTTGCTCTTACTCGGGAGCCGACTGGATCGTCCTTGTGCGATGACTCGCTCCCTCTGAGCAGCGTGCCCCTTTGCCTGGGTTAACGATCAAGGAAAACCGAACTTCCATATAACTCACTGTTTATTACACGAAGGCACCCTGAAGTTCTTGTGTCACTCGGGGCACAAATGACTCTAACACTGAAGTGAAATTTTGCCCTCCACAGGCCAGGACCACATGCGACATATCAATTATGTCCTTAATGCTCTTCCCTGGTACCCTGTGTTTCCAAGTGCTCAGTGCTCCTGGGAGTAAATGATTTCTTTCCACTCTTGCTTAAAGTGCCAGGAGGCAAGAGAAGTTTAAACAGACCTAAGATCAACACTGTGAGCTTACTTGGCCTCCCCCTCCAGCAACACTGCCATAAATTTCTTCAGCTTCTTAGTTGGGAATTTAAAAGGCCTATAGTCTTGGCAAGGTTTATATAACAATGTTTCTTCTATGTGGATTATAAACTTTCAAAAATCCCAGGCCCTGTGGGTATCGTATTTGGTCGGTGGATCAACATGGGAAGACAACAGGAAAACTCAACACCCTGTCCAGCCTAACACGTTTTCTCAGTTTGAACTCGTGGGTGGAAAAAACTTGAACGGATCCATCTCTGATAAGACCAGACTCCTTCGTCTTGGAGGATGTTGTGGATGTTGTGGGCCTGCCAGTTCCCCCATGGTTTTTTATTTTTTATTTTATTTTATTTTATTTTATTTTTGCCATAACTGAAGCTCATCTTCTGGTGTCCTCACTGAGAGCCCAGGCCCTAAACAGCATGGTAATTGGTAGGAAACTGAGGAGTATCTATTGGATGTGTCACCCCCTTGGCTTCATGGGGACTCTCGGACCATCCCCTCTTAGTTAGATTGGACCTGGTTTGTGCTGAGTTTTGTCCCCAAAGACCTGGAGTCTATCAACAAGGCGAATGTGCCAGATTTCACCAATACAATGTAGTTGGCCTGCAACCTACTTGAATAGGCCTAAGGCATTGGGGGTTTTTTTTGTTTGTTTGTTTTGTTTTTTTGTTTGTTTTTGTTTGTTTTTTTGAGACAGGGGTTCTCTGTGTAGCCCTGGCTGTCCTAGAACTCACTCTGTAGATCAAACTGGCTTCGAACTCATCAACAGGAGTAACACCACAGCTACTGTCATTTCCCACTAACTTCCCATTTAAATTTTTGGATTTTCTGATGTTTTGAAATACCAATCTGAAAGAAATAGGAAAAAGGGATTTGATCACGATTTTGAGCATCGAAGATGTTAACCATAATCCTGATAACACTGCATTCATGGAATTATTCTGAACAAGAATTCATCTATGTCTCCAGACACTTAACAAGAACAGAAGAGAGCACACTGATAGATTATTTTCTCATTTCTTGCATGCCTGTTCCTTGGGACTGCGTGTCTAGATTTATAATTTTGCATGTGATTAAAATACATTTGCTTTTAAATCAGATACCTCCGCCCCTTGTCAGGTATTGGTTAAGCATGTGATGGATCAGTGACTTTACCTTCTGTTCTTCTACACGTGAAGTGAGTACCTCTTAAAGCCAAGTTCCTAAGGAGCTTAGAAATGCAGTGGTTGTTAAACTTGGAACTGGTTAGCTGTAGGTAAAATAAACAAATTAGCCAAAGGGGTTCAAATCATATCTTAAGGATTATACATCTACTGTGAGTGTTTACTTCTAAATCAAGTTGGAATGAAATTGATTTGTTAGTCTCTATCTCCAAAGGTACAAAGCCACGGACGGGATGACTTTGCCTTAGAGCTGTGCATGATTCTTTCCTAGCAAAATGCCTGTTCAATGTAGTGAGAAATTATTATTAATATGTGTAATGAAGTTCCTTATATGTAGAGATCTGACTTCAGCATCAGTGTTTATGATGAACGAATGCATAACCTAACCATTTTTGGTAAATCCTCATAGCACACAGTACAGGAAGATGCATGTATAAACTTTTCAATTACATAAAAAAAGGCAATGCATGATACATATTACATATGTAAGAAACCATTAATAGCATTTCTAATTACATGAAATGATTAGTAGGCCCCATCTGAATATGTGTGGCTAAGCTGTTTAAGTATATATTTGTATGGTCTCCTCTCACAGTGGAGTGTCTGCAGGGCCACACAGGCACCGGGCCAGTGCTGAATAATTCCTTTGTATTCACATACCTTCACCCCCAGAGTTTGTTTATCCAGCGCCAGGGCCTGTTCTTAATGTTCCTGCTGCTTTGCAGTATCTTGTAGCTTCTTGGTCTCAGATTTACCTTCCTGGAGATGAAACCTAAGAAAATTGACAGTTTTGATTCAGAGTCGTCGTCGTCATGTATCTAGTAATTCTTCTGAAGGGAAGGATTACTATTATAGCCTAGTAAACTCAAAAGTGAATATAATGTTTAAATCAAAAGCAAGTAGGTTTGTATCAATTTCTCGTCCTTTCCTTCCCCACCTGTCGGGTGAAGGTGGAATGAGAAGGTGTTGTATACGCAGCACTTCCTGAATTCAGATGTGGTTGAACTCATCTTTTAAATACATCTGGAACATACACTGCCAACCTTCTCCGTCTATTCCCAATTAAGAAGGATGATGTTCAGATTCGGATCTTGAGGGCAGTTGGTTGCTTGACTGCTGGTAGTCATCCTTGTTGTAGCTTAGAGCTGACCTCTCTGTTTCAGTCAGGATGCTTCACATATTTGCAGCGCTTTGCCGTCTAAGACACACGTTCACATACTCAGTTAACTTGATTTTTTTTTTTACCTTGACCTTGCGTGAGTCGCAGTAGAGCGATGCTGCCCCAACTTTTGATGTAAGAGAACACACCTCAGAAAGAGTAATGACTCACTGAATTTGCTTGGTAAGGTACTGAGTGGCCTGGCTGAGACTGGCCTTCTGCTTAGAAAGGCTCTAAGCAAACTTTTAGTGTGTGACCTTACTAAACCAGTGTTTATTTTGCCTCCTGGCTGTAAGGTATATTATTTTATGTTTGGGCAGATGATAAGGAAAGGTTTTTACACTACACTAAGAATGTTCACTTGTCAAGCCACAAACTGGAAAGAGTTATGGCTTCGTCCTTAAATTTAATGTCTCCTTTCACCAATCATGATCTGATTAATTCTAACATTTTATCCTTTGTTCGTTTGTTTGTTTGTTTGAGACAGGGTTTCTCTGTGTAGCCCTGAATGCCCTGGAAATCACTCTGTACCCCAGGCTGGCCTCAAACTCAGAGATGTACCTGCCTCTGCCTCCCAAGAACATTTTATCCTTAATTTAAAATTTTAAAATGTGTTAACTTGTGTGTATACACACACACACACACACACACACACACACACACACACACACACGCACATGTGCTCATGAACAACAAACTTGTAGGTTTCAGGGGACAACTTGTGGCATGTGGGTTTTGAGGATTGAACTTAAACACAAGGCTTGGCCATGAAACACCTCTACCCATTGAGCCATCCCATAAGCCCTTTATCCACAATTTGAAGCACTTATTTTTTTCTTTTTTCCTTAGTGAGGGCTTATAGATTTCAGTTGGACATCCTTACTGACTGTCTGGGTATCCTCTTTATCAACAAAGCTTCTAGGATGAGTATCGAGGCTAGATTCCTGGTGAGTTGAGAAGCCTTTGGCCCCTCTCTGTCTACATCTGCCAACATCTGTGAGATGTGCCATTGTATTTGAATCTTGGCCAGTTTCCAACCCTCAAAGTTGGCTTGTACTATGTGGAAGACTGCCATGTTAGACCCCTGGCTGGCCATTCTAAATGATACCCCTTTCTCCAGTGACTAGTTACTCTTGCCTTAGAGCATCCCAGAACGTTCTTTTTCCTTCTTTCATTTCTCCTGATAGATGCACCCCACTTGATTTTCTTTTCTGAGGCATGGTGAAAAGGCAGTCCTGGGGGGACTGGTCATCTCTCAGCACCCCTGAAGGAAAACAAGCTCCCATTTTCCAACCTGGGCAAAATATTTGCCTTATTTTTCAGCTGTTAGTGAATCCTACATAATCTTTCCTTTGCCAGCTCTGAGGACCACTGGAGTAGGTTAGGGATGCAAGGAACTCCAGGGAGATTGACGATGTCTGATTCCTCACTCTTCTGCCACACTCCTGGAAAATCGGCTTTCAAACTCAAAACTACACAATGTGTTCTTTTATTCATTTATCTTCTCAGAAATTGCCTTCCTGTGGAAGCCATGTTTGACAGTCCTAAGGGGAGAAACTTGGATTCACAAGGCGAGAGAAGAAAACTTCACATAACTAATATACCAAATTATTGTCCCATATTGCTAATAACTGTGCAGGTATTTGACGCATGGCTATTAAATAAAAATTGTAAATGATCCTATAACTTTCCTTCCCTTAAAGCCAAAGGCAATGGCCCATCAAGAGATCTGTGAAGTTATGACTGAAACAGTCTTGCAAATTATGTGTGTCCAAGGAACCATTAAAACATACAGCACTTTACAGGACAGGGAAAGCTCGAACCCTAGACATTCTCTGCACATTTGTGGAAGCAGATTGGATCTCATTGGCAATTATTCATGGTAACTCTGTTTAAAAATTGTTAGCTGCTTGTCAGCCATGAGAGTGCATTTTAAATGGTCTTTCACAACACGCAGAGGAGAAATTTATAAGGATTACTAAATTTAAAGAAATGCAGAATGTCATCTTTGAGGCATATTGATCGATGCAAAATTGACCCAAATAAATGCAGTCGGTGGCTATTTTCCAAGCAGGTGCTTTCAATGCTAAGCAGGTCTGTACAATAGGTCTGCATTTTCAAAATCACATTTATCTTAATGGAAAGAAGGTATAGGGGCTTCCAATCAGCTGCCTGAATACTACAGTTTGAGACTATATTTCCATATGTTTCCATATGTAGATGGCTAAGCAACATGCAGCAGGATCCTATGGCTTCCATGTCTGATCTGGAGACTACTCTTTCCAGAGATGCCAGGAATTGTACCATCAGGGGCTGAGGGATGAAGGAGAGGGAAAAAAATACCCAGAACTTTTTCTGGAGTTTGGAGTCACATCATTTGGAAAAGGGAGGTAGGTCTTGGGCCAGACTCCTTTCCATGACTACATACTTGGCATAAGGTACATCTCTGTGGCTGGTGAATTGATTGATTACTTGATCTTTATTGAGCACCCATGGTGGGTTTAGTTTTCAATATTCATGAATACATCAATACTTTTTTTTTCCCCAACCAGAAACACGATGCCTCAAGATGCTCCCTAAAGTACATAAAACGCTTCTTACCTGATGTCGGTCCTATACCCTTCCAAGATGTGTGTATACACACAAAGCAAATGAGTGCAGTTTAGCACAAGTCCCTTGTCCAATGGACCCCCAAGTACTTCCCGATATTGAAGCTCCCCTGTGACTAAAGTGAGAGCACTCCATGTCGTTAGTGAATCTGAGTCAGCTTGGTCTAGCCTGCCCTGACCTCCCCAGCCGCCACTGGTAGATTTCAGAACAAAGGTCCTGTGGCATTGAGCAGGAACCTGACATTTCCATCAGGAACACACTTGGCACACCTAATGGGTGGACTATGATTCCAAATGACTGCCCTAGAGGATTGTTCTCCTGTGGGCTAGATTACTTCATTAATTGGTGTCTAACTCATAAGTCTGAGTTATTTATTGTAAAACCAAATAGGGACCATATGACTCTGAAGATCTGATCAGACCAGGCTGTGTGGGCCAGACACTGAGCAGATGAAGCCTCCCAGAATTCATCTGTCATAGTCCATTTTTCACTCGATAAATCAGCTTTATGCAAATCTTCCTGTGGCAGGGATCACCTATTCCAAACCTTTCCCCCTCACCTCCAACACTCCAACAGCTGTGGGTTTTTGTTTTTTGTTTTTTGTTTTAGATATGGGTAAATAAACACAAACCTTTAGAAATACACTTACAGTTTTAAAAGGGGATGACATATTAAGTCATCTTGTTTAAGTCTCAAATTTAACATATGGTGAAATGAAGTTTCCAAGACCACTGAGCCAAAATGATACCCACGGGGGGAAAATACTATTATCTAAGTTATGCATAAGTAGATCTAGAAAGAAAGTCTTCTCTTTTCTTCTTACAAGCTTTCTGAGTTTCTCTGTTAACTGACCTTCACAGAATCTAAAAGTAAAGCATAAGATAAACATATGAGCAAACAAAGAGTAATATAAGCTTTGGAAATTATCATCTGTTCATACAGAGAAAAACCATTGCTGGTATTCCAGAGCACACACTTAATTCTTCCTTTCTTTAACCTTTGGCATGCAGCGTATAAAACATGGTACAAAACTGTGAAAACTAGTGCTTTTTTTGTTTTTTAAATAGAGTTAGTCATGCAATTTCTTCTTTCAACAAACACAAATTGAGATTTCATACTAACTACACATGGAGCCAAAGGATTGTTGAAGACACAGCCCTCCCACTGCCATATGTAAACCCAGAATCCTCACTGGGTCCTGATTTTTTCATTGTAAACCCAGGTCCTGTGGATATCTGCTGTCCTATTGCAGGACACCCTGACCCCATAGAGCACAATCTTCCACAGGATTGCTCTCAGGAGCTACAAGGCTACACTCCCTAGAGTTTTAACATTATGACCAATTGGCTTTAAACCTGCAGGTTCCCAATATTCCCTCATATTTGATAATTTGCCAAATTACTCAACAGCTCAGGAGAGTGTTATTCATATGATTCTAATTTTAAAGGTTTGGGGGGAGGGAGGGACTGGAAATTGAGCTTAGGGTCTTATATGTGCCAGGCAAAGCCTCTATTGTTGCCTAGTTGTATTCCCAGCTCCAATTAGAATTTTAGATAACAAGGGGATGAGAAAATAGAATCCATGTACAAGAAAATAATCCATGGACAAGAAAAAGATCTCGGAGGACCCCAAATGCAAAATTTTGGGATGTGTCGCCTCAGGACATCAATGCGTGACCATGTGCAGAGTACTGCCAATTAGACCCATGTGCCCGAGTGCCACAACTTCCGCGGCTGGAGGTTTTACTGGACTTTGACCATGCAAGCATAATTGATTGTCGGCATGGCTTCCATCAAAGTCCCAGCCCACTAACCGCATAGTTGGTCTTTCTGGTATGATCAGTCCATGCTGAGTGATCTCACTAGCATAAACTCAAATGTGGTCCATACATTCCATTTAGAGGCCACCTCCCAGGATCCGAGGCAGGCCTGTGTACGCCCTAGGTACCATTGTGCCTACCTTTCACCACACCCTTACCGTCAACATGCACTCACCTTGGGTGAAGAAATTCATTTAATTACTAGATCATGTATGCGGATACAGAACAGCATTCTGTCTTTGAGCATGGGGAGTCAGAGGTGTCAATTTTTTAAGTTAATTAACAGCTTTATTCACCATCCGCTGGGTGGGGACTCTTTCTGTCCACTGTTCATGTTTACGCACTCCGATGCTTGATTCTGGCTCTACAAGCGTCCCAATTTTTCCAGATCTCCTCAAGTATCTGCAGCCTCTGTGATGGTCTCCTCTAAGTCTGCACTTGTCTCTTGATAGCACTGACAGTTTAAGTCCCTAAATTGGCTGTCACTCACGCAAGCCCATGCATGTGGTTGCAGGAGAACTCACGGTTAGGCTCCTGGCCTAAGGCTGCATTTACATCCTTCTGGGTCAAGTGAATATTTTCTCTCCTTCCAAACCAAAACTGGAGAAAAAAAAAGTTTGTGATTTAGGAAAAGGCGGTGTAGTAGGTTGGAAGCACGGTGAAACATCTTCTTATAGCGACACCAGAATTCCCTCAGGTCACAACTGGAATACACAGTGGAGAGTGGCTTTAAAGAGGCATAAAGGGCAGCATGAAAAGATCATGCTAGCTGCTCTCCAGAAACAAAGGTAAGCAAATGAAGAGCTGACTGCGGTCAAGCTTTGGGCTCACAAGAGAAACAGGAAAGGGTAAATCTGAAAAGGTTCTAAATTTCAGGGTCCAGGGAAGGTCAGCTCTGGAGGCCAGAGATCTGTGTTATTTTTAAAAATGCAATGGTAGAGCTTGGCCACACCCCTCAGAAACATTGCATACACGTTGTCCTAGGCAGATGGAGGGTTAGAAGAAGAAAACAGGGTTGGTGGGAGAGGAGGGAGGGAGAGTCTGGAAGAGAAGTAAGGAAGGACTAAGATCTTTCAGCTCTTTAGAAAGAAAAATCCATTTGGTCATGTGCTTCCTCTGGATCCACACTTTGGGTGAGTTTCTGGAACCCCTTCATTGGCGTGTGAGAAAAAGTTGTATAAAATAGGGCACTGGTAATATTTGGCCATGCCAAAAACTGACTTGAACATGAGGGGAAAAAAAAAAAAAGGCTTCACAGACTTAATTCAAAATGTCTCTCATGTCTCCATACAGAAAAGGCAGCCAACTTAATTCTGTTTTGATTTTTCCCTGATGTGTGACCTGATTTGTGGGATGGATTTCCAGAGCCACAGTTGTTCCAATCCTTATTCACGTTTAAGGCTCACACATGCCCAAATATGGCTCTCTCGTATTTTGTGTTGACCATGTGCCTGGGTCCAACTGTCCAATCCAAGCCGGAGTCCTAGCCAAAGCTCTAACAGACACAACATAGACTAGCGTTATGTGATAGATAAACAATCCTGCCTCAAGTGACAGCATGTGAACAGTGTGGCTGGTGGGCTTAGGAGCAGGAAATGGGATATAGCCTGTGAATGGCTGTTCCTACAGACCGTGTCCTTTTCCTGCCAGCTCCTATGTCAGCTTCTAAAGCCAGGGGCAGGAAGTGCTCAGCTCCTCTTCAGGGCTTCCAAATTCCACTCTTTTCTAGAGAGACTATGCTATAATGATCACTTTGTAATAGAAAAGGGGATACAGACTAAATCAGAAGATCCCGGAGACCCAGAGAATGGAAGCAAAGTACTGACTTTGGCTTCTGCAGACCGAGAAGAAACAAGAAAAGAAGTGTTGGAGGGGCAAATAGAGGGAGGAGTGATAGTTAGTCAAAGGAAAGACATAGACCCAGGAAGAAGGAAACAGGGTGGTGGGAGAGGAGGGGGGAGGAGAGTCTGGAAGAGGAGTGAAGAAGGACTAAGGTAGTGGTAAACTAGAAGGAAACTCCGAAGGACAAATGCCAACCACTTAGCAGAGTCTGTCAGGGCTCGCCAGCTGTTTTACATGCATCCTTTATGGTCTGTTTCACTGGAAACTCTGAAGAGCCCACGTCTATGATCTTCACCTGCCAGTGTGTTCAAATCCATCCACACCAATCAGTGTTGATGTAAGAGGGTCAATACCCACCCCTGTGCTAGAGACAGGTATTTGTGCTGGGCTCAGGGTAAGGCTTCCAGACCTATGACCATCTTCTGATGATGATGCTCAGTTCTTTGGTTATGGACAGTCAACATGGATGCCTTCATAGTGTGTGTCTGTCTTGTCTCTTCTTCCTCTTCATGAAAGTGTGGGTTCCCAAACCTGTCTAATGCACGTGTTGTGTGGGCCAAGTTTTTGTCTCCTGAAGAGTTTTATATTTTTCTTTCTTTCTTTCTTTCTTTTTTTGTTTTGTTTTGTTTTGTTTTTCAAGACAGGGTTTCTCTGTGTAGCCCTGGCTGTCCTGGAACTCACTCTGTAGACCAGGCTAGTCTCGAACTCAGAAATCTGCCTTCCTCTGCCTCCAAAGTGCTGGGATTAAAGGCGCGTACCACCACTGCCTGGCGGAATTTATTTTTCTAACCAGACTCTCTGCCCTCCCTCTCTCCACATCTCCTTTCTACTTCTTTTGTAAATCTCCATGCTCCCTTCAGAACTTTGAAAATAAAGGTTCACCATTTTCACAATGCACAGCTTCTTACCATATGCCTTCTTCCTTGATACATACTGCTTTTGAAGTAATAAAAACTTAAGTCACATATCTGTTTGCAAAGCAAACATCTTGGGGGTGTGACTGCTATGATCTCTGCCCATTTTCTTGCCCTACTCTTTCCTCTGTTGACAGCACAGTGGGCACTGTTAGAGTCTTCAGACACATGGGTCCTGGAAAGCTCTTCCCCAGCCATTTCTCCATTTGCCTGTCTTCTACATGTACCTCTGCTAGAGTTAAGCTATGTCTCTGGCCAGTTGCATACCCTGCCCTGTAATCTCATGCAATACCTCCACTTGTCTTCCCATCCCCCATGTAGTCAAAACTATTTATGTGCTATGCAATAGTTGCAATAGTCGTAAAAGCCACAGAAGGATGATAGTGGCTGTCTTTTTGCCAATTTACTTCAGGCCGATATTATAGGGTCCATTTTACTCTTAGGTAGTTAGGGGTGTGCGTGTGTGTGTGTGTGTGTGTGTGTGTGTGTGTGTGTGTGTGAGAGAGAGAGAGAGAGAGAGAGAGAGACAGAAAGAGAGAGACAGAGAGAGAGACAGAGAGAAAGAGAGAGAGAGAGATTCTGGCTTTTCTTCTGCCCCACCCCTTCTCTGTGGCAGCATAAACCAAGTTTGCATGTAAACTAAGCACATTTACGGAGCACACTACAGAAACCATTTGTATCCTCCTTGCTAGAAACTTGCTGCTCATTCAGAATGTTCTCATGCTTGTTCTTGGAACTCTTCTTACAAATGTATCCTAAGTTCCCTGAGATCCTGTGTGTGTCAGGGGGGGAGGTGGATTTCAGTGGACTCTATTTATCAGGGATCTAGGAGCACCGACATCGATGTTACACTATTCTAAGGGAATGTACATTTGTTTTGAACATATTTGGAAACTTGTCTCAAGATCTCAGTATACACACACACACATACACACATACACACACACACAAAGGAAAAGAAACAGGAAATGAAAAAATCAGAAGAAAGAAGCTCAGACACAGTTCCAAAGGCCTCCAGCATCAATATTTCTTTATTCAACAAGGGAAAAACGCCAACTATTTTTCAGTGAAAAGAAAACCTCATTTTATTAACTGCTGATAGCTTTATGATAGTTGGGTGATCTGGTCTATAATTTCTAAACCATTCTTGAGCATGTCCCTCTGGAACCTTCCTTATTGTTTCTGAAGTGCTAAGTCTCTTCACCACGATTTCTGTGAAGGACAGCAACATCTAGAATCCTGGCGTGGTCATATTCACATGGCCAGGCAGATGTGAAATACGTGTGCACTGACATTCCCACACTCTGGTGTCATACCCTTCTGGGAACTATATAACACAAAGTGCAAAAACAAAGTGAAATCACTCAGCTCCTGCCACATAAATAATGCTAACTGCCCCCACCCCGGGAGTTCTCTCAGTCTCTCTCACTCTCTCTTTGGGTCTTTAATGAGTTCCTCTCTGTACACTAAACACCAGATCAAGCCCCAGAATGCTCAAAGCGGAACATGGAAACCCTGAACTTGGGGGAAAAAACCAGGGCCCTAATATGATGTGATTTACCTACAAGTAGTGACAGTTCAAAGAAAGAATCCTCTGAAAGGCTAGAATTATCCATCCTTTTCCTGGAAGCATTTCTT
>NW_022196895.1:49403820-49405220 GCF_008632895.1 Mastomys coucha
TTTTCAACAGCTGAGTGAGTGCTCCCCAGGGCAAGGGAAAAGAGTCTACTTAAAAACAATTATGAACTTTAAATAGTCTTATAAATAATAGGGACAGCATGCCAACATATTACTCTCATTCAGAAGTGTATTTGGTGAAGACTAATCCTGAAGACGGGCAAACTTTCACTCAAAGCTTCTAGTGCAATTTTGTCTAAAAGAGCAAGAACAATCTAATGCCCTTAAGTACGTCATTTGCTTAATGTGATTTTATGTAACCACTTAAGTAAGGCCTCCAAGGAACTAATGAAAGCATGGGAAGTTGTCATTAATATTAAATAGAGTATGCCCACAAACATTCACAAACCAGTAACATGAGCTCAGACAAAAGCAGGCACTGTCTCCCCAGCATAGAAACTGTTGCTCTGGTGTTTGGGTTGTGGATGGCTTCCTCTCTGCTTTGCTTTAGGGTGTGCGGGGGTTTTCTGTGATGGAAAAAGTCTTTACTTGTCAACAAGTATTACCTAAGCCTACTCTTTTCCTCCACCTATCCATTACAAATTGGCAGTTAAGGCAGACTGGACAAACGAGTTGCGCTCCTTGCGTGCTATAATTGTTATTCATTTATAAAATTAAAGAATAAAATATTAACTAAATAAAAGTAATGTGAAACCTTCTATTTCTACCTTTGGTGAATAATGCATACCCATTTATTTTTCAATAGGAGGAGAAATCCCATTAGTAGTTTAAATCTGGAGTGGCAGATATGAATCACACATTCACTGGTAGAAAATCTATCTCTGTTATTTTGTTTGATGGATCGGAGATTGAAGAAACAAGTTCAACAGCTATAATTATGACAAATCTCTTAAAGCTGAGAAAAAATAGCAACAGAATTCCCAATGTTTCTTATTAATCAGAAAAATTCCAAGTAATTTCTATACAACTCAATATTTAAAAAAATACTTAGAATTGTTTCCATTTTGTCTACAGGAGGATACAGTCATGAGGCTTCAGGGAATTCCATTTACAAAATACATCAGTCTTTAAAATAAAATGCAGAGATACAATTTACACATTTGCTATTACTATGGTAAATTGGCAGAATGTATTTGGCTTTCAGTAGTGATCAAATTAAAAAAAAGAATTTCGAGTCAGATCGACTAGGAGGATATACTGTGAAGATTCTCTGAAATCAGAGAGAACTTTGAGTAACTCATCCATGTGGAGAGTGAGTCCTGAGCTTGACCATCACATCAGAGATCTGAAATGTTTTCCTTCAGAGTTGGCTGGCTTTGTTTATGACTGTGAAATCCTTTCCTCTAGGGGAATCTGTTTGCCTTTTGCTTCAGGAAAAACAAAACAAAACAAAACAACAACAACAAAACCAGAATAGGTACGGATGGCTTTTTTTTTTTTTT
>NW_022196895.1:49405401-49416516 GCF_008632895.1 Mastomys coucha
GGAGGTCCTAGGAATTTGGTGAAGGGTAGATGTTTCCCCTCCAGAGCCTTGGCTCTTGGTTAAGGCCATCATCCTTGGCTGTGGTCACTAGGATCAGACCTCTTGAACGTGCATCCTCAAGTCAACAGGAAGAATAAAAGCTTGGTTTGTGAACAGGCAAGTTCAAGAATGAGTGAAGACTTCAGCATCAGGTCAGCCACATCGGTTTTAGATGGTTCACACAAGAAACTCCCTTAGAGAGAAAAGACTGCCTCATATTTATGGCTGTGTGTTTGCTAGATTCGGGAATGGATGGACCACGTGACCTGTGGAGGTCAGTCTGACTAAATTCAGCGAGGTTGATCTGGGCTTTTCTGTCAATAAATGTCCCCTTTTCATTGATTGACTCCCAGGATGAGAGAAAGGGATCGCTTCACTGGACAGTGTTTTAGACGGTCTTGCTTCCGTCTGTCTGTCAACTAGACTTTCAGGAAAAGGCTGGGTTGTTAGTACATCATCAGATGCTGCGAAGTCAGGACAGGAGCATCCCCTGCACGGAAGCTGAGACAGGAAGCAGCAGAGGGGAGCAGAAGAGAGATAGACCACATGGAGAGGAATTATTTAAAAGCTTGGCAGATAAACACATCTCTCCTAATTCTTCTAATACCCCTCCAGAAGGCTGGCAGGCCCATGACTACTTTTTTTCTCCTACCAAAAATTCAGTTGGCTTTTATAACTAATTCTAGCACACTAGAGGCCTTCCCATCTGCGCATAGCAGAGAGGACCTCCGTATGCTCATTTGTAGATCCTTTCCTGAGGGTCAGGGTGTACGTCCCTGAGGCTCTGTCATATCTGCTGTGACTATGCCTGCCCAGTGTGCCGCCAAAGGCTTCTTGGACAGGAAAGATAACGCTCCATTTGCCTTTGTAACCTGCGTGGACTCCAGGGATCTTGGGGGAGGAAGGTGACCGGACTTGTGTAGGTTCTAGCATAAGTTGTTTTAGCGCAGGGAATTTTTAGTGGCTTCTTCTAATAATGGACCCTTTTGACTGAGCTGAGCTTGAGCCTAGAGCCCGGGAGGCAAAACAGAGCAAGACACCAGCTGAGGAAAAGCCGGCTCTCTCCAGTGTGAATGAAGTCTTTTAGTGCCCTGTCTCACTCGGGCAACTTCAGGATCTGAAAAAAAAAAAAAGATCCTGTTTGGTATTATAAGCTCCCCAAAGACATGGGCTGCGACTGCTCTTCTTACATAGCCCAGCACCACACGCCACAGAGCTCTTTCATAAGTGTTCTTCAGGGATGCTCACTCCCCGGTGAGTATGTGTAGAGGGTTCAGGGAGCCTCAGGGAGCCGGTGGGTTGGCCAAGTCACCAGACACAGCTCAGGATCGCCTGCGGAACATAACACGTGCTGACTTTCCCAGCTGAGTGGTGCCACTCTGCGCCAGCTTTGTGTGAAGCAATCAGGAAGCAGAGCCTGGTTCTCCCTCAGACTCCCTGCTGCAAAGCTTAGTCCCAGGGCTTACAGAAAATGAGGGCGCAGTTAGCAAGCTCATTTCGGTGGGAAGATTGGTAAATTAAAGATGTACAGATCCACACGATTAGTCTCTTGAGGGAGTTGCAAGCCTCCTATCTACTGGCTCCTTAAAGGTGCATAGTGAGTCCTAGTTAGGAATGCTCCAGGAAAGGAATGTATTCTCTCACCCACGAATTCAATTCCTTTTTGAGCTAGGGAGGGGGGAGTGAAGGAGGAAAGGAGGGAGGAAGAGAGAGAAGGAAGGAGTGAAGGAAAACCTTACTAGAAGAATTTATTAATTTCTTCTTGCACTTTTCTTAAAATATATTTTGAGTTATTTTGGAATATGGTAGGTTTTTTTCTAATGATGTTAGATTTATTTTACTTTCTGTTTATGAGTATTTTACTTGCATCTATGTATGTGACCCACATATGTGCCTGGTGCCCAAGGAGGCCAGAAGAGGGTATCATATCAGATCCCCTGTAACTGGGGTTGTGGGTAGTTAGGAGCTGCTGTGAACCAAACCCCAAGACCTTTCCCTGAGCAGCAAGTGCTCTTAACCGTGGAGCCATCTCTTCAGCCCACATGGTAGGTTTGAGTCACGGTCCCTCCAGGGTGATGGTTTTCCCTTTACATCTCTGTACTTTTCTGACCTTTCAGTTCTTCAAAATGCTAACGTGCAACCTTTGTCTTCTCTCCACATCTCACTGGAACCTTAGGTTGCTTCAACTCTTACCTTGACCAGCCCTCCCACCCACTCATCTCCATAACCCTGTTTTACAGGACTTTTACCCATTTGTGATGTTGTTTATTTGGGTTTTGTTGTTGTCTGTTTTGCAATGAACTTACTGTTACCCAGACCAATCTTAATTTGCGCCGTACAGGCAAGAGTCACCATTACTAGCTGCTATTACTGCTCTGGCTCTCCCTCCCTCTCCCTCTCCCCCTCCCCTTCTTCTTCCTCCTCCTCTTCTTCCTCTTCTTCCTCTTCTCCTCTTCATTTAACATTTAAAACTATACTTTATTCTTTCTATCATTTTAAACAGTGAATGCATACCTATGCACATGTATTACATTTTCTTTGCTTTTATGTTTTGTATGGTTTGAGCCTTCTTTTCTGTCCTCTCAGTAAGGGTCTGCCAAACTCTCAGACTTTGTCCAAAATTTTGTTTTACCTCTACTCTTGCTGGACACAGAGTTTCATGGTGACTACCATTCAAAAGTGAAGGCACTGAGGCTGGTCTGGGAGATAAAATATGTTCCCCCGATGCTGTCCAGCCTAAAACTCAGAATCCATTAATGTCATCTTACTCCGCAAAGGGACTTTGCAGCTATTAATTAAATTGAGCATATTGAGATAGGAAAATTATCCAGGTAGACGATGTAATCCTAAGAGTTCTTGTCAGATGGAGTCAGGAAAGGGTAATTGAGGAGGGGATGGAAGATAGGAAGGGGGTCTCAAGTTAAATGGCATGCAACCTTTAGATGCTAGAAATGGCTAAGGAATAAATAGGTTTAACCCTAGAACTGCCAATAGGAAGTAGCCAGCTGTCACATTGCCCTATCCTGGTGAGACTGGTTTTGGACCTTAATTGATTAATTTTATTTTGAGTCAAGATGTTGATATAAAGTCCAGGTTGCCATCAATTTTGCAGCAACCTTTCTGCCTCAGCCTCCTTGAGTGCTGGACTGTCACATCTGGCTTACTTTCTCTTTAAATCTCTTCTATTTATAGGTTTACCCTGAACATCAAACAGAGGTTTGAAATATGCTTGTGTGGCTGTACAGTTGGCTCAGTGGTTAAGAGTATATGCTCTTGAGGAGGACCCGGTTATAATCCTCTTTACCCATGTAGTATCTCACAACTGTCTGTAACTCTAGTCTCACAGGATCTGATGTCCTCTTCTGAAATCCCTGGCACTCAGACATGCACATGGTACATCCTGTACATGCAAGCAAAACACTCCTACAGATCAAATAATAAAATAAATATTTAGAAATACTTGTAAAATGAGTTGAATGAATAAATAAGTTTATAACACTCCAATTATTTTTGTTGGAAAAATTCATACAGCATCATACTTTGATCATGGCTTTTTTCTCCTCCCCTAATTCCTCCCAGACCCTCTCCACTTCTCTACCTACCCAACTTTGTGTTCTTGTTCTCTCTCTTTCTCAGAAAGAAAGAAACAAAGGCAAAAAAAAAGAGAAAAAGAAAAAGAAAAAGAAAAATCAAGAAGCTAAACAAAACACACACACACAAAAAAGAAAATCAAAACAAACAAAAGACCAATAAGACAAAAGAGGCCCCAAACAAGCAAAATGAAACAAAAAGTCCACAAAAATACCACTGACTTCATTTTGTGTTGCCCTGAGCACCAGCCCTGTTCTGAAGTGTGGATAATATGCCCAGTGAGATTCCACTGGAGAAAACAGATTCTCCCACTGCTGGCAGGCATCAATTGCAAATAGCTTCTCAATTAGGGATAGGAGGCAATGACCACACCAAGCATCTCAGAGTTCAGAGCACATTCTGTCTTGAATCTGTGCGGGGTTTATGTGTGTTGCTATAGTCTCTGTGAGTTTGTATGGGCGTTGGTTCTGTTGTGTCTGGAAGACACACTCTTTCCTTGGAGTCATCAATCACTTCTGACTTCTGGCTCTTAAAACCTTTCTGCCTCTTCTTCCTCCTGGGTTCCAGAGCCTTGAGGGGAGGGGTTTATGTAAACTTCCCATTGAGGACTGAGCGCTCTAAAGTCTCTCACTCTCCGTACACTGCCAAATTCTGAGTCTCTGTGTGAACTCGTGCCTACTGGAAGGAGAAGCTTCTCTGGGGTGGGTTGAGAAAGACACTGATCTATGGATAGATAGATTAGGAGGGACTAGGAGTCATTTTATTGCTATGTCCCTTTGGCAGAAAAATAGTATTAGGTTCCCTCCTAGGCCCATCCATGACTGAGTTAGTCTTGGGTTCCTGTCTACTTTATCAGTGTCAGGTCTGGGTTCTATCTCATGGAGGGAGCCTTAAGCCCAAGTACAACGTGGTTGGTTGCTCTCATAACATTTTTGCACCAGTATTTCTTGCGGGAAGGTCACTGTTGTAGGTTGCAGAGTTTGGAGCTGGCTGATATTGATGATTACTGTTCTCCTCAGGTTGGTGTGCTGAGAACCTTCCAGTTCATGAGCACTAGTCAGTGGGGGTGATGCCTCTAGTTAGACACCAGATCCACTTCTTTGTGTTCAGTGAAGTAGATAAGTGCTCTTTCCAGTGGCAGAGCCTTCTTGTCGAGGTGAGGAGAGTAACTGGTAGCCTTGGCAATAACCCGTGATGTTTGAGGGTTCATATGGGAACTTTTTGGCTGGACACTCAACCTTTCTGGTACGGGAGCTTTTTATTTGCTGGCATAAGTTGTCCAGCTGGAGCACTGCCACCCTATTATTTGGTGACTCTTCTTAAATTCTTTTCATATCTGTATATATCTTAGGAAGCTTCTACAGTAGTAATTTTGTATGTGGCTTTTTCAAATGGCCTTTCGTGTTAGTTGTCCTTCCTCATAGTACCCATTTACCCTGCTCTCCCATCCCCTCCCTACGTAAATCTTATTCTAGTTTCCCCCTTGTCTCCCCATAACACTATATTCTATGGTCCCTTCCTTGGGAGACCTTCTCCTCCTACTCAGTCCCGTATTAGGTATCCAGACTGCCATTATTCAGGTCATTGCACGCCTATCAAAAGCTTAAAAGCTAATACTTGTAGCCATAGTTGACTAATGTGCTCTAATCTTCCTGGCGGCAGCCTGAGTTCCTTGATACCACCTCAATGCTCTGGAGAAACACACACACACACACACACACACACATACATGCACAGCCTTATATTTAATATGCCTTAATCAGCTCAATGCCTGGGCCACTCCCAAACTTCCACATTGTTAATGCCACTCCTCTGATACTCCTGAATTATTACTTACTAAAATCTATATTTCATCTTTGTTAGCCTGGTCCCAATCAGGGCAGCCCCCTAGGGACGCTCTTCCCTGGTTCTTACATGATTGTATGCTTTTCCTTCTGCAGCTCTCAAACCTGGCCCTTATTCCTTCTCTGGCTCAGTGATTCTCCTCCTTCTTCTGTCCCCTTGCCTGCCAATCCTCAAGTCCTGCCTCTGTCTCCCTGCCCAGACACTGGCCACACACAACTTTATTTACCAATCAAAGCCAAGTGGAGGCAGGGCCCTCAGCATCTTACCTGTAGAGTAGTCAATTCCAGCGTAACTTTGGGAACCTAATTAACATAACACAAACAATAAACCAAATCCACAACAAATACCCACATAATAAATAAGAGGAAACATACAATATTTGTCTTTTGAGCCTGGGTTATCTCTCTCAGGATGATTTTTTTTCCAGTTCCATCTATTTATCCGCAAATTTTATAATTTCATTTTTCTTAAAAACTGAATAATATTCCATTGTGTAAGTGTGCCATATTTTCGTTATCCATTCATCAGCTGATGGACATATAGGGTGTTTCCAATTTCTAGTTATTATAAATAGAGCAGCAAGGAACATGCACGAGCAACTATCTCTGTAGAATGTACACTTCTTTGGGAATATTTCTAAGACTGGCACACTTGGATCTTGAGGTAGATCTAATATGTGCTTCTAAGGCATCACCACGTTGATTTCCATAGTTTACACTTCCATCAGCAATGAACAAGTGCTCCTCTTTCCCTGCATCCTCGCCAGTGTGTGCTACCATTTGTTTTATTCAGTTTGGCTATTCTGACTTGGGGGAAGAAAAAAACCTCTCAGTTTTATTTTGTATTTCCCTGGTGCCTGCCGGTTGAACATTCCTTTAAATGATTCTCAACCACGATGTTTCCTCTTTGGAGAACTTTCTGCCTAGTTCTGTGCCCCATTTTCTAACTGGGTTATTTGTTTTCTTAATGTCCAACTGTTTTAGTTCTTTCTATATTTTATATAATAACCCTCTATGAGACGATATTATATAGGCTGCTGTTTTGCCCAAATGGTGGTGGTGTTCATGAAGCTTTTCAGCTTCATGAAGTCCCGTTTATTAGTTGTTGGTCATAGTCCGTGCTATTAGTGTCCTGCTCAGAAAGTTCTCTTCTGTGCTGATGAGTTCAAGCCTGATCCCTACTTTCTTTTCTATCAGATCCAGGGCATCTGGTCTTATCCAGGGCAAATGGTCCTTGATACATTTTGTGCAGGGTGATCTACATGGATGCACTTTCATTCTTCAGTGTTCAGCCATTCAGTTTGATCCGCATCATTTGTTGAAGATGCTGTTTTTCCCAATGTATATTTTTTACCTCTTTGTCAAAACTCAGGTGTCTGTAGGTAGGTAGACTTACATCTGGGTCTTCAGTTCAACTCCATTGGTCAATGCGTCTATTTTTGTGCCAATACCATGATGTTTTATTACTATAGCTCTGTGGTATAATTTGAAATCTGCAATGGAGATACCGCCAGCAATTCTTTCATTATTCAGGATTGCTATTCTGTTGGTTGGTTGGTTTGTTTTGTACGTGTGTGTGTGTGTGTGTGTGTGTGCGCGCGCGTGCGCACGCACATGTGTGGTTGTGTTTGTGTTTCCATGTAAAGCTGAAAATGGTCATTTCAAGCTCAGTGATGAATTGTGTTGGAATTTTTATGAGGATTGCATTGAATTTGTAGATAGTTTTTGGTAGAATGGTCATTTTCATGTTATTAATTTTAATAATTAATAATATATTGCATGAGATCTTTCCAACTTCTGATGTCTTCTTCAATTCCTTTCCTAGATGACTTAAAATTGTATTATAGAAGTTTTTCACTTGCTTGGTTAGAGTTATCCCAAGATATTTGTGTGTGGTGGGGATGCTATTGTGAAAGGTATTGTTTCAGTATATCATTCATATATAGAAAAAGTGCTGTATCCCATCACCCCCCACCCCAGGGTTTACAATGTTTCTTTTTCTTTTCTTTTTTCAATTTAATTAATTTTTTTTTTTTTTTTTTACTTATTTACTTTACATCCTACTCACTGCCCCTTCCTGGTCACCCCTCCCCCATTACGTCTCCTCTTCTGAGGTTATGGGGACCTTGCTTATCTTTGGCACTTCAAGTCTCTGCAAGGCTAGGTACTTCCTCTCCCACTGAAGCCAGACTAGGCAGCCCAGCTATAAGAACATATCCCACACACAGGCAACAGCTTTTGGGACAGCCCCCATTCTAGTTGTCTGGGACCCACATGAAGACCAAGCTGCACATCTGCTACATATGAGTGGGTAGACCTAGGTCCAGCCTGTGTATGTTCTTTGGTTGGTGGGAAACTATTGTTTTGGGGGTTTTTATAATGTGTTAATTTTGTATCCTGCTGTTTTAAATGTTTATCAGCTGTAGAAGTTTCCTGGTAGAGTCCTTGGGGGTCTTTTATGCATAAAGACATATCATCTGCAAATAAAAATACGTTGACTTCTTCCTCTCCTATTTGTATCTCCTTGATCTCCTTCAGCTGTCTTATTGCTCTAGCTCAGATGTCAAGTACTGCGCTGAATAGGTGTGGAGAGAGCAGATGTCCTTGTCATGGTCCTGGTGAAGCCGCTCCAGTTCTTATCCCATGCTAGGTTTTTATGTTCCGCTTCTTTGGATTGTTTTTATTTTCTCCAACCTATGCGGTCTCAAGCATACATGTTTATTTATCCCATTGGGCTCATTTTGTTCCTTTTATAAGGGTTCAAGTCTTCTCTCCAGTATAGGAAACTTTCCGACCTTTTGCCATGTCAGCTGTGGAAGAATGAAATATTCTCCTTGTAATTTGAAATAATTTTTTACAATAATTGGATTGTTTTGGGAAAACCATATCCTTCTAACTTACTAATCCAACAGGGAATTTCAAGATCACTGGAGCTGTGGCATTAACGTCTTATGACACAGTGTATAATTTAAAGTGGAGAGCATAATTGTCAAGTAACCCGATACGTATAGTTCTACAACACAATCACTAAAGTCGGTGAGCTGTCCTTGGACATAGTGCAGAGTAGTTCTGAATATCGGGCTGGAGAGATGGCTCAGCAGCTAAGAGCACTGATTGCTGTTCTTCCAAAGATCCTGAGTTCAATTCCCCGCAACCACAAGGTGGCTCACAACTATCTGTAATGTTGTGACTTGTGACCTCTTCTGGTGTGTCTAAAGAGAGTGGCAGTATAGTCACATACATAAAAAAAGTAAATAAATACATTTAAAAAAAAAAAAAAGAAGTTCTGAATATCACAGAAAAGTCTTCCCTCTTCTCAGGAAGTTGAGTTTAGCTAAATTCAGGATGTAACTATATTGTCTAAATGAAGGCTAATGGATTAGTATTGTTACCAGGAAAATCGGGTTTTCTTTTGGTGTTCTAAGTCTTACTAATAAAAGAATCCTTTAAATGACTCAGAAGGAAGGTACAGGGCCATTTTATTAAACTTTGAGGGAAAAATGGGGCAGGCTGTAAATCCCGGAAGATGCGGGGAAGAGAAAGACGCGATGGAGATCACAAACAAGGCTGTGGCGGAAGTGGATTCGGAGCTTCCGTGGTCTTAAAAAACAAAACGCAGAAGCTCAGAGTGTCAGGGAAAGCTTTGAAAAAAGAAAGAAGGGGAATTTAATGTTTTTCTGAGTAGCTGCCTGGGGGCAGGGTGTCTGGGGAGGAAAAGTACATCACCTCATTAAGAATATAATTTTTCTTTCGAAGTCTTTAACGTGGCTTTAGGTGAGTCTGCCATCCTGAGGGGTGGTCTCTTGGCCCGGTGATTGACAGGCCCAGTGGGATTAATTCTTAAGGGAGGAGATAGATAACCATTCTATAATGTTAATCTTTGGGGCAGATTACACTGTCAAGTTTCCACCCAGGGACAGAGATATATTCCATCCTTCTGACTAGAAGGGAATAACTGTCCCTTGATGATCCTCAACAGAGCCCCAATATCCTGCGTGTGCATGGTCTTCAAGGCTACTGTGACACTGTCCCTTCAAGACTTGGAATCCTGAAGTTATGTCAGCCATTTAGGGGATGTGCTGAAATTAGGGACCAGATACCCATTCTGAACAAGAAAATGCAGAAATCCAATTCTGCAGCTGTCGCAGAGCGATTAATGTCTGGTCTGGGGCTTTAACCCGCTCTCCTGAACAGCTTCAAGGTAGGGGTGTTCATTGGGAGACAGGGAGACAGAAATCAGAGCTCTCTTCCGGCATTTCTGGCCTCTGAACAGGACAGGAATATTTCCACTTCTGTCTGAGGACAGGAATAAGGCTCCCTCCACTGCCTGCTCCATTCCTGTCTTCTATCCTTACCATCCCCGTCTCTGAAGAGGCAGTCTAACTACTGTGGAGGAATCCAGCAACACTCAATCTAGCTTCTTGCTGAGTGGAACCGCTGGCTTTGCTCTGGTTTCTTGTTGAAGACAGTAGGATTTATAAGATGAATTTGTTCCTAATTTTCTTTTTTGCCTCCCATTGTTCATTCTTTGCTGTTTGTTCTACTGATGTCCCGAGCCCAATGTCTGACTGGCTAAACTACAGGTAGCAAATTGGGAGAGATGAATTCACGGAAAGCCCATCCCAACAGCCACTGGGTTTACCTTTCCTTACCTGCACAGATTAGTGTCATGTAATGGGATTTCTTTTTCCCACCAAATGTTGAATGTCACTGTTTTACAGTGTACTTCTACATAATCTATCCTCAAAAAGTGAAGGGAGAATGAGAGCGCTACTTAACAGTAGCTATGACCTTTGCCGTGTGTTTCAAAGAACTAGTTTAATAAGAAATAGTAGTATCATACATTGTCCATTAATTTTTTTCCTACCTTCATCTAAATTACTAATTATAACAAGTTCATTCCTAAGGAATGGCTAACCTTCAGTGATATAACAACATAATTGTTCCCAAGAGTGTCAAACAATTCTGTGAGATAAATATACATCTAATTCTCTCTCTTCCTCCCTGTCCAACACCACCACCCCCCGCCTCTCTCTGTCTCCATAGCCTGGGAACAGGGGAACTATGAAATATAATTTTACCCTAAGGTCCAACAAATGACTACATGAAAATAATTTTCTGCCTGCCAAAAAAGAAGGAGAAGAAAAAACATGAAGTTTTATTTTAGTACACAGCCTAATACTCGTGTGGGGTGTTGTTTTGCTTAAGTAGTAAAAGTCCCTAAAGAAGGAAAACCGGCCTCTTCCACGAGAAAAGTTCTAAAAATGAACTCAGTGTGTATTTTAGGGTCCTATGCTCTGTGTCAGTCAACAATTCAGAATTAGTGTTGAGTTAGGTTAGCAAGACAATACTGGACCAGACTTCTCATTTAGAGAAGTATTTTTGACTAGCTGAGTCTCCCACAACTTCCCTTAATACACACAGGAAGATATTGGAAGAGGTGGGAATGTACATCCTCATCAAAGGTGGAAGGTCCCTGCCAGCCACAGACCAAACAGGACGATGTGCCTTAGTTTAATCATTCACACCTATTACCCTCTCTTGATACCCGTCCACTCCCACCAATCCACCAATCCCTTTCCTCTTCCTAGTCTTCTTCCTACTTTAATCTCTCTCTCTTCCTACCTCCTCACCTCTCTCT
>NW_022196895.1:49416526-49456526 GCF_008632895.1 Mastomys coucha
TCTCTCTCTCTCTCTCTCTCTCTCTCTCTCCAGTCCCAACCCCATGTGTGTGTGATCAAATTAATTTAGTCAGAGTTTCAGACTCTGATTAACTTTCCCTCCATAGTCTTCAGCATAGCCCTGATACCCTGAATCATCTCTAAGACTGTATATAACCCTGTCCCCTCAAGAGCTGAGATAATGTCAGCCATTTAGAGGATGTGCTGAAATTGGGAAACAGATACCAGGTCCTACCAAGAAGATCCAGAAATCCAATTCTGCAGCTGTCGCAGAGGGATTAGTGTCTGGGCTGGAGGTTCAGCCCACTCATGTACGGCTTCGGGATATGGGTGTTCATTAGGAAAAGGAGAGGGAGAAATAGTTTATAGGAGTAGGAGTTATTGCCGGGCAGTGGTGGCACATGCCTTTAATCCCAGCACTTGGGAGGCAGAGGCAGGTGGATTTCTGAGTTCGAGGCCAGCCTGGTCTACAAAGTGAGTACCAGGACAGCCATGGCTATACAGAGAAACCTTGTTGTGAAAAAAACAAAATAATAATAATAATAATAATAATAATAATAATAATAATAATAATAATAATAAATAATAATGTTATTTACAGGAGTACTTAACCAGTGGCTACACCACTGAAGAAAACCACTTCTTCCTTCCCCATCAACTATTTCTTGCTCACAGATCCTCAGGGAAGAGTGCATTTCTGCAAGCTGTTCTCACTCCATGGGAAAATGGTGAGAGGCCCAGTCACTACAGGTCTTAAGCAGGTAATCGAATCTGCTATGACTGCATAAGTGAAATTAGCATGGTGGGACCAGAAGGCAGTATTTAACAATACCCCGCCCTCTTTTTCTCTAGCTCTTACATTCTTTGTGCCTCCTCTTCTACAATGTTCCCTGTGCAGTGCTGGAACAAGTACAGTGTGTGTGTGTGTGTGTGTGTGTGTGTGTGTGTTGGGTATATAGGTGTGCTTGAGTGCATGTATGATATACTTCTTTGCCTAGTTACAAATCTCTGCAATGCCACCCACTGCCAAAAGAACCTCCTCTGACCAAAGCTGACAGCAATACTGATCTAGAAGCATAAATATTTGGAAGGTAGTTTTATATCATGTCTGTCTACCAAAGCAACAGTGGTAGCTTTCCCACTAGGACCTATGACCCCTCCAATCACAGGTTTTTCAGCCAAGTTTACAATCCCAGGCACACATTTTCTCCTTTGTAGAGGGGATTCAACTCCAACTAGAAAGCAATTGGCTATCCACATAACAACCATGCCACTATTGCATAACTGTGGCCACACCTTCTCTGGCAGACTAGCTGTATAACATGCTGGGCCCACAGCTGAGTAGGTCTATTGGTGACTTTTCTCCCCTAGTAATCTAAATAGCACCTTCTAGAACTACAAAGGCTAGCAAACGGAACGGAAGCTTCTAGCTCAGTTTCAGCTTCACCTACGTTCTATAACCATTCCATGTCCTATAATCAAATCATATGGTGTCTTCAATGTCAGAGTCTGCAATAGCCTGTAGTATCAGGGTGGAGGAAGCTTCAGAAGGCCCACCCCCACACAAGGATTGGGAATCATACTCTTATGTGAGCCAACAGAGCCCTAAGAACAACCTGCATACTCATCTAATTGGTCTTCCCTAGATGCAAACCCTGAAGCTGGCTTGACTGGAGACGTGACATATTCATGCCCCAGCACGACTGGGAATCACTTTCACCGTTCCCCCAATATATATTCTTTGTTTCAATGTGGGAAATTGCATTACATGCCTGGTACCCCGGTCAGATCCCCTGGGGGGATTTTCCCGAAAATCCCCTATGTCAGGCCTCCTTTTTGAAATAACATTTCTCTGTGGGAATTGTAGGTTCAGTCTCATGTCAGCAAATGGTCCCCTAATAGCCCTCCATGGCAAAGTTATGACTTATCCCCAAAGAAAATGCTGCCTTGTGAGTGTGTTTTATGGAGGCTAAGAGTCAAGCCGTAAAACATCAGCCCTTACATCTGAGTGCCCGTCTGCTAAAACACTATTCATTTGCACAGCAGTGTTTGTCTTTTCTTTGCAGGGGCGTACGTTCTTGTATATTCAAATAGGCCATATGTGTCTATTTTAAAATGTCCAAAGCGTTATAATGGACATGTAGATTAGCAGCTGATTATTTTTGGCTGTTAGACTCTCAAGTCTGTTAAACAGCTCCTTGCTTTATCTGAAGAACACATATAAATACAGCTCTTTCAGTAAAGGGTGACAGTTGGGTAAGGCTGTAAGTATTAAATGAAAAGATGACCTACAAAGCTCTGTGTTTGTTTCAGGCATTTCACACCATACAATTAATTTTTATGCCTATGCATTAGGCGTATCGCTCATTAAAGCAAAGTAAATAGTTTCTGTTCACTCGATACCATAAAATCATTATAGTAAATTAAAATCATTATATGTATATATAGTAATAGCTCTAAAATAATACTTGCTAAAATGATGAAGGGCCCGTACAAAGACGTATGCCTGTTTATCTGTCATTTCTAAAACCTTTGAATTTCTGGGGTTTTTTTTCCCTAATGTAGTCAGTCTATTAATCAGTTTTTTTCTTTAATACTAATAAAGAAAATGATCCTGACTTCCATGAACCAAGCAAATGTACTGCCTCTGTCTTTCCCAAATATAAACGTATCCCGTAGGCAGAGAGCCTGAAGCTGGCACAGCGATGCAGTGCTTGCTCTCACGTCTCATTTCACGGCATTTCTTCCAATGTCTGCAGACAGGGCAATTTTCTCATAAATGCCCACTATTGCTACAATACCAAGGTCAATTACAAAAGCGACATGCATAAAGAGTAGACAGGACGGATCTGTGACTTTGCTGTCATAGGAAAGGATACAGGAGTCTGCTCGAGCAGGCGTGCGGGGAAATCCATTCATTATGTTCTTTGCTGTCAGGTGTTGGTAACCGTCTCGTGAACCGAAACTTGGAATGTGGTATATGTGAAGAGGGTGTTGAAAGGGAGTTTAAAACTTCTTTATGTCTGTGTTAGAAGTAATTAAATGGAACAGAGGAAAGAAAGAAAGGCCGTCACCTCCGCGTCAAACGGGCTTTCTGTGGTCCCTGACACAAAATGGAAACCAGAAAGGAAGCGCTGCGTCACCCTTAGGATGAAATCAGTTTCTCCGTGGTTCCTTCTCGCCCTTCCCAGGTATGCAGACAGAAATTGCACATGAGAGTCTAATGGCCCCATGTGAACTGCAGTTAGTTCTGGCCTAAGCTCCCGAAAACCACTTACAGAAAAGCACTAGCAAATTAGAAGTCAGTTTCCAGCGATTTGGACTTGATGTTGAGGCCCCTCAAAGTTTGTCAGCCTTGAGTGCTTAGCAGCACTTCAGATTTATTATCACTTTGAAAAAAAAAACAAGGTAAAATATAAGATAGTAAGAATCTAGCTCCATGGTAGAGCATTTGCCTCCCATGCATAAGGTCCTGGATTTGAACCAAAATACTCCAAAAATAAATTTAAAGGCATCAAAAAAAAAAGAAAAACCAAAAATATGATAAATACCAGGATAGTCAATTAACAAATATTAACGTTATTGTTTTTGTATCAGTTTTCTCTCTGTGTGTATCTGTTACATACATGTGAGCAATAGGTATATCCACACATGTGCATCTGGTTGTATTAATTTTTTATATGTAAGTGAATAGAATGTTTCGTCTCCTGACACGGTCTAAGACTACAAAAATTGTAAAATAAATAAAAAAATAAAGGAGGCAGAGAAAGAAGTTGGGAATGGGTTGTAAAGGTGCTCTTTAGTGATGGGAGGAAGTTAGTCATTCCGTGCATACAGTCTCTGGGTACGGATCCCACCCTGGGTACCCTTGGAAAGGGCAGATCACTACACATATGCTAACATTTAAAAGACACATTAACACACGGCATCTAGCTAGTTACAGAAAGCCTGTGCAAACCTGGGGATTTGAACATTTGCGTTAATGACCAGGATAAATGAGTTTAGAAATCCTGGCCATCCATTACCGACCTTCCCCACTTCCTCAGCCACTTTCCCCGAGAACTCTTGTAATAGACCCAGTTCGGCTTAGAAGGGAAGTCCACACCTACCAGGGTTAATAACGGTCGAACCTCTAGAGGCCTTTTAACCAAAACAGACCACGAGAGAAGACTTCAGGACCAATGCCCAATCTGCCCTGTTAATGTAAAAGAAAATAAGTGTAACAGGGATGGCAAGTTACGAAAACTGTCTGGGCTGTGCACATTTCCGCGCTCCCTTTCTAGTCATTCCTGTCTCTGACAAGAAAATTGCTGGCCTTCATCTGAAATGAAGCAATTATCAATATGTGTTGTATATATAGCCTGCTCTCTGTTATGGGGATAACGTGCTTGCCGCATTGTGAAAGTCACTCCAAATTGCTTTCTTAAATGTTCCATGGAGTCATCAGAACCCCCACCCCCGAGTAGCATATTAGTCTAGCACGTTTTACATGACTGTATTTGTGTAAGTGCCAGGTGACATGACTTCGTGGGGCTGATGTCATTTTTGCCACCCGCTGTATGAACTGGATTCCACCAAGACCATAAAAAACGAGAATTATTTCAAGTCTACATTTTGTAAAACTGTATATAAGCATCTTTGTAATACCACTGCAAGCTTGCAGTCCCGATTTTTAATTATGAGAGCGGTGGTTCTCAATCTGTGGGTCACGACCCCTTGTGTATGGGGGGGTGGAGGGAGTATCAAAAACCCCTTTCTCGGGGATTGGATATCAGACATCCTGCATAGCAGATATTTACATTAGGATTCATAGCAGTAGCAAGATTACAGTTATGAAGTAGCAGCGATTATATTCTTATGGTTGGGGGTAACCATGACATGAAGAACTGTATTAAGGGATCTAAGTATTAGGAGGGTTGAGAACCACTGCTGTAGGGTCAATCGCCTGCACGAGCTGCAGTCCTGCATTCACCTCTTTGGTTTCCTTGCTCCTCAGTTCTCTCTTGATGACATCAGTTTGTAGCTTTAAACGACATCTGCCTATTGGAAACACCACAAGTTGTATTTACATGCTTTCTCGAGTTCCAAGCATATCTCACAGATTCCATGTAGATGTCTAATGCTTGCTACTCAAAAACGTGATCCTCAGCTCAGCATTACTTGGGAACTGGTTAGAAATGCAGACTCTTAAGCTCTGTCTTAGGCCTACCAAATCAGAGAAGCTGCTGTGTAACAAGGTCCCCTGATCCAAAGGCACATTAAAGTTTGAGAAGCTCAGTCTATACCACGATTGAGCACATAGCGCATCCCACCCTGACGGTGTTATTTATTTCAGGCATCTCGTCTGTCTGATTATAAACCCTTCATGGTCAGGGGCTGTGGTTCATTTCACTCTATCCTTCTAATATCTGGCAGAGGTGATGCTAACAGACTAGACATGCAAAGTGTATTGACTACACTATGATGCATTTGAGGCTGGGAGGGAGGGAGGAGTGTCTGACTCACATTGCTAGCCATTTGCCATAAGAGCATAAGAGGCATCATTGTGTATCATTGTGATTTTATAAGCTTGCATATGGCACTTTGTGATTTTTTTTCCACGAGGGGTCACATTATGTTCTAGGAACTCAATTAAGTAATGTTTTATCAAGAAGCTTCACTAAATGATGCTATGACCATTGCATATCTCTCTCTCTCTCTCTCTCTCTCTCTCTCTCTCTCTCTCTCTCTCTCTCTCTCTCTCTCTCTCTTTCTGGTGAATTCAAAAGTTTGAATTTGTCCAAGTAGCCAATTAGAGTTGCCAGCCATTTGTCCTGCTCTAAGATGGACGTCTATACAATAATTGGGGCATGTCTGAGCCTTCCCCTTAAAATATGTTTACCAACACCAGCCTAGGCTGATGCCCAACCACACTGGGCTGCTGTTCTCAGAACAGATGACCATTTATGTCTCTCTGTGAGCAATGGCATTTCCCATTCAATTTTCCAGTTTTGTTCCTCTATCTGATACTCATTTAAGAAGATTCACAGACCCACAGGATTTGAGTAAGTAACTGAGCATTAAATTTACCTCACAGACAGTCTCTGAATGCCCTTCATTTACATCAGGAATTCAAACAGAGCCATGGAGGTGGAAGCAATTGGACTGTTCTAGCCCAATGACTTCAGAAGGTGTATGTCACGCCTCTGCTCCCTACAGCATAAGATAAATAACAACAACAAAAAAAAAATCACCCAGTGAATGCATACTCTCATAGAGAGGTGACCAGCCCCATATAGAATGTATTTTGAGCAATCATAGCCTTAACATAATTTTAAAAACACATGTTAGATGCCAATGTTTATTGTACCTACAAAAAACAGTCTTCAGATGAAATATTCTTTCTTATTTTCCAATTTATCTCCTATGGCTATTTAGAGCAGAGTTATCCTGATGATCACTGGGGAGCTTATTAAATACCTGCATTCCAGAGACTCACTCCACTCCTAATTAGGATTTCCAAAGGACTCCTAGAGAAGAATTCATTCAAATCTAGTCTCCGGGTGATCTCTAATTGAATTACCTTCTATTTAGTGTTTATTTCAGAAATATTTTTTATGAGTCAAATTAGAAAAGCCACTCTGTTCCTGTTCATTTATCACTTCATGATTGTTTTGAGTACTTTCTGGATCTTGTGCTAATTCTGACAATGAAGCCAGGAAGTCTGGTTCTTCAGGAGACAATACATAAATAAAATGCACAGAGCATATTGTGGCGGAGGCCATGTAGGACCAGATACAAATCGAAGACATAGTTTATCTGTTTGAAAGAAATATTAATTCCATGCAGGTAGCTAAAACAAAATCTTCAGGAATTAGCATGAATACTATTCCATGTGGAAGAAAGAATCTGTTTTGTTTTTAAGGTCTTGCCAGTGGGGCTGTAGAAATGGCCCAGCAGTTCAGAACACTTGTTCATCTTGTAGAAGACGTGAGTTTAATTCCAAACACCCAAACCAGGCAGCTCATAACTACTTAAAACTCACCTCCAGGGGCTCTGACGCCCTCTTCTGCCTGCCACAGACACCCTACACATGTGGCATGTGCATGTATTCTCTCTCTCTCTCTCTCTCTCTCTCTCTCTCTCTCTCTCTCTCTCTCTCTCTCTCTCTCTCTTACACACACACACACACACACTTAAAAATAAAAATGGGTCTGGAGAGATAGCTCTGTGGTTTAGAGAACTGGTTGCTTTTTCAAAGGACCTAGGTTCAATTCTCAGCACCCACATAGAGATTTACAGCCATTTGTAACTCCAGTTGCAAGGAATCTAATTTTCTGTTCTGAACCCTGAGAGCACCAGGCATGTATATGCTGCACAGACATAAAACTCATACACAAAAAATAAAGTAAATCTAAACAAAAACTGTAATAGTAATAATAATTGTTTGTGATGTTTCCAGCAGAGCCATAAGTGAACAGGACTGCAAAAGTTTCAGAGTGGTCGGTTCAAGGATTCGAAGGAGGATCTCTGGCTCCTCCCTCCTCTGCTCCACCACTGTCTGGCTCCTCCCTCCTCTGCTCCATCACTGTCTGGCTCCTCCCTTTCTTCTCCATCACTGTCTGGCTCCTTCCTCTCTGCTCCATCACTGTCTGACTTCTAGCTCCTGCTCTGCTCCATCACTGTCTGACTCCTCCCTCCCTCTCTGCTCTATGACTGTCTGGCTCCTCCCTCTCTGCTCCATCACTGTCTGGCCCCTCCCTCTCTGCTCCATCACTGTCTGTCTCCTTCCTCTCTGCTCCATCACTGTCTGGCTCCTTCCTCTCTGCTCCATCACTGTCTGTCTCCTCCCTCTCTGCTCCATCACTGTCTGGCTCCTCCCTCCTTCTCTCTCTGCTCCATCACTATCTGACTCCTCCCTCCCTCTCTGCTCTATGACTGTCTGGCTCCTCCCTCTCTGCTCCATCACTGTCTGGCCCCTCCCTCTCTGCTCCATCACTGTCTGACTTCTCCTTCCCTCTCTGCTCCATCACTGTCTGACTCCTCCCTCTCTGCTCCATGACTGTCTGGCTTCTCCCTCTCTGCTCCATCACTGTCTGGCTCCTCCCTCCCTCTCTGCTCCATGACTGTCTGGCTCCTCCCTTTCTTCTCCATCACTGTCTGTCTCCTCCCTCTCTGCTCCATCACTGTCTGACTCCTCCCTCCCTCTCTGCTCCATCACTATCTGACTCCTCCCTCCCTCTCTGCTCCATCACTGTCTGTCTCCTCCCTCTCTGCTCCATCACTGTCTGACTTCTAGCTCCTGCTCTGCTCCATCATTGATGCCTTAGTGGTCATTGTGGAAGAAAGTATTGCACCTTTCCCATAAGGCACTTTCTTTTGCCACCAGCAGTAAGGTGCGAAGGGGTACCTCTCACCAGGTCTTCTGCTTTCCTTGTTTGCTTCTTGCTATCTTTGTTTTCTTCCAAAAACAAACTGTCTGATGAGAATGTTATTTTTTCCAAGCCAAGCCTAAATACCTAACATTGGGTTTCTGTCACGGGAATTTACCTTACTAAATACAGTTTAAGGCAATATTGTTTTTAGGCCCAAATTTAATTTTCCTGGAAGGACTTGAAGTCTGCTCTGGAGGTTGGATCCTTCTTGACAAAAATAAGTACATAAATAATAAAATAAATAAATCTAAAACTAGTTTCTCCACTATGTAATTCCCATATAAAGAACCCCAACTGAGGAGGCTGGAGAGATGGCTCAGTGGTTAAGAGCCCTGACTGCTCTTCCAGAGGTTCTAAGTTCAATTTCCTGGAACCACACGGTGACTCACAACCATGTGTCATGGGATCCGATGCCCTTTTCTGGTGTGTGTTTAAAGACAGCTACAATGTATTCATATAAATAAAATAAATAAATCTTTAAAAAAAAAACTTTAAAGGGGGCTGGCAAGATGGTTCAGCGGTTAAGAGAACTGGCTTCTGAAGGTCCTGAGTTCAAATCCCAGCAACCACATGGTGGCTCACAACCACCCATAATGAGATCTGACTCCCTCTTCTGGATTGTCTGAAGACAGCTACAGTGAGTATACTTACATATAATAAATAAATAAATCTTAAAAAAAAAAAACTTTAAAAAAAGAACCCCAATTGAATGGGCGTGGCAAGCTGCCTGTAACCCCAGCACTTGGGAGTCAGAGGCAGGAGATCCCTGGGGCAAGTTTGATAAATAGAATAGCCAAATATGCACAAGTAAGAGACCCCGCTCTATGGGAGAGTGGCCCAAGAAGGCACCCATTTTCCTGCACACACATGTGAACATGCATACACACAAGCTCAACATATACATACATGTGCAAAAAAAAAAAAAAAAAAAAAAACCGAGAACCCCCAACAGAACCAAAACTGAACATGAACAGTATTTGTGTCCCATCATCGTCTGCCTGGTTTTCTAAATGACTGCATCCTGGGTGCTGTAAATATGTATAAGGAGAGAGAAAAGGAACAAAGCCCAGCTTTGTAATATGTGGAAACATAAGCAGGGTTGTGTGCTCATCAATGCTCCCCTGCCTTGAAACTATAAAGGAATTATCTTAGTCAGGGTTTCTACTCCTGCACAAACATCATGACCAAGAAGCAAGTTGGGGAGGAAAGGGTTTATTCAGCTTATACTTCCACATTGCTGTTTATCACCAAAGGAAGTCAGGACTGGAACTCGAGCAAGTCAGGAAGCAGGAACTGATGCAGAGGCCATGGAGGGATGTTACTTACTGGCTTGCTTTCCCTGGCTTGCTCAGCTTGCTTTCTTATAGAACTCAAGACTACCAGCCCAGGGATGGCACCACCCACAAGGGGCCCTCCCACCCTTGATCACTAATTGAGAAAATGCCCCACAGCTGGATCTCATGGAGGCACTTCCCCAACTGAAGCTCCCTTCTCTGTGATAATTCCAGCCTGTGTCAAGTTGACACACAAAACCAGCCAGTACAGGAATCTTATTTTGTTATTCAGTGGGTTTCCTGAAGTAGAATGGAGTAAGCAGGAATCTTCACATAACAAGTGTGACCCGGTTGCCTGGGAGCCTGTGATAAAACAGCCGTTCCCAAGTCTCAGAGCAGAGGCAGTTGGCAGCCATGCAACCGCCATTTTGAAGTCAGGTTCTTTGCTACTCTTTCGTCTCTGATGCCCTCTGGGACCTGTGAAACTGCTGGACTTTCTGACCGTCTAATTAGTCACGAAGGCGGCTTTTGTCCCCCGCCCTCCAGACTATATGGCTGCAATACTTATTCCCATTACTTTTTTAACTATCAGAGAAAATAAACATCATTAAAAATGCCTCTGGGGATGCGCTGATAGTATGAACTCTGATTGCGGCAGGCATAAGTCCTCTGTGGCTTAGCATTGAGCTAAGCGTCAGTCATATCGGGACACTCGTAGATCTGGTGGCATCGTGAAAAAGAATCAAGGCAATCCGGGTGTCAAGCCATTTGTATGAAGTTCTAGAACGATCAAAACCAGCCTGTAGCAATAAAAGTCAGATCCATCGTTGTGCAGGCAGGTGTGAGGCGGGACAGCAGTGAACGTCAAGCGAACTCTCTGAGCAGAGGAAAGGGATAGGGTTGGGTTTGGGGTAAGCGGTGAGTACATAGATAAATATTCAGGAGACCTACGCATCTGTAGCTACCTGGTGAACCTTCTGGCCTAAGGGAAAGGGTCCATCTAGAGTTCATCTTCTACAAGTAGTTCTCAGACTCCATGTTTATACACCAGCCACCTTCCATGTTTGCATAAGGTGCAGATTTCTAAGCTGTGGGCGGCATGACTTGAAAAGGCTCTGGGGGAGGCGACATTAACATCCACACCCGAAGCCATTATCTAAGTCACCCCCTGAGCAGAGATCGGAGGTTGACAGCACATACTTTTTGCTCAAGACTGGCTGTATTAAAAACTAGATACGCCCATGGACAGTTCTTAAAAATTAACCCCATGTCCTTTACCTGGACTGGAGCATGAGGCTATGGCCCAGACTTAAGGTGGAGTTTCCCACCCGCAAAGATCCAGGTTTGGGGGATGGATCTTCCCCACTCATATTACTTAAATCAAGAAAAATCACTCACAGTTGTACCAAGGCACGTGGCTTTTAGTTAATTCCAGATGTAGTCAAGTTGACAACCGAGAGTAGCCATCGCAACTAGGAAAATTACGCAGAACTCATACAAATGGTGAGAGGTGACATTTGTGTGCTGGAAGGAAGGGTTTGATCTCAAGACTTAAAGGAAACAGCCATGCATGGAGGTGACCAGTGGCCTCCAGCCTTCCCTCTTCCCTCGGAGTACCTCCTGCCACTTCATTTCCTGATTAGTCTTTTTCTCTGCCTCTGTGGTGTTTTGTTTTTTTTTTTTTTTAAACCTGGGGCAACTGGTTTTTAATTGATTTTTTAATAAAGGTATTTCTTGCTCTCTTTCACTCTGATTAAGAGCTATTGCATGACCTCATCAGGCCTGGACAAGTATTGATGGTCCTGGGTGTCAGGGGGCTAATAAAGAGTGCTAGCCAGTATTTTTCAGTGGCACGTAAAAACTCCCTCATGTAAGATACAGGAGATGGAGCGTAATATAAATGTCATTCTCGGAGTAGCAGTGTTAGGGTGTGGATGGGTGGACATTCGTCTTTTCATTAATGCACCACAACAGGTCTCTCCCATGGATAAGTAGAGAGAAGCGTGCACTGGAGGGTCGGGGCAAGAAGGAGTCCATTCTGAAACAAAGAGCCCAGCTGACCTCTAGCATTCCCTGATTCAAAACATAACCAAATAGGGTGCTTCACAGGAGTGGAGGATGCGCTCTGTTCACTTCTCCATCTGTTCCTCAGCACCTTCTCATCTGAAGTACTTCGGAAGCTGAAAGAGATCGGAAGAAGCACTTCCTGGGTTACTTTCTATAACTCATGAAGTTTTAGAATTCAGTGTGGTCCACTGGTTCTTGTAGATGGAAGACCCATGAGACAACAGTTTGGGGGGATACTATGGGGTTTCTAAATTATTCTATTCTGGTACAGAGAAAAAGAAGACCAAGCAGGAGGAACCAAAAAGGCAGAATCATTGCCATGAAATGAATATATGGCTTTGAAGACTCCAAGAAACCTCACAAGGCCAAAGGAAAAGGGAATTTGGGGCCTTTTTTCTTTTTTTTTTAAATCAAGCATGTGATTGTTCCTGGAGCTCATGTGTTCAGTGCTGTCTGGGGCCTTTGGAGATGGAAAAGGTTTGAGAACATGCCGTCACTTCTGCAAAGAGCCCAGCTAAGAAACAAACACAAGCTAAATGCACACACGCACCACGGCCCTTTGACAATACAGAAGCAGAAGGGCAGTGGTCTGTCTAAAAGTACACTTCAAGGGGTGTTTAAGAAGTTCAGCATGGGCCGGGCGGTGGTGGCGCACGCCTTTAATCCCAGCACTTGGGAGGCAGAGGCAGGTGGATCTCCGAGTTCGAGGCCAGCCTGGTCTACAAAGTGAGTTCCAGGACAGCCAGGGCTATAGAGGGAAACCCTGTCTCGAAAAACCAAAAAAAAAAAAAAAAAAAAAAAAAAAAAAAAGAAGTTCAGCATGATAGGAATTAACTGAGAAAAATATAGTTTAAAGACAACAAAATATGGTTTCCTATCATGTGCTTCGCTGCTTTCTCACAAGCCGTTGCTTCCTAGCTTTCGGGAGAATTTTGTACGAAGCAGGCAAGGGTGAGTGTCAGCGGAATTTGAATTATTGCCATTAATGTAATCCTGTTTGTAGCTACAGGCTGTTAAAGCTTGCGGCACCTGTGTGTGTGTGTGTGTGTGTGTGTGTGTGTCTGTGTGTCTGTGTGTCTGTGTGTCTGTGTACATGTGTTCATATATGTTGTGTGCACAGGTACATGTGGTCGATGTCAGATGTCATCTTCACTTTACTTACTGAGGCAGGCTCTCTTGTTGAACCCAGAGCTCTCTGACTCGGTCTGACTACCCAGCTTTCCCTGTCTTCCCTTTCTGATGCTGGCACCATGCCTGAGAGACTTTCCTAGGTCTGCTAGAAATCCTAACTCAGTCCTCATGTTTGTGCGGTAAAGCCGCTTCTCCATCCATCCGCTCAGCCTCAGACGTCTCTTGCAGTCTTGAGTACAAGCCTGCGTGGCTCATTTGCAGATGAGAAAACCAAGGGTAGGAACCCAGGAAAATTCTCAACACTGGAATCTTGGGGTCCCGAGCATCACCCCGGCAGCCCAGATGAGTTCAGATCTGTCAAGAGTTGCCAACTGACCACAAGACTCAACCTCCTCAGGCCTTTGGTAGGCAGCTGGGCATCACCTAGTGTGAGCCGCTCAGTTTTTACAAACGAAAGGCGGGTCTCCCGGTCTAGCCCTTGCTATTCTTTCTGCTCTGCCACACGGCCTCCTGCCATCCTCCTTTATTTTCCCTTCTCAAATCTGTGTGACTTGAGTGTTTGGGGACGTGAAAGATTAATAACCCTTAGTCTGGACTAGGCTAACTGTGAGCAGGCCCTGTGAGAACTTTTCCCACACTTCGGTGCCAGCAGGTCTCAAGTCTAAACTGCACACCCCTGTTATTCTTTCTAGCTGTGGGCCTCCCTGGAGCCACAGACACGCCGTGAAAAACTGAACCAAAGTTTTGAGAAGAAAGACCCACGGGACTGCTACCCAACATGTCAAAAGAGCCAGTTCTGGATGTCTTTACCTTCACTCCAAAACTACTGTCAAACCAGAGACGTACTGGACCCATACCAAGCTGACACTTTAATCTCTGTAACTAAATCCATCGGTGAAATACGAAAGCTGCCTACTTTATTCTTTTCTTCCCTAGTACAGTGATTAGCAGCCAGAAAAAAGTTTGTCTCAAGGAATTCGTTTCCCTCAGGACCCTATTTCAAGTCCTAGAGTTCACTGAGAAAGAAGCGTGGGTCCATCTCCAGGATGAGAACAGGTCCTCCGGGTGCAGCACGGTGAAGCTGGGCGTGTGATGTCTCCCATAGCCATTTCTTAACAGTAAACATTTAAGTGGCATTGGCCAAGGTGGATGGGTGCCCATCTCTTTCAACTTTAAAGTTTCTAAGCCTTTACTAACTTTGATCAAAGAAAGTGTAGGCTTACCTAATTTTAATTCTTACACTTATTTTTTTTTTTACTTAAGAATCCTTAAAAAAAAAAATCTAGGTTCTGGGGGCTGCAGAGGTGACTCAGAGGTTGAGAGTATTGCCTTCTCTTCCAGAGGTCCTGAGTTCAATTCCCAGCACATGGTGGCTCACAACCACCTATGATGAGATATGGTGTCCTCTTCTGGTGTGCAGAACTATATGTAGGCAGAACACTGTATACACAGTAAATAAATAAATGTTTTTTTTTTAAACAAATCTAGCTTCCACTGAATCCTGAAGATGGAGTGATAGCATGCATGCCGCCAACTTATCTCTCCCATCATGTGCCACCAAGGAAAAGTAGGAGGAGATTTTAAAGTATTTGATAGGGCATGACCCTGGCTATAGTTAGGCATGTTCACTGTCATTTCAAGTGGCATTTCAACTGAGAAATGAAGGATGCATTGGTTCTAGCCAGAAGACAGGAGGGAAAAAAAATGGGCTTTCTATATAGAGCAAATGCCATTGGTGAATGGCCACGGGTTAGAAAGGTGTTAAACTATTTGAAGAAGCGAAAGAGCTCCTGCAAGCCCGAAAAATAATTAGTGACAGGAATATGTTCCACCGTGCTGGGAACAAAATTCCAGTTTCTTTCCTGGCTGTGGCTGTGGCCTTGGGACCCTAAACCCAATCCATCTCTGTACCTTTCTGACTCACTCTACCACACCATGTATCTCAACCCCAAGAATCTAACCCCCCCCATATATATACACACTTTCTTTTCTCTGCTTATAAGGGATGGTCTGCTTATAAGAGCTGATGGTCAATGCAGAACACTTCAAATAGCACATGTCAAGATCTGGTGTGGACTGTGGCAGATGAAGGGGTGTGTACTTCCTGGGGCTCCTCACTGGGTACACCAGAGGTTTGAGGCACGGAGAAACTGGGTGGTTTTCAGAATGGTCATAGGAAAGAGCTGACCCTCTGGATGTTCTGTAAGGATGGTTCCGAGATGCCCAGCCAGGATGTCTGCCTTTGAAAACTTTCCCTGACTTTGGGATCATCATAAATCCAGGGCTGAGGTTTTGGGTTAGCTCTGAAATTCATCTCAACCTGATTGACCCATTGCAAGATGAACAGGTGGATTTATTATTATTATTATTATTATTATTATTATTATTATTATTATTATTATTATATTATTATTATTATTATTATTTATTAGGGAAGTCAACCAAGAACGTTTGTATGATCATTTTATTTTGATTTGATTTTTTTAGTATAATAGATTCTTGGATAGCCAGACTGGCTGGGAACCAGTGGCCCTTCTATTTCAGCCAACTGAGTGCTAGGATGACAAGCACCACCACGTCCAACTCTAATCGTATTAAAATGGTGAAAATCCATGTAAGCATGTTGCAGAAACTTTATGTACTAGGGGAAAAAAATCACATTACAAGCTACCATAATCTGGATACATGTAGTTTCCTTTTGGGTGTATGAATTCTTTTTTTTTTTTTTCAAATTCAAACTTGTGTCTCCTATTAGTTTTTTTTTTAAACATTTCCCACGATCTTATAAAGTTTTCATAACGCTCCCTTTGAGATTTCAGGCTGCCAAAGGAGTACATGATGTTTAAATGCACCAGGGTATAGAATAGCACAGAATCAAAGCTTATGTCCATCCAACTTTCCTTCCGCAGTCTCAATCCCCAGACATCCAGCGCAGGTAATCCAGCCTGTGTCCTTCCACACAGGATTGGCAAGCACAGGTAATTTTCCGCACACAGGTCTTTGTTACGTAAGTAATTAATCTTCTTAACTCTGCCCTTTACTTGCCACATCACTCATGCCAGCCAGCAAACACAATGCTGTTCGCATGAAGGTCGCAAGGTGACCTGGGTGCTCACATCCACTTGTGCCATCCGGGTTGCTCTCTAGAGGACCGCAGGACCTCCGAGGGAAATGGAGCGTGCATGTTTTTAGTTTCATAGCCATCCATGCGGTCCCCAAAGTCTCTTCCATCTCTGTTGCTGTCGTTCTGTGTTTTTAAGACAGGGTCTCACTACGTGCCTTAGTCTGGGCTAGAACTTGAGATCTTCTGTCTTCTCCTGAAGGCTGGGATTACAGATATGGGCCCCCCACACTCATTTCACAACTCCTCCTTCTTCAAGCCCTTTGCTCGATCTTTGCAAACGAATGGGCAAGATGGGGCATCTCATTGCAGCTGTGGGAAGCGCCTCTCTAGCTCAGAGCTGTGGGTTCTTGAGTTTGCAAGGGCATGTGGGGTTCCTCTGTCTGTCAATCGCCTGTGCTCACTCTTTCTTCCTCATCAACGTATCAGATTATGAGTGTTATTGTTGTTGATGATTTCTAACAGTTTGCTGTGTACTAAGCAAATAAACTCTGTATATGTATCCCAAAGAGAACTTGTCTGAATATTTTTCTATTCTGTGTCTATGTTTTCCCACTTTTGCCAGAATTTAAGATATTTATGTAAGAAAACATTTCGTGGTTTTCCCTCATGCTGTTTTCCCTTAATAGTCATAAAATTTTTACCAATTAGAGGTACTATAATTTATTATAAGCTATATTTGTTACTTCCAGTTTTTAAAGAATATAACCATTACTGTGAACAATTATATATATACATATATATAATTAATTTATTTTTCCATATTTTAGGCAATAATATATATTTGAAATGGGAGTGATGAATCATGACTTTGGTTGGTTGGTTGGTTGGTTGGTTGGTTGGTTGGTGGCTTGCTTTGGTTTGAGCTGGTGTCTTACTAAATAGTCTTCACTGACTTTGTATTCGTAGAGCTCAGCCTATCTCTGCTTCCCAGGTGCTGGAATTAAAAGCATGCTTCTCACTTCACCTGGCTAGATCATGGCTCTTAATAAAATAGTTTGAAAATTGTTTTCCTCAAACAATACCAGGAAGTTATGAGAATCTCAAGAAAAGCGTCTTTCTGTACTCCTTAATCCCTAGCTCCTGGAAGACTAGCATCATTTTTTTCATTCAGTATAAAGTTCATATGGTGGGAAATTGTGGGTCGGGTGGGGTGGCTAAAGAACTCTATTCAAGTGAGGGAAAAAAAACTGGAGCTAAGCCGCCAGTCACTATCTGTTTTAATCACCAGGCCCATCCCCCTGCAAACTCATTTTGTAGGGAACAGCTTAGAGCTCGCCTCTTCAGGAATGTAAACAATTTCCAAGGTTGGAGAGATCTTTTCACTCATAAAATGTATAATCCTTCTGAAGTGGGTCCTTAGAGTTTCGGGTTGTCAGGCTTATCAAATAACTGACACAAATAAATCAGCCTTTTCTGGCTGGGGTCAGTAGCTTACAGAATCTGGTAGGGGGCACAGGACTGGGCTCACCTGACATTGCTTCCCTCATCAGCAGAGGAGTTGCCCATAAGAAACTGTATCCTTCAAAAGCTAACATCTTTTACTTGTGACTTTTGATTGCATGGAAACCTTCACAGGGTACTGTCCTGGATGAACTGTGTTCCCTACAAAGTTCATGTTGAAATCTTAATCCTCAGAACCTAAGAGGTGAGTGCATTTGGAGTGTATGTAGGGGTTTAAGAAGGCAATTGAGGTTAGATGAAGTTGGTGGGGTGGCTTCTAATCCATGTGATTGGTCTGTTTATAAGAGGAGATTAGGCCCCAGGCACTCTCCAAGGAAGACCTGGAGACTTGGAGATGTATGATTGGACATCTTCAAACCCCAGGGGCTCAGCAAGAAAACCAGCCAGGTCAATGACATGATCTTGGACTCCCAGTACAATGATTGTAAGAAGGTTAGTTTCTTCTGCTTAATATACATGGCCTCTATTACTTTGCAAAGACAGCCTAAGAAAATTAATGTAAGACCTCAAAATGAAAAGTGTGTGGAACCCTATGTCCTCACCACCTAGCCTCAATAATTCACTAGGTATGCTGATTTGTTTTAGAATATTCTAAATCCCAGACATCAGTCATATCATTCAGTAATAAACACTGCATCTCTGTTTAAGGCTTAAACCATCCCAGGTCTTTATCTTACTTGACAAAACTAATTGGTCACTCTCAGGCAGTACTTAAATTCTCCCAGGGCTTCAGGGAGGTGGCCTTTGTTTACAGACACTTTGTATCGAAATCAGAATCCAGTTTGTATTGGGTTATTGCTTGTAAATTTCTTATATTGCAACAGAGACTGCACTCTTTTCTCCTGTGTGAGAGTGTGATTTATTGGAAAATGCTAGGCAGCTTGTCTTGGAGAGCACCCATCTTCTGATTTGGCTGATTCTTCGTGGTAGCTTAATTTATTCCCCTCTGCCTTATATTTTCTGTATTTAGTAATTCACGATTTAGAGGCTTGTCTAGATCCTGCTTCAGTGTCTTAAACAAGAATATTTCATTGAGATTTAAAATTTTAAAATGCTAGACTAACCCACAATTTACTTATTTATTTATTTATTTATCTATTTATTTTTTACTATTGGAAACATGCCTAACAGCACATACAAATGGCCTTGGGTAACTAGTAGAGACATTCTGATCTTTGCATGACACTCAGAAAAAACAAAATGAGAGAAATAAGGACTGTGCCAAGGTTAGTTACCCTTTCCAATAAAAATCTATCCAAGAGTGGAAGCTACTGACTACAAGAACAGATAGATACTAAGTGCTTCTGGGGTTTAAAGAAGAAAGATGAATTGGGTTTTGTTTTAAAGATCAAGCTGGTATGGTAGCCACCTGGTCTGCAAACGAAGGCATGCCCAGATTACCATACTTAATCCTTGAGAGGTTTCCTTTGCCTGCATTGGAAGCAGATGCTCAGTTAGCCCACCTTAAGTCAGTGCTTCTCAACCTGTGGGTTGGGACCCCTTTGGAAGTCAAGTGACCCTTCTCATGGGAGTGACCTTAAGACCATAGGAAAACAGAGATCTGTGTTATGGCTCATAATAATAGCACATTTACAGTTATGAGGTAGCAGTGAAAATAATTTTATGGCTGGAGGGCCGCCACAACATGAGGAACTGTATTAAAGGGTCAAAGCATAAGGAAGGTTGAGAACCATTGCCCTAAGTCCTCCCTGAGAATAGAGGCTTCATTGAAGCACTGCTTATAGTCAGAAACAACCTGGGCATTCAGATCAGATGGGGGTTTGTTAAATCTCTTATGGAATATTAAACACCCTTTGAAAATCCTGTAGAACTGTATATGTCAACATGTGCCATCTCTGAGGTACAGTGTATAGTGAAGGCTGCCGTCCACATAATGCACATGCTCATTACAGGCCTGGGGAATTATTGCAGGAGTATGGCTAGCTCAAGAAAGGGAAATCAGAGGGGTGGGGGCTGCTATCCATTTGCTTGTATTTGTAGACTCTGTTGTAATAGGTGAAGTTTTAGCCTTGGATAGGCATCACTCCTTGAAAAATTGAATCGTATTTAACTATTGCTTTGGAAATCGGGACATCCTGCATGGGCTGTCAATGATGTTCAGAGCTGAGCCAGGAATTGTGGGTCTCTGCTTGTGTTCAACAAGCCCAGAGATGACAGACAGCTGTGGGGTTTTCCTTGAAACACTTTTCAGCTGCATTTGACCACTTTGAAGAGGCAAAGCAAACAGGCTTTTGGAGCCATTTTCAGGAATCAAATAAGTTCTGTGTTTCAAAGGATTTCAACTCACAAACAGACCTTTCTCTAAACTGACATTGCCCACTTTGAGTAACTGAAACAAGTAGCAGGTACTTTTTAAAAAAAGTATAAATTATGATTAGTTCTGATCAAATATGCAATGTCAAATCTGAAAGAGAAATTTCCAAAATAGAGCCTGTTAATGTTTCCATAACGCAGGCCATGCAGTGCCATACATTGCAGGGACCAGGGAGGAAGTCCATTAATAGAACTGGAGAATTCCACAACACAGGCCATGCAGTGCCATACATTGCAGGGACCAGGGAGGAAGGCCATTAATAGAACTGGAGAATTCCATAACACAGGCCATGCAGTGCCATATATTGCAGGGACCAGGGAGGAAGGCCATTAATAGAACTGGAGAATTCCATAACACAGGCCATGCAGTGCCATACATTGCAGGGACCAGGGAGGAAGTCCATTAATAGAACTGGAGAAACAATAACAGGGCCTGGACATTTTTAAAGATATGAGAATGAGCTCTTGGCTCTGTAACTGTAGCACCATTAAAACACCTGCCAGCAGGATGTCTTATTTGTGTATGTCTCCTCACCCCATACTATGTGTGGAAAGACATTTTCAAACAAAGTAAAAATCATTTAAGAAAACTCAAAGTCCCAGCTATGGAGTCTGGGAAGCATGAGCCACAGCAACAAACTGTCACCCATTTACCCAGTCAAAGTCCCAAGGTTTATCCAGGTAATATGGACGATACCTACTGAGCAGTTTCCACATTCCAGGCTTTTGGGATCTATGCCCTTAGGCACCATGGTAGCTCTTCTCAGTTCGGTCCTTTATTCTAACAGACAAGTCTGTTCAAATCCAGCCTAAGCATGTGATTATTGAGATGGTTAAGATCAGAAACCTCCCCTGGAATTCATTGCCATACTCACTGATCAAATTATTTATTTATTCTTTTGGGCTGAATGGTGGATAGTGAATGTGCTAAAATGGTATTTGTGGTCAAATGTGCAGTTAAGGTTTGGATCTGAAAGATCCCCAAAGTTCAGGTATTAAAATGAAGACTCCAATGGGACAGTGTTCAGAGGTATGCAGCCCTTGGAAGATGATTGGATTGTGTGAGTTCTTATTGGATCAAAGGGCATTATTGAGAAGTAGTATAATCCTTAGTACGTGGGACCAATTGGAGGAAGTGGGTCTGTGGTAGTGGGATAGGCCCTGGAAGTATACATCTAATTTCTGCCTTCCCTCCCTTCCCCCCTCTCCCCAGTCCCTCTCCACCCTCCTGGCTACTATAAGGGCAACAGCTTGATTCCACATGGTTCTGCCATGACACTTCAGCTTCACCAAAGGCCCAGAAACAATAGAGCCAAGAGACACTTGGTAGGCACTTTAAAACAACAACAATAAGTTATTGGAGGGTGGGGCATTTGTCACATAGACAGAAGGCTAACGGGTACTAAGAAGATCCATGTGGGCTCAGTATGAATCTCAACTCCACCATCTGATCACTACAAGACCTGCTTCAGACGCCAGTGCTCACGTTGAAACCCTGAAGTAATTCACTGACACCAGAGACCTTCCAGCTGGAAGGACAGCTTGTAGACTAGACATTTCATCAAGGGTCAGAACCTAATGGAACTGTGGTCTTCATTTTCTTGGTCTTCTTGGTGGGAAGGTGAGTGGATTTACAGCTAGGGTAGGGCTTCAAGAGGAGAAATATTCTGAGCAGTCTTAAAACTAAGTTGCTAGTGGATATTGAAAGACCGACATCATGGGCAAAGAAACTCACAGAAGCTGGGAAATGATAGAAGGTGCCTAGGCTCTGGCACACAGTAAGACACACCTTCATCTGCAGTGGGTTTCCCTTTTGAGATTGGGACTGAGCTCAAACAGGACTTGAACTTGCCACCCTCCTGCATGACCCTCCTTCCTGCATACTAGGGTTACAGGAGGGTGTCATAAGTTTGCAACTTCAGAGGACTTGAGTAACTTCATGAGGGATAGGGTATATTCTATACATTTCCCCTAACCAGGGCTTACCAACAACCTGAAACTCGTAGCAGGGCAGAAGACTCATCTTATCTTCGGGGAGACCTTTTCTCTCTGCCTACCTCTTACTTCATTTCTTTGAAAGAGTAGTGACTATAGATATGGACAGTTTCCAGGGTGGCCACTGTGTACAAAGGATCATATGTCCCTTCCCTTAGTCTAGATATCCTTGACCCATTTCCATCCTCAGTTGTCCCAGTATCACCCACTGTCCACTGATTAGGCTATGTGACCAGAAGGTTCCTCCTACTTACATTCCTTCTAAGTCTAGGAGCTGTGGTGCTCTGGAGCAACTCCATGGATGATGGCAGGATTAAATGACTTTCAGGACAAGAAAAATTCCATATGGACAAAGTACTCGCATTTGGCCTAATAATTCAGATACTAAATTTAACATATTTATAATTCAGACCAATAACTGTTTTCTTACAAGCCATCTTGAGCATAACAGGTTATTACCAAGGCTGCTATCATAGATTCTGCCATATGAAATGATTGGTTGTTTTGATTTGTATTAAAGGACCAGCTCTTTCTAGCAATAAACCTACTTGAACCTTAATTCATTCTGAGGGCACCTTAAAACTCAGAACACCTGCTTTTCTACAACCTGACTGGGCACCAAACTGACCCCAGGGTTTTCCTGGACCAGGTTCTGGGTATATTGTTGGCATCAAGACAATAGAGACCCAAGGCCAAAGCAACTACACACCGCACACCATGCTGGTTCACAGAAGTAATTATGGGAACTCTCAGGAGCAGGGGCCTTCAATTTCCATGGCAACTTCCTCTTGCTCCTAGCTCAGGAGCCGATACTGCAGTATAGTGTGACGTTTGTTCTTTGAAGCTCATTCAAGCCTCTATCTCTTTGGCCTTCCCAAAAATTCCAAGGAAATCCATGGAAGCATCTGCAATTTATACCATCACTGGGGAGATGAGGTGGCAAGGAAGAAACCAAATGTGTAAGACTCAAGTGGAGGGTTGGAGAACAGGATGCAATTCTGGGGTTTAGACTTGGTCCCTTAGCAGGGAGTGACCTCTGGCTGTCTTTCAATCTTCCTCTGGGTTCTCCCCACCCATGCCTACCACTCCCCTCCTCCCGTGGTCTGCTCAGGCCTTGAGTGTCCTCGCCTGCTGTAGTTTCCCATACGATGCTTCTCACTCCTGATCTGTGATGCCTGCAGCTGTTACGTCTTCACAAGGGCAAGGATTCGGATTTGCCACTAGTTTCTCGACACTTAAATAATAACTACCTCCTTCATGCTCACTAATAGTCCTAGAGGCCTTCATCTGTGCTTGGCCTTGGATGCGCACTCGTTCCTGAATCCCCATATCAATCTAATGGATCAGGTGCAGGGATTATCCGTGTTTCTCAAACAAAAGAGAGGAGGCCACGAAACGTTAAAGAATTTACAAGAAATACTATGGGTTACTTAGTAGGAGAATTAAGGAATAAACTTTTCGTTAAAACAAGCAAACAAACAAACAAAAAAATCTGAATAGTGTGTTCTATAACACTCAAATAGAAAAGCAAAGAAGAGTCAGGTGGTGGTGGCGCACGCCTTTAATCTCAGCACTTGGGAGGCAGAGGGGGCAGATTTCTGAGTTCGAGGCCAGCCTGGTCTACAGAGTGAGTTCCAGGACAGCCAGGGCTATATAGAGAAACCCTGTCTTGAAAACCAAAAAAAAAAAAAAAAGCAAAGAAGAAGATAAATAAAAATAACTTTAAGGGAATAGGTCTGGACTCTGTTTCAAAGAGTTACATTCTTAATTTATTGTCCTACTATCCTTTTTTAACACTCACATAATTTTTGAGAAATAATTTGAGATGATCAGCTTCGTTGACAAGTTGGAAAAGATGAAAGGCGAGTCAGAGCTTCCAGGGCCATTGCCCAGGTGCTGGGCTGGCTGGGAAGGCCCTTCCTCCCCAGGTCAAGATGGCTTCTGGCAATCACACTATTTGCTGTGGCGTGGTGTCCTGCTGCACTACATTCTGTATGAAAAAGTCTAGTGTTCTCAAATCTTTTATGTGACGATTCCAGCGATTTATGAAATGTCCCCCAAAGGGGGAAGGTAGACAGTCCAGGAGGCCTCTCTCCAGTGAGAGTGAGGATCACCCAGGAGAGAGAAGAAAGAAGATGAATAGACAGTTGTCCTTATGAAGCACATCTAAGGCAGGAGCTCAAGTGAGTCTAGTGAAGAAAGCTGACACATTTATCGTTCATTTTTCTTTGTAGGGGCAAGAATTATGCCTGCTTTCTCAGCTCTACCCCACAGCACCTCCTAAATAAGGATAGTGCCTGGCACGTAGTAAGGGTGCAGGAAATGTCCTGGTGGGTAGGGGGCTCAGTGCAGCTTTGGAAGGTTCATTCCAACCTCTCCCCAGCTCCCTGTCCTCTCCCCTCCCCACCCTCCCCTCCCCCCATTCCCCCTGCCCCCTCATCTTTCCAACAAGGTCTGTCTTCTCTATGCCACCAATTTTCTCTCCTGAGAGTGAACTTCTCTCTTATGTCTTTCCACTATTATTTCCACAAGGATTTGTATGACCTTGATCTTATCCAGATATGTTTATTAAAAGTTTATCATCATCTTTTATGGCAATATGTTCACTCCATTTATTTTTAATCCTGACTTACCCACTGGTACAGTTTTCAAAGGCAAGAGCTTGGCAATGTGGCCTCTTCAGTCCTTTTTATCTTTTTAAGATTTCTGTCTCTGTGTGTGTGTGTGTGTGTGTGTGTGTGTGTGTGTGTGTGTGTGTGTGTGTGTAGTCCCTATGTGTTACATAGGGACTAAAATGTGAACTTAGGTCCTCATGATTGAGTAGCAAGCACTTTTAACTACTATTGAAAGTGCTCAATTAAACCCACGTTATCATTAATACCACATGGATCTCAACTGAAGAAAATCACTGATTTTTAAAGCCTTACCTATAACCTTAACTTACAGATAAGACAAGCAACACATACACTCATACAAATGCACACACACACACACACACACACACACACACATAAACACACACACACCCTGGCATTCTCTGATAGAAAAGGAAGGAAAAATGTACCATCGTACAGGCTATTGGATAGCTTTAAAATGTCCTCACCTTCTCTGACTTAGATTATTTGATAGCAGGCCGGCCAGCTCACTGAATACAGGGGCAGTGGGTTATGCTGAACCATTTATTAACCAAGTATAAGACTTTATGTTGAGGTTGAATCATATGTGTGTGTGTGTGTGTGTGTGTGTGTGTGTGTGTGTGTGTGTGTGTGTGTGTGTTATCTGTTTTCTTCCCAAGGATCACCTCTCTTAACTGCTAAGAGACTCTGTTCTTTTTCTATAGGTGTTTCCTCTTTCTTTCTTGAGAAGGTGTGAGCACATAGAATAATACTGTTTGGTATCTTCATGGCAGGATTAATAATAAGCCATTTCCACCTTCTGTATTGGGTTTATTTATTATTTATTCTTTTCCACCTTCTGTATTGGGTTATAAGGGGTGGAAAATTCATCGGGCTTTCCTCCCCTCCCTCCAATCAAACACATCAGCAAAGGAAAAGATAACCACCAGCATGTCAGTGGGGTGGGGGTGGGGGTGGGGGCAGGATGCTGTGGAGAGATTAACACAGTTTGCGAACTCTAGCCCCAGGTTAGACTCTGCAGCTCATGGGTCTAGCTGCTGCTACCAATGCTGCCTCTTGCTGCAGTCGGGTTGAATGTGCGATCTGGTAGGCTGTGCTCATGACAGCTCATGCATATGAAGAAAGTAAATAGTGGCACCCCAGTTCTATGGAGTTCTAAGAGAGAAGGGTGTGCTCCTTCAAAGGCTATGCTAGTTTCTAGAATAAAGATTTCCTCTGGCTTTGTGTATTGTCATTTTGAGGCAACTTGGGAAGAGAACTTTGTATATCGCCCTCACCAAAACCTCCTGGGAGAATAATTGAGCTCATGCTTTGCAGGAAAACTTGTCTCCAGAATTAAAATCAAGGTAGCACCCTTGTCCAGCCCTACCCATCAGTGCCTTCTAGTGACGCCACTACCAAGACGGTTTTTTTGTCACATCTCCTAAGGGACCTCTTCCTTCACAAGGCCTGCTCTTGCTCAGGAGGTTCCAGGAGCTGTTAGCCAATCCGTGCAGCTCTGACGCTGGCCCTCTTATTATTGCTCTACTAGACAGATGAGGAGCTGGGGGCAAGAACAGTCTTAGCCCAGTTACGTAGGACACTCACCCCAGCATGCTAAAGCCAGAACCTGCCCAGCTCTAAATCCTTCCAGGCCACCTATCCAGCAACCAAACCCCTCCCCAGCACGCAGTACTTCTCTCTCTCCTTCCACCCCATCCCTCTCTCTCTCCCTTCCTTTTTTCTTTCTAGTCTAAAAGAGTCCAGACTGGCCTCACTATGCATACAAGGATGACCTTGACCTTCCGATCCCCCTGCCTATATTTCATAAGTGCCAGAATCCCAGGCATGTACTACCACATCTGACTTCTTTTTACGTGGTACTGGGAATCCATCCCAAGACTTTATGGGTACTAGACAAGCCCTTTATCAACTGAGCTACATCCCTGAGCACCTTCATTTCTTTTGATTAGAAGCAAACCAAAAATAATATGGGCTTGCAACTCTATAAAGAGACTCAAAGGATTATATACTTTTACTCTCTTTAAAATCACTCTGGGTTGCAGGGGGTGGTGAATAAGTGGATTATTTATATTCAGATCCCCAGAATCCTCTTAGAGGCAGACTTGGTAGTGTATGTCTGTACTCTTAGCTCTCTTATATTAAGATGGAGGGCAGGCAACAAAAGTTTCAAGAAGCTAGTAGATTACATAGCCTGGTGAATATAACCATAGATAAGAAATAGACCACCTGCCTGGTCTTATTATAGATGCATGCCCACACTTACTCAGAGGCACACAGGTGCACGCATGCATGTACACTTGTGTGCATGTGCATACACACACACACACACACACTTTTTAAAAACAGTGGTAAAGTTGTATATCTAAGTGGTGTATGCTGCTGTTTCGTTTTCCTCTTGTATGGTTTTAGACGACTTACAACCTCATAGCTTCGAGTAGCTGGAGGAGGAGGCATTGTGTCATGTCAGCCTACACGGCCGTTCACCTCCAAGTCTCATAACGGCAAGTCGCTTTCTGAAGCTGGCCTGTAACGCTTAGACAAATGATCGTATGAAGTTTTAAATAAACATACAATATTTACATTATGCTGTTTCTCGAAGTGATTTATCATCATCTTCTTTCAGTCCTGTTCTCTGGACATGAAAGACACGAGCTTTTTGCAGTTTATACAAACCAAATCCTCTGTTTGCTCTGATTAAGCATTCATGAATCTTTAATACTGCCCAGGCTTTAGAGTGGGGATTATTCTCTTCGGGGGCGGCGGAATTAAATACATTAGCCAGCAGAGATAAGGGAGGGCAGGGGAGTTTAATTGCCATTAAAATAGATATGGTAGGTAACCAAAATAGAAGGCACAGAAACAGTCTGCATTCTCATTTTTGGCTGTGGTAGAGGGAGTTCGTGATCACGTGACCCGCAGCCTCCTGGAAAGCTTCCAAAACTGGTGGTCTGGCAGATGTAGGAAACAGACCAATCTTGTGCCAGGTCAGTCTCCAGGTTCCTCAGCTGCCTCGTACCTGGGGGCGGGGTCTTTACCCCGAAGCATGGGAACACTAGCCATCCACCATGAAGAATCTTCAGCTCTCTCTGAACTGATACGATCTTCCATGCAGTGCCACCATGTCACCTGAATGCCCACACCTCTCCGAAGGCAACTCAGAAACAAGGCGAGAGCAGCCGCCATGCCCTGTGGCCCCAACCTAGTGACTGGACCAGAAGAAACTGTCACAGGTGATCCCTGTTGGCCCGATTTCATTTTTTTTTTCCTCTTTTATAATTTTAGCTAGCATGTCAGAGTTTTCGTTTCTCATTCTACTCGGGAGCGGAGGTAAATGGATCTTGTCACCCTCCCCCAGGAGCTGACATTGGCGTTTCACAAGTTAACTTGTCCAATGAGTGTGTGTGGCACTGATGTGGTGGAAATGGCTTTTATAAAACACATAACAATTTAGCAGTCTTTTGCTTTTTTTCTGGTTCTAGTCCTAAGCCAGATTGAGGAAGGGTGGACAAACCAAAATAAATTCTTGACCAAAGGAATGAAGAGCCATAAGGAAGATAACCAGAGTAGGAGAAAAATCCTGAATGAAAAATCCAGGGCCTAGAGAGATGACCCAGTGGTTAAGCTCAAATATTGCTCTTTGTGGGACCTGTTCAGTGCCTAACAGCCACCAATATTATATGTGGGTGAGTCATGTGGCTCTAGAGGATCCCATACCCCCTTTTGGCTCTGGAAGTATACACACATATACAAACACACCCATACACACATAAAAAATAATGAACTAGAGATACATTATATATATTAGTGTATTTTGATTATCTGAAATTCTAGTAAGAATAAAACCAATCAATAGACAGAAAACAGATTGGAGACCATCTGGGGTGGGTGACAAGAGCACTGACAGGAAAGAGGAACAGACCAGGGGACACAATAAGTACAAAGATTCAAGTCCAGCTCATAGGCTAAAAGTGTATTTTCCTGTATGCAAATTATATTTCAATAAAATCAATGTTTAGCTTTTATCAGTTTATAGTACCAAAGAGTGCAGGAACCTTTCTAAACCTTTTATTTTACTATAAAAGAAAATAATTAAGCCAATATAATGTGAATCATTAACAGTAGAATGGGATTTTTTTCCCCTCCAAACCAACACAATACATATCCATCAGTTTTAAGTGCTGCGGCAGACATGCTGGCCTACTACTGCCAACTACTATCTGAGAAGTTTTAAGACTGGGCAGGCAGGGCGGCAGGCTGTCAGCTCTCCCCCAGGCTGCACAGTCCTCCTGCATTGGAGGCTGTTCATTTTCACCGTGGATATCAAGGTTACTTGATGGCAAGATGTCCCTTTTTCTCTCATGTGGACACGGAAATACATATCCATCAACCTCATTCCCTGAGCATTTTAGTGCCAGCTCTGGCATGTTACACGGCGTCCATTCCGGGGAAACTGGGTAGATCCAGGCACGGGAAAAGCGAGCTTCAACAGCCCCAGCTCCTAACGGGGCAGAAAGTGCAGACGGAGGACCCAGGGGGCCCGAGGAGCCAGGTCTAGCAACTGCAACAGATCCCCAGCCCCAAGTGGGAGCTGGACCAGACCCCAGAACACTAGGTCCCTGCAACTCATCCTTTCTCCTAGTGCCAGACATGCCCAGCTTTTGCTCTTTACAAGATACCCAGGGTTTGGGTTTGTGATTCAACAGTTGATAGCGAACATCACCCACCCCCACCCCACAGGAAAGGCAGCCAGAGCCAAGCCATTTCTTTCTCTCTCTGTGGTCCTGCAGGCTCTTGGAGTGTTTACACTAAACTCCAGGCCTTGGAAGAGAATTTACAGCCTTATCACTGGAATTAAAGGCAATGTCAGCCAGAGGGATGTGTGTCTCCTCTGCTCCTTTCCAAGCTATCGAGAGTTGGCTTTGTTTAAGGCGGGTGGTTATTTTACTCTCTCTCTGCCTCTGCCTAAAGTTCCTCTTTGAAGATTTTCTGTCATGTTACTTGGGATAATGAGGATTTATTTTTTGCTTCTATTCCAATATTAATATCTGGAAGCAATTTCTATAGAAAAACTTTCTCATAAAAATCAGATTAGATTAATCAATGATAAGACTGCTGCAAGTCGTGTTTCAAAAAAAAAAAAAAAAAAAAAAAAAAAAAACTTCTTACCCATTGAATTGATGCAAAAGAATATTGAAAATAGTTGTAACGTTTGAAGAGTAATAGCAGTGAACATGTAGCATAAAGGACTAGCCATTTCATTTTATGAACTTTCAACTCCAGGATTCAGTCTGGAGCTTGAATCTACTTTTACAATCCCTTGCCTTGTGGCAAGGTAATCATAACATATGTTTGTATTTGTGAGCTTAAATTTAAACTTTAAAAAAGATGTGAATATTCACACCTTACAGCCATGGAACCATATACATTTTGTCCTTGCTTTCCCCTGCACCACATTTCTGAGAGTCCTCTCTTTGCCTAATGCAGCTATAATTCACTCATGGTTACAGCTGTATCCTCTGATATTTTCCTGGTCCACAATTGGATTCTTTCCCATTTTATCTATTTGGAGGGCTGTGAAGAGTTTTACACATTCCTCCTGGCACACGCTCTAGACACTTTTCTAGGCCCAACAGGGAGTGGATTTGCTAGATTGTGGGTTTACATCATCACTATTTTTTAATACACGTCCAGATGAACTCTCTAGGTAGCCATATTTAAATGCAGAAACTGTCCACGCCTTCACCAGCACTTCCTGTTGTCAGGCTTCTGTTTGTTTGGTTTGGTTTTTCAATTTTGGTGTCAATAAAACAGATCTTTCTAGGGTAGCTAGTTAACCTAGTTGTTAGCCCAGAGGTTGAGCACTGCCTGCTCTTCCAAATCACCAGGGTCAATTCCCAGCACTCACATGGCAGCTCACAACTGTCTGTGACTCAGTTCCAGGGGATCTGACACCCTCACACACATACACACACACACATACACACACACACACCCTCACACACATACACACACCCTCATACACATACACACCCTCTCACACACACACATACACACACACACACACACACACACACATCCATGTAAGCAAAACCCCAATGCACATAAAATAGAAATAACTTTAAAAGTGTTTAAAAGATAGACTCTTCTGATTTTAACTTTCAGTGCTAGGTGACAGTGCTAGATGTATGGCTGGCTTGCTTATTTCAATTTATATTGCAGATGTCTGCTCTTGTCCTTTCACTAGCTTTATAATGAATTTGGATGACCAAGGTTCTCAGTTTTAATGTAGTTTAACTTTTCAATCTTTGTCTATATGGTTTGTGTGTATTATCTTATTTTTATTATGATATAATATGATATTATAAATATAATAAATATAAATATGATATTTATTATTTATTATTATGTATTATTTATAGACACATTTTCCTAACCCCAGTTTATACAGAGAGTCTAGAATATACCTAGTCAAGAGTTTTCATCATTTTCCTTGCATGCTTGTTTTTCATCTGCTGGAATTCACTTTCCTTTTTTTTTAAAAAAAAAAATTTATTTATTATTATATGTAAGTACACTGTAGCTGACTTCAGATGCACCAGAAGAGGGTGTCAGATCTCATTACAAGTGGTTGTGAGCCACCATGTGGTTGCTGGGATTTGAACTCAGGACCTTCAGAAGAGCAGTCAGTGCTCTTACCTGCTGAACCATCTCTCCAGCCCTGGAATTTACTTTCATGTGGAGTAGAAGATGCAGACTCGATTTTGTGGGCCATGTGACTATTGAATTTTCTCCATATCGTGTTTGAGAGTCCTTGAAATGTAACATCTTCCAGTGTAGTCTAGGTATCCATAGGCACATGTGGTTCACTGAACTGTACCTCTCCTCAGCCCCTGTTCGGAAACCATAGCTTCCTGGGAAGTAATTGGGATTCTATGAGGTCATGAGGATGGGGCTCCATAAGAAGAGGAAGGGAGATGGCGGTCTGTTACAAGAAGACTTAGTGAGGAGGCAGACACCCCTAAACAAGGAAGTTAACCAAATTAGCTGTCATCTTCAACCTGGACTTACATGCCTTCAGAGGTAGGAGAGTGAATGCTGACTAATCCTCATATCTGTAGCTTTGTGTTATAGACATTTAAGCAGATAAGTATTCATGTTTTCTGGACTCTCAATTCTATTGTACAATTTGCCTATCCTGAACTTCAATTACCATGCCTTTTCAATAGCCATGTATGTTAAACAGATTCTCCTTTGGTCCTGTGATTTGTTAGAATCGCCTCATCACTTCATACAAAATAAAACTTAGGGCTTTTTTTTTTTATAATCGTGTTCTAATCTAAATATTGACTCGGAGAACTCTACCCTTAGTGATGCTGGACTTTCTAATCCAACAGCATGGTGTAGGACTGAAGACTTTCCTAATGTACTTAAATAAATCCTTCATAGTTTTAATACATAGTTTTCTGGGATGTACTCATAAAGCCTTTATGTTTTCTGATGTATCAATGTATTCTTTATTCGTTCATCTTGGCAACCCTGGGGATCACACCCAGCACCTCCTCCAAGCTATGCTAGACAAGTGCCAGGGAGCACACACTCCCTGGCCTCAGTGAAGAAGTGTAGCTGAGTTTTATACATTTATTTTGACATCCAACAACTTGTCATTTGTTATCTACTGGTTATTTTCTTCTAGACTTGTTTTCTAGGAATAAAGACAGTTTCGTTACTAGCCAAACTTAAACATTCCGAGTTCTTACTTATTTCTACCTTAACTGCATTGGAAGAGGATGCCTGTATGAGGCTGGGTAAGATTAATGTCTGGTGGTTGTTTTTTACAAGGAGAGCTCTTGATGCTGGATTAAGTGTGTGTGAGGCTTACAGTAGATGCCTTTTGTCGGCTCCAGGAAATTCTATTCCTGTTTTAGTAAAAACTTTCCATGATTGCATTTGTCAGACAAGTTTACATTACCAAGATAACTCTGTTTTCTTTATTACTATGATGTGCTTAGAAAATCTATTCTCAAATGTAAAAATTTCACCTCATAATCTAGGCAAAACTCAATTTTGATGTATAACTTCATTTTATATATTTTGTCTGTCTTTTAAAAAAAAAGATTTATTTATTTGTTATATATATATAAGTACATTGTAGCTGTACAGATGGTTGTGAGCCTTCATGGAGTTGTTGGGAATTGAATTTAGGACCTCTGCTCACTCTGGTCGGCCCTGCTCACTCCAGTCAGACCCATTCACTCTGGCCCAAAGATTTATTTATTATTATATCTAAGTACACTGTAGCTGTCTTCAGACACCGGAAGAGGGCGTCAGATCTCATTACAGGTGGTTGTGAACCACCATGTGGTTGCTGGGATCCAAACTCAGGAACTTCAGAAGAGCAATCAGTACTTTTACCCCCTGAACCATCTCGCCAGCCTTTGTCTGTTTTTAGACCAGGGTATCACACTATAGCCCAAGCTGGTTTGATTGCCTGCTATATAATCCAGGCTGGCTTTGAACTAATGATCCTCCTGTCTCAGCTCCCAAGTACTAAAAGTGCTGGGATTATAGATACACACCATCATGCTCGACTCTCCACATCATTATTTCTTTGAAACAATTTCCCAACACTTTGCCCAATGTTAATGATTCAGAGCCTTAGAAATATGTTAAACCTGCATTCCTCTTTGTGACTTGAAATACCTATCCCATTAGACCCCTGGAAGCATCATAAAAGTTATCATTTAGCTCTCAGTTCTACACTTCAGCCTTTGAATGTTAAACTTTGAACCCATTGTTTGAAAAACTCATGGAGTTGCATTATCAATACCTATGACTCTTTTTTTTTAAGGATTTATTTTATTTATTTTATGTGTATGAGTACACTGTAGCTGTACAGATGGTCGTGAGCCATCATGTATGTGGCTGCTGTTGAACTCAGGCCCCGCTTTCTCGGGCCCTGCTCGCTCTGGCATAATTCACTGTAGCTGTCTTCAGATGCACCAGAAGAGGGCGTCTGATCTCATTACAGGTGGTTGTGAGCCACCTGGGATTTGAACTCAGGACCTTCAGAAGAGCAGTCAGTGCTCTTACCCGCTGAGCCATCTCGCCAGCCCCAATATCTATGATTCTTGGGCAGCATGAATGTCATTTTATCCTTACGAGTTATAGTCAGCTTCTGTCTGTGCTCCGAGTCACCATTTGTTGGGTCACCATGCTTGGCTGGCCTATCTGCTCCTTTAAGGACAGATGGTAGAGCTCCAGCCCTCCACCCTTGCATACTGCACATGTCCTATCTCAAACCTTTTGATTCTCTACAATCACTCAGTAAATGAAAAGTAGAATCTGAAGAGATGGCCCGGAGGTTAGGGTGCTTGCTGCTCTTGCAGAGGACCTGACTTCTGTTCTAGCACCTACATGCAACTCCAGTTCTAGGGGACTCAACACCCACTTTTGGCCTCCACACATACCAGGCACACATGTGGCACACAAACATACACGTAGGCAAATGTTCTTAGTCATTTTTGGAAAGAATGTTCAAGTGTAGCCTAGGGGATGTAGCTCAGTTCACAGAACGTTTGCCTTCATGCACTAAGACATAGGTTTGAATCCTTATACTGAATAAAATTGAATACAGTGAGCCATGCCTATAATCCCAACACCGAAGAGTCAGAGAGGGGAGGATCAGAAATTAAGGTTATCTTCTATCTAAACTGAAGGCCTACCTGAGCTATATAAGACCTTATGTGAGAATGAACTGAAGGAAAGTAACAGGGAAAGTTTTTTAAAGTTTGCCTGACTTTGCAGTCCGGCTTCTTATAGGGGAGAAAATAACCGTAGGTCAAAGATCATGCCTAGAAAGAAAGGGAACATAGCAATTCCCTCGGGAACTCCGACACATTTGCAATGACACATTTGCAATCCACTGAGCATCTGCCTTTCAATATCCCCATCCTGGGCCAAGGCATTAAGCCGTTCTTAGAGGGATGAAATCTTTTCATTTGCTTAGTGATCCTTGGGTCTAGAATCCCTTTTATGGCAATAGAGCTGAGACCTTCATTTTATAAGAAGTGTCACTAGACATGGTTCTTTAGAAGTGAACATGATTGAACAGGGTCATTATGGGAAGAATTTTTGAAAAGTGAGGCCATAGCAAAAACAAACACTATTTTAAAACCTGGATCTACTGACCTTGGGAACCACAAAACTCTTCATTTTCCAAGCCAAGCTTCATCACTTTCGATTGTTCCTCTGATTGGCAACAGAACACTAGGCACCCTCACTGGCTGCTAAGGGGTCTGTGCTCCCACCCTGAAACCCAGGGCCATACTGCTTAGTCCCCTGGCTTCTGTTAAAGGAGGGGTCTGAAGGCATGTCTCCGGGTCTCCTGAGAAGCCATTGAGATAAACTCAGGAGGAGGGGAAAGCTGTGTGTTGTTGATATTAAATGTTCTAATTAGTGAAGATTTTCAGAAATAGGGACACATTGGGAACTGGGGAGATGTCTCAGTGCTTATGAGCACTCAACACCCAGGTTCAATTTCCAAAAGACACATGGTGGCTCACAACCGTCTGTAACTCCAGTCCTGAGAAAATTGATGCTCTCCCCTGACCTCCATCGTTACCAGGCATGCATATAGTATACCTACATACTTACAGGGAAAATATTCATGCATATTCATAATAATTTAAAAGATATTGTTGGTATTCTGTCTAAACTCCACCCCTACAGTTCCTGGCAGCAGCCAGGTATGCTCCTCCTCACAGTTACCCGGCAACAGCCAGGTAGGCTTGGCCCACTATAAAAGGGACTACTTGGTCTCTCCTCTCTCTCTTGCTCTCTTGTCTCTTTTACTCTTGCTTCTCACTTGTCCTCCCCTTTCCCCATTCCCTTCCCCCTCTCCCCATGTGGTCATGGCCAGCCTCTACTTCTCTATGCTCTCCTTCTCTGCCTCTACTACTCTCTTAACTCTCTTCCCAATGCCCCAAATAAACTATTCTATACTATACTATCTCTCAGGGGGAGAGGATGCCTCTGCATGGGCCTGAACATGCACACCCACATCTTCCCCCACCCCTCTCCAGAACATATCTTTTTATGATTACAACAGATATGTTTAAAAATAAAAGAGTAGAGACCCACGTGGATATCCTAATAATCTCCAGTGTGTTGAGCTTAATCAACCCTTAAGTAATTATTTTAATATTTTGAGTTTGTTGTAAGGTATTCCAGCAGAGTGGAGGGAGGCATAGAGGTAGGAAGAACATGAGACATAAGAGTCACAATATCTGAGACTCCCACGAGAGTCCGGGAGGTCAGCAGATGGAAGTTCACTATCTCTCCACTTTAGCAGAGGTTTAAGATTTTATGTACTGAAAAAAAAAAAACATAAGTTAATTCTGTAATTAAGCTGTAAATAAGGAGAGCTGGAGATGTAACTGGATATGGTGTGGTCTTGCCTAGCCTCGTAGAGCAGTGGGTTTGAGCCCCAGGACAGAAGAAAAAGGAAAAGAAGGGGGAAAGGAGAGAAGAGGAGAGAGGGATGGTGAGGGAAAGAGAGGGATAGAAAGAAAGAAAGGGGAGAGAGGAACAAAGGAGAGTTGGAGGAGCAAAATGGAAGGAAGAAAAGGCAAGGAAAGTTATCAACCTTGTGAGGAGTGGATGGACTACTCAGCTGCCCCTTTCAACAATGATCTTCCAGGAGTGGGGTGGGAGCAGGGCAGGGAGTATCCACATACAAAGCCCTTGGCCTTCAACACCATCTGTGCATTGCCTTTGCTAGATAGAGGCTATAGAGAGCCACTCCACTCAAGAATGCTCCCATTTACTGTCTCCCCCAGCCACTGGCTAATGCAAGGCCAGGCTACTAGCTCTGACACTCTAGCCCTTGTATTCTTCTAGCAAATATTGCTTAATCAGGTATAGCCCAACTGGAATGGCAAGACCACACTACTCCTGACTCCCACTGGCCAGCCTGCTGCCCTTAGCGTTCTGCGGATCCCTGGGGGTTTTCTGAAGATGGTGTAGAGAGTGGAGAGGACAAAGAGCACCGAAGCATCAGAACGATCGAGTAAGGCTCGGTGTTAGCACATGCTTACGTGTCTCTTGCCAGGACGGTGATTCCAGCACTTGGTATCATGAGAAAATCACTACCTTCTCTTCCTTGTGAGAAAACATATTTGATATGCTGGCTTGGCCCCAGGGTCTCAGGAAGGCTACTGAAGCTCCAGGCATCACATTCTCTCACAGCAGTTTCCAGACAGAAAAAAAAATTATGTTAATTCTAAAAGATTTCATTTAGTTGGTTGGTTGGTTGGTTGGTTGGTTTGATTTGGTTTTGAGAACAGATCTCACCATGTATCCCTGACTAGCCAGAAACTCTGTCTATATAAGACTGGTCTTGAACTCAGAGAGATCTGCCTAAATCTGCCCCCTGAATGTGGATGTTCAACTTTATTTATTTGTTAATTTATCTAGGTATTAGGGGAAACGTTCTTTCCCAGAATCCCCTCAGTTGACTTCCACCCAGTCCCTTGAACCATAAGCCTACAGTCTCTCTATAAGCAAAGATGGGAACCAAGGAATCCGTGATTGCCACATCAGATCTACACTTCACTCTCTAAAGTCACTTGTTTAACCTTATTGCCCAGAATAGCATCTAATTAGCACTTGCAAAGTTGGTCCTCTGGTGTGAGGGTACATACTTGTAACCCCACTGTCAGACTGAAGCAGGAGGATCATGAGTAAGATACCCCTTCTCAAATGAAACAAAACCCACACAAAAGGCCATTCCTCACCTAGGAGACTTCCCTGGCCAGATGAAGCTGTCTGTAGGCAAACTGTCAACTTTACTCACCTCACTGAAACATACCTTGCTAAAGTAAAGGTAATTGTATTTATTCTAGCTTTAGGTATTTCAGACAAACAAAAAACTGTGTGTGTTGAAGGCATGCAATGTGATGTTTGGGTATATGCAAGCTATACACACTATGACGTGATTAGCACAACCAATGTAATTGACATATTTGTCCCCATAACTACTGTGGGAGAGAGAGGAGAGAGAAAAAATTTAAGATCGCAGCAAATTTTACAATTTCAAGTATTATTGATAAGTTAGTTGATTAGGCAGCAAATGCTTTTCATCCTCTCCTTCCTCCTCCTCCTCTTCTTCTTCCTCCTCCTCTTCCTCTTCTTCCTCCTCTTTCTCCTCTTTCTCTTCTTCCCCTTCCTCCTTCTCAAAGCTCATTAAGGACTTATATATACTTCCTGAACCTTTGTACCCATTAGTCAGTCTCATCAGACTGTGAAGTCAATAGATTAGACAAAATCACCACCCAAGTCAAAAAGAAAAGACCGAAGCCATCTTGGCTCCATGACCCTGTTTAGCTGGGTTTGGTATCGGCACCACCCCCACACCACTACCCACCCTGCCCCTTAAAAAAAAAAAAAAAAAGACTCTTTGCTGAGTTACTTTCACTTTGTGTATTCCTTTGTGTGACACCAAGTTTCTTGGTTTCTAACAATTATATACTATTAACTCCAGAACATTTCTATCCCATGTTATGACATGTTTACCTTTCAACTTATTTCCTCTCTTTCCTCCAACCCCTGGCAAGTTCTACTCTCTACTTCTGTGACATTAAAGCTTTTTGGATTCCACATATATGTGAGATTATGCAATATTTTTTTCTTCTGTGTCTGGATCATTTCACTCAGCATAATACCTCCTAGGTTCAGTTAGGGTGTCCTAAGTGGCAGGGCCGGATAACATGTCATATTGCATCTACACACAGAGACATGACATTTTCTTCCACTATCTGTTGATGAACACTTTAGGCATATGGTACACATTGGCTATTGTAATTCTTCTTAGACATACTGATTTCTTTTTGGAAAGGATGTGAATAAAACTTTTCTCTGACTGTAATAGGTTTGCTTTTTAACATTTGGAATCAAGATATCTTGTGGGGTTTTTTAAGACTTAAAACTTGATACTATGAAAATGATTTAAGCTATCTCTAAAAACAAAGCTTTAAAAATCACTAAGGAGGAAACCAGAAGTACACACAACAGAAGCCTAAGACAGGTAAATTCAAAGGGATTTTCTCTCTTAACAAACTGATGGGCATGGCCGAGAGAAGCAAAATGAGTTAATTTTGCATTTTTCCATTTGCCTAAGCCCTGACTGAAAGGTCTCCACCCTCTACCATCAGCAAATAGAACTCATCTCTCGCCAGGATTCTTCTCCTGGGCACCATACTGACACTGCATCGTAACTTTGTAACAAGCAACTAGAACCGACTCATTCTATTATTCAAAATATAATGAGACTTGTTTGTTGCAGACTTGTTTGTGCTTTGGTTAATGGCTGCTAATTCACAAGCAACAGATGGTCCTCGAAGGTGTATACAGAGTTACTGATGTCTTAGCTGGGCCTTGGGAGAGACTTTTCTAAGGTTTTCAAAGACTTCCCAGTCATACTTCCCGTGCTGGGGATCAACTCCAGGCCCTTGCTCACATTAGACAAGTGCGCTGACTTTGAGCTCTAGCCTTGGTGCCTTCTACTTCCACTCGATTCAGCGTAGTGTGAGCATGGTGCAAAAATGAAACGCGTAGCTTCAGCTTTATGTCCCTGAACGCCTAATACATTAAAATCAACAAACTTATAGCAGGTGGCTTATAGCACCCGAGGCAGGTGGTCCTGAGAGGTATGATAAAGTAGGTGACATGAACCTGGGAGCAAGCCAGTAAGCAGTATTCCTCCAAGACCTCTGCTTCGGTGTGGTGTCTGTCTCCAGGTTCCTGCCTTGATGTTGAGAGCAGTCTGATGTTCTGCATTATCTGTTAGGCCAGGCCATATAAAGCTTCTGCAACCAGGACCAGAGGTGGTTAGTAATCTAAATGACTTTATAGCCATAGGATCCCTCAGCTCCCACAACCAGGACCAGAAGTAGCTAGTAGCTCAGATGACCTCTAGCTTATATGTATGACTTAGACCAGGCTGGCTTCTCCCTTAGGTCCTAAACTATGGGAAGCCCATCTCTAGAGCCCATCTTCTTGAAAGAAATGACATGTGCCCTGAGCAGAGTTTCCACATAATTACACCTTCTTGTACACCAGGGATCGTATTACACTAGAAAACCTTTCCCCAAGTTATATTGTGTTTTTAAATGCTGGCGGTAGACCATCTGGCATCAGAGTTTCCAAAAGTTTGATCCAGGTTAACAAAGTCATTCTGAATCGAGTTATGTTCTGTGATCACCTGCAGGGTCCGCCTCACCTTGAGTTCCTGCCTTGGATTCCCTCAAGGATCGTCCCTAACCTGTAAGCCAGATAAACCCTTTCTTCCCCGAGTTCATTTTGGTCAGTGTTTTTATACAGCAGTAGAAAGCAAACTAGGATACCCGGGCTATCCTCAAACTCCCTGTGTAGCCAAGGATGACCCCGAGCTCCCGATCTTCCTACCTGCACCTCTGACATGCTGGAATTAGAGCATGCACTAAAAAATGTAGCTCTTCCAAGACCTGAGGAGGAATGATGCATGGTGCTATTAAGCACGCTTGAA
>NW_022196895.1:49459026-49470054 GCF_008632895.1 Mastomys coucha
CTAAAAAGTTTCTAGATCCGCCATCTTAGATCTCGGCCTTGCCAGGGCCCACCAGAGAAAACTAACGCTCTGGTCCTGTCATACCTATGGGGGACCAACCTTGTGCCTCCGGGAGATCCACGCTCCCACCAGAAAATACGCGGGAACCCAAGCCTCCAAAAAAGCGCTGTGTCCTGGCTCCGCGGTGGGATTATCCTGAAGGGACTCCCAGTGGAGGTAGAACCACTCTCCCCTCAGCGCCTCCTCCTGCGTCTGCTGGACTCAAGTCGCACCCTCCTCCTCCGGAGAAGTAGTGAAATAGATTTTTTTCCCAGCCGAAATCAGTTTGTGAGGGATTGCAGTATGGCTCCATTTCCTTGGTGCGTTTGTAAAATAGTTCACCCACTGAAGACCATGAAGATTCTTTCCAATGCTACCCTGCTTTTGCTGGTGTCCTGCACCTGAAAGTTGTGATGCTAAAGGCTCATCTTATATTTTCTACCCCATTGACCATTTCTCTATTTGACTGTGCCACTGGGAGACCGTATTTACAAACTGAGTATTTTGATGTAATGACTGTGATTTCACCGTCAGAATTTGGGTGACTCTAGGACATGGGCAAGATCAGGTTGTAGACTTCTAGGACTGAAGGCCATGTGTGGATCATGGTAAACTCACCAAAGCAAGTAATGCCCTTAAGAGGATCCTGCAGAAGCTTGTCATTGCTTTCTTTTGTTGACACCCAGTCTTTGCTGTATTACATTAAAGTTGCATAAATCCAAAAAAAAAAAAGTTTCTAAAAAGCCAGTCGATGACTTCTTGTTAAATTCCAGGCAATATTCTATAGGGAACAGAAAAGCAGTCATCCCAACAAAAATAAAGTTATGGGATGTAATAGACCTTACTGGGGGCATGGGAAAAGTGCAGGCTGAGCCTGGTGATCGAATAGTTCTAGGACAGAAGAGGGTTGTGATTTTAAACAGTCGCAGGAAACCTTATTGAAAGAGTACTATTTGCATAAACAGGTAAGTTGGATGGAATTTTAGCAAAATTGACTTTGGTTAGAGCAATCTTTTAAACATGCATACTTTTTAAGTATGTTGGAATGGTTTCAGCCACTCACTGTGTTTTTAATCTGCTCGTGGTGCATTTTAAGGTAAAATCTTGGTGTTTTGATTAAAGTTATGTTCTTTGCCAAAATTTTGAAAAACACAAAAAAGCAATAGAAAAATTAAGACACTAATAATCACATCTCTGAGAGGTAATCATATTTGGGCCACTTCATAAAAGGATACACTTACTTAATATTATATAATATCAAATATCCTGTGTCATGACATAATTTTAAGTAGATGTAAACATTTTCTAAGTATTTCATTTTTTTTAAGAAAAAAATTATTTGGCAAGTATGCATCCTTACCAAGGATTCTGTTATCACCTCATTTGTAACAAATGTCTACTATTCCCTCTGGGGCCAGTCCCATAGCTGCATTCCCCTTTCTAACTGAATTGCCTTATTACTATTATAAAATCTTTTTTGTATTAACTTATTACTATTATAAAATCTTTTTTGTATACATTCTTGCACACACGGCTACTATCCCTTATAAAATAAAGACAGAAGTCTGTCACATGTGTGCAAGTAGTTTTCCTAGTTTGTTGTCCTCATTTTGGTTTGACTTATGTTAGTTTTTGACTTAATGAAATCAAATGTATCCTTTCCTTAAAGAAATATTTCCTTGTCTTCATGTTTATTTATTTATTTATTTGTGTGTGTGTGTGTGTGTGTGTGTGAGAGAGAGAGAGAAAGAGAGAGAGAGAGAGAGAGAGAGAGACTGGGGTAGGCATGTGTGTTTCACAGTGTGTGTGTGTGTAGATCAGAGGACAATTTGTGGGGGTGGTTGGAGGGATGGAATTTGGGTCCACAGGATGATGCAGCCAGCATTTTACCTATCAAGCCATCTTGTCCTACTCTAAAATACCCTTTGTTAGCATTCTGCCTAAGCTCCGCCCCACAGTTACCTGCAACAGCCAGGTATGCCTGACTCACTATAAAAGGGGCTTCTTGGCCCCTCCTCTCTCCTCATTCCCTTCCCCACCCATTCCCTTCCCCCCTCCCTATTCCCTTCCCCCTTTCTTTCCATGTGCTCATGGCCAACCTCTACTTCTTCTCTTTCTTTCTCTGCTTTTCCCTGCATCTCCTACCCTCTTAACTCCCCTCCCCATGCCCTGAATAAACTCTATTCTATACTATACCATCATATGGCTGGTCCCTCAGGAGGAAGGGATGCCTCAGCATGAGCCCACCAAGGCACCTCCTTCCCCCATATCTCACCATACATCCACCAAAACATGTTCCTTCTCTCTTTATCTTTTTATAAACACATCACCCTTAGCACTCTAAAACTCTTTACCTTTTAAAACTCTTTCCCTGATGGGATTTATTTTTGCTTATAAGATGACATTATTTCCTTTTGAATAGTTATTGCTTGGTTTAGCCTTCATAGGCCTTCCTTTTCTTGGTTATTGTCAATTCCAAAATGACCTGAGTGGTCTTCAAAGCCATAGGCAACAGGGATAGAGGGCTTTCTGTGGCCAGTGTCTACACGGACACAGGGATCTGTCTTTCATCTGGCAGGAAGTAGGTAGACTAAAAGGGAAAATAACAGTTTAAGAAAGAGAGATGAGAATATAATTTTAGAATGTCAATAATGTGACCATCATGTGGCTGACCCTGAATGCATAACTCTTATAAACTTTTACATAAGTAATGTATAACCTGGCTTGAGCATAATAGTGCATACCCATGACCTAAGATAGAGATTCAGCTCTCCCAGGAAGAGAACTCTGTTCTCATGTCATGGGTTGCCTTTACCTGTCCTTATTTCATGTAAACGGAAGCGTAGTATGTTTCACATGTGTGTTTGCATCTCATGGGCTGCCATGTTGTTGATATCCATCCATGTGGCTTCACAGATCAGCATCTCTCCCTTGAACAGGCGCAGTCTGTCCATTCCTCTGCAGTGGGTCATTATTCCTTACTTGTAGCAATTGTAAAGCAAGCTTTTGTTAACTCTAGCACATCTTCCCATGAACCTTTGCACCTGCTTGTATTGAGAGGGCAAAGATGAAGAGTCATAGGGTAATATATCTTGGCCTTTGCTATAAACTGCTAACCGCTCTTGGAAAGTGTCCTCCAGTGTCCACTCTGACCCAGCAGCCTGTGAGGACCTCAGAGCCACCCACATTCACCTCAACACTGCATGGAATCCATCTTTATCATGTCACGCATTGCAGCCAGAAAGGAACGTCTCATTTCAACCATTTTATCCTTCTAACTGAAAGGAGAAAAGAAGAAATGGTTTGTGCTCAGTGCCACACTTACTGATGTGTTCATAAAAGATAAAGAGAGGGGATACGTTTGGTGGAGGTGTAGTCAGGTATGGGGGAAGGGGGTGCCCCCATGGCCCATGTTGAGGCATCCCTTCTTCCTGAGGGAACCAGCCATACATTATATAGTATAGAATATAGTTTATTCAAGGCATGGGAAGGGGAGTCAAGAAGGTAGACTAGGCAGAGAAAGGGAAAGAGAGAAAGAGAGAGAGAGAGAGAGAAAGAGAGAGAGGCAGAGAGAGGCGGAGAGGAGAGAGAGGAGAGGAGAAAAGAGGACAGAAGAGAAGTAGAGGCCAGCTATTAGCACATGGAAGGTGGCAGGGGAGGGAATGAGGAGAGAGCGGGAGCAGGAAGACAAGAGAGAGAGGAGGGTCCAAGCAGCCCCTTTTATAGTGAATCAGGCACACCTGGCTGTTGCCAGGTAACTGTGTCATTGGAGCTTAGACAAGATGCTAACACTTACCTACTCAGAAGATCTCTACAAGGCTACCCTAGAATCAAAGTGTGCTTCCTTTTCCTTTGAAGATTGCAGAGTCCCCATTTAGGTGGGACATGGGTATAACAAGTGCCCTGTGTCCCTGCCCTGGGTTGTGTCTTTGGGGGACTGTTGTGATTTCTTCGATATGGCTGGTTTTGGAAGTGTTGTCTATAGCAGGTCCCAAGCAACTCTTTTGTGGTTATACAGGCAGGTTTTGGAAAGGGATGGGGAGTCAAATACCTGTGCAGGGTCTCTCTGCCCCTCTCTCTGATGTATGACTAACTGGACTTCTTCCAACCCTCTTCTACCCCTGTCATTCATGGACTTGGTGGGTTCCAGGAAGCTGGCTGCAGGTCAGGTATCTTCCATGGCCTCCCGCAGCGGCAGGCTGCTGCTCTCTGTCCTAACCCTGCCGCCTTTCCTTACACATCTCCCCAGCCTCTCAGTAAGCTGCAGTACGTCTTAAAGCCTTTCAGGATGCTCAGGGCACTGAGGTAAGTGTCTAAAGTCCTGCACACAGGTACGTCAACTTTTTGCATAACTTTCTTAAATGCCTTTACATTTAGATTTCCCACTCATGGAGAGAGAAAAAAAATAAAGGCTCTAGCCAGCTTTTCTCAACCTGTGGGTCTTGACCCCTTTAAGACCATCAGAAATATCAGATTTTTTAAATATTACATCACAATTTATAACCATAGCAAAGCAATAGTAATGAAGTAGCAATGAAAATAATTTTATGGCATGGGGTCACCACAACCTGAGGAACCATATTAAAGGGTCCCACCTTTAGGAAGGTTGAGACCCATTTATATAGACTCTACCCTAGGTTGACTGCTCTGGTCAGTCTCCCTCCTTATTTCTCCAGCATTCTTACACAGAATGCCTGAGTTAGGAGCTGTTGGGCAGCTCTGATCACCAGTATCAATCCCTGTGTGTGGCCGATCCAGTTGTCGGGTGTTGTGGCTGTGTGTTTGGGTAACAGGTATGGCATGGCCTTTGGCCCAGTGCTTCTCTTCCTAGGAAGCCTGTGGGTAGATTCTAAAATGCAAACTCAGGCTCAGGAAGCCCAGAGTGCTGGAAAAGGAACACCCGGGCTAAGAGAAAGTAATCCTGCAAGGCAATTGCCTGGTTCAAACCAGTCTCATAAATAAATATTGGTCTGGGTTCACATGAGGGCTTTTCCGGGCTCAATTCTTATTCTTATGGATACAGTCTTTCACTTGAAGCTACATGGTGCCCCGTCTCTCATTAGCCCAATGTAGCACTGCTCTGAAGATCCCTGGGTCTTAGGAGCTGTGTGCCAATACAGGGAGCAGGGAGTTCTTCTGCTCCTGCAATCTTAACAAGGGAATCCAGCTCACTGTGGATTTGATTTGCATTTTCTCAATGACCTGTGATGTTAAACATCTTGTGGTCTCATTCATGTAACCATGGTAGAGAGAGATCTCTTCAAGCTCTGTGCCTGCTCTAAAATTGGTTCTCAACCTGTGGGTTACTGTCATTAAGCCATGAGAGTTTGTTTGAATTCTGACATAACTTGAAAACATTCTTCCCATCCTGCCCCCCTTCTCCCATCCCGTATTTTACTTGAATCATATCCCATACCCAGGAGTTTCTCCTTGTGGGAGTCTAATTTAGCATCTATTGTTTTTCCTTTTTGCCTTTGCTTTCATGTCATCTTCATGAAAGTACTGCTAAAACCAACGTTGTAAAGATTCCCTGTAAGTCATCTTTTAGTGGTTTTATAATTTTGGATGTTAACGTTTGCCCTTTGGTGGTATTTTGAGTTAAGTTTTTGAGTATATTGAAAGTGAGCTTTATTCTTAAGCCAGGGGATGGCTCCACTTCCCCAGCACCATGTACTGAAAAGACTCCAGGTCACACATTTCCCTATCTATTGTATCTGTTGTACTGGGCCATATGTATGAGGCTTTATTTCTGGATTCTGTACTCTATCTACACTCTATTTCATATGCTATACATATTCATGCAAGGACCAAGGTTTTGATTACAGTTGCTTTGAGGTACATTTTGAAATCAGAAATGTTAGGACTCCAGTTCGTTCCCCTTTGAGGATTGTTTTCGTTCTTCATAGTCTCCTGAAGGTTGAGGTTGGAGCCTGGACTCCACCGCTCTAGTCCTGAGAAGTGTGGGTCTTTGGGAGGCTACTAAACATGAGAGCAGAACCCTCAGTGATGGGAGGAGCCCCCTTATAAAAGGACTCAGGTTGGAAGCCCCACTTTCTCATTCCATCGCTTGAAGACACAGTATGTACTCACTCGGAAGAACTGTCATCAAGCCACCATCTTGAGAACAGAGAGCAAGTTACCTTCACAGACACCAAGTCTGCTGGAGGCTTGACTTTCAACTGCCTCTGCTCTCAATCTATGAGAGAAAGGTTGCTATTCCCTTATGACTTACCCAGCTTCTGGTGGTATTGTTACGGCCTCATGAACAGACGAAGGCAGGGCCCTTTGAAATTCCACATGACCTTTAAATATGTTTTCCCAGAAAACAAAATAGGCTTTGACAGATACTGCATTGAATTTGTAGTCCTCTTTTTGGCAGCACTGGCCTCTTAGAAAAGACCAAGTCTCTTTATCCATAACTATGGACGGTTTTTAGTTCTTTGTTTATCGGCTTCTTCAATCTTTCAGTGTAAAGTCTTTATTTCTGCATTTGTTATCTCTCTTTTTTTTTTCATCACTGTAACAAAATACCTGTCAAGAAACAACGTAAGGGGAAAAGGATTGATTCTTGGCTCCCAGTTTTAAGAGAGCTTCGAGCCTCATGGCAGACAACACAGCTGCACCAGTATACTTGGACCCCTCTTACCTGGGCAGGCGGGGCAGGCCGGGAAGCAGGGAACAGGATGTGTTGACATTCCTTTTCCCTTTGACTCAGTTAGGGACCCTTGAGATGGTGGTACCCACATTCTTCCCTCCTCAGTTAAAACACTCTGGAAATATCTTCCCACACATCCATGGTGGTGTGTCTCCTGGGTGATTCCAAGTCCATTCAAGTTGGCAATAAATATTTACCAGCAAAGTCTCCCTGATTAATTTTATTCCCATCATATGCTCTTGAAGCTATTATTAAAAAAACAAAACAAAACAAAACCAAAAAAAACCTGTGTTCTTTGTCTCTTTTTCAAATCATTTCCTACTACATTGAAATGATTTTTGTTTGTCTGCTTTCCTTGTTGAGATAGGGTGCACATACATACATAAGGAAAACCTCTATAGACTGGCTAGTGTGGAATTTATTATGCATCGAGGATGGTTCTCACACTGATGACGGGTCCTCCGCTTTAGTCTTCCACGTTCTGGGAGAATTCAAGCCTAAGTCGCTGTGCTTCAATGATACAATGGATTTTTACCTGTTAATTTGATACTATGGAACTCTGTTGAACTTATTTTATTCTAACAGTATCTCAATATGTACACATTGGTCTTTTTTACATAGAAGATCATGCTGTATGCAAAGACAGAGAACTTCTTCCCTTCAGATTCAGGCATGTTTAGTTTTTCTTGCTGAATCACTCTAAGGCTGAGTTTCTCACTGGGTTTTCAGACCCCACCTTTTTTATGTTGGAACAGTCTCCCTCTGTTTTTATTACATTATTTTATTTAGATTTATTATTTAGTTCATTCTGTGTATATAAGCATTTTGCCTGCATGTATATATGTGTACATAAATAAAATATATATATTTTTATGCTATGTGTGTGTAAGAGAGCCTGAGTGTGTGTGTGTGACTGTGTGTGTGTGTGTGTGAGAGAGAGAGAGAGAGAGAGAGAGAGTATGAGTGTGTGTGTATACCACCTTCATGCAGGTGCCTGCAGAGGTCAGAACAGGGTATCAGGTCTCCTGGAACTGAAGTTATGGGTGGTTGTGAGCTGTCTGGTGTGGTGCTGGGAACTGAACCTGTGTCCTTTGCAAGTGAAGCAAGTGCCCTTGATAACTGAGACTCCTCTCCAGGCACGAGTCTGTGATTTTCTTAGAGTGGCCTTTTGTCTGGCTCTGGAGTCAGTGAATGCCTCCCTCTTCTCTCCTCTTCCATTAATTTAATGGCTGACATTTTGGAAAATATCTGGGTTGACTCACATGTGAAGCTATCTTCCTGGATTTTCTGTGTCAGATTGTTTTCCATTACCAACCTCACCTCATTATTAGTTGTTTTTTTCCAGATTTTCTGAGTTTTTTTTAAAAAATTATTTATTATTATACATAACTACACTGTAACTGTCTTCAGAAGCACCAGAAAAGGTCATCAGATCTCATTACGAGTGGTTGTGAGCCACCCTGTGGTTCCTGGGATTTGAACTCACAACCTTTGAGAGAACAGTCTGTGCTCTTACCCGCTGAGCCATCTCACCAGTCCTGACTTTCTGGATTTTTTATGACTCAGTCTTGTACATTGTATGTGTTTCTAGGACTCTGTTCATCCCATCTAAGTTAGCCAACTTTTTGGCATGCAATTGTGTGTATTATTCTGTAATGATTCTCTTTATGTCTGTAAAACATTTCCTTTTTGCTAGTCAAGCTAGTAACCCTAGCTTAGGTGGCATGAGATTCTCTATGTAGACCAGGTTAGCCTTGAACTCACAGAGATCTCCCCACCTCTTCCTTCCAACTGCTAAGATTAAAGACATGTACTACCACACCTGGCTATTTTCCTATTCTTTATTCCTTCCCATGGGATGGATTTAGAGGCACCTAGATTACTAAAGCACATCTCTAGGTCTTTCTGTGAGGCTGCTTCCAGAAATGATCAGATCCTGAGGTCTCTGACTTAATGAAAAGGTTTTTAAGTTTGTGGGATTCACAGTATGAGTGGATTATGGGAAGCAGTGGAACCATGCACGGCAGGGCCTTTGTTGGGAAAGGTAGGTCAGTGACTGGCATGTCCTTGGAGGCTACATCTTTCCCTGGCCTCTTCCGGGTACTGGTCCTCCCTCTTCTTTGGCTCCATGAGATAAAGAACCTCTGCCTCCACACTGCCAGCATTATGACATCTCTGCCTCATCACAGGTCCAAAGAAGCCAGGAGCTATGAGCCGAAATCCTGAACCTGAGGCCCAAACGCTCATCCTCCTAAGTTGTTCATGTGTTCTGTTGTAAAACAGAAAACTCAGCAAACACAAACCCGCAAAAGCAAACACAAACCTGCAATGCTCCGACCTCTCTTCCTCTTCTGCACTTGGCCTTGAGTTGTCTCCCTCGAACTCTGGAGGTTTAGGTTAGTCAGGTTGGCATCTTCAGTCTTCTGTTCTTTTGTTCTGAGCCTAAGCCTAGGGCCTCACACCTGCCTGGCAGGAGTCTAACACTGAGCTGTTTTCCTAGCCCTGGGATGCTCATTCTTTCAACCTTGCTGTAAACCTTCCTCTGTATGCTGAGAGTCTGAACACGCTGTTGTCCTGATCCTTTGTCTCAAAATAGCTTCTTACTGTCTCTTAGGAGTCTTTGACCAATTTTTACATGCTATGTATTTTTTTGTTGTTGTTGTTCTGTTATACTTTCAGGCTGGAGAAATGTCCTAGTGACTAAATGCACTGACTGCTCTTCCAGAGGACCTGGGTTCAATTCCCAGCCACAGAGTTTCTCACAAGTAACCCATAACTCCAGTTCCAGGGAACCCAACACCCTCTTTGGGCCTTTGTGTGCACCAGGCCCACATGTGGTGCACAGACAGACATGCAGGCAAGACGGCCGTACGCATTGCCTTAGCTACTTGTCAGTTGCTATGACAAAAACACTATAACCCAAGGCAACTCCTAAAAGTTGAGCAACTGCAAAATTTGGGGTTCGAGTCTCCGGAGGGTAGTGGCTGTCATGGTTGAGAGCTTTGCAGCAGGCTGACAGGCATGGTGCTGGAGCAGTAGCTGAAAGTTTACATCTGACCCACGACTATGGAGGGGGCGTGGAAGGAGAGATGCCTGGGAATGGCATAGCTTTTGGTCTCCATTCCTCCCTACACCCCGTCCCTGGTGTGACACCTCTCCTAGTGTCTCCCTAACAGCTCCACCAACTGGGTACCAAGCATTCAAACACATGAGCTTTATGGGTGCTGTTTTCATCCAGACCGCCACACACACAAAGTAAAAAATAATAAAAAAGTAAAAAATAAATCTCAAAATAACCAGATCTAACAGATAAATCAAAAACATCCCACTTAAGGCCAGAGAGATGGTTGGACAAATAAAAATGCCTAGTACAATCCTGACCACTGTGTTTGATCATGCCACCTACATGGTGGAAGGAGAAAACTGATTTCTTCATGTTGTCCTCTGACTTCCACAACAGCATCGCCGTACGCGTGCGTGCATACACAAACACACAAATACACACACACACCAAATAAATGGTGTTTCTTTTTATAAAGAAAGCTAACAGGAAAAGATTCTTTATATGATTTCAGTCTGTTAAATTTATTTAGAAAAAGATTTAAAAGTCTAGAGAGAGTGGTCAGTGGTTAAGATGCAGCTCTCCTGGGTTCAGTTCTCAGGACCCAGGCTGGGCAGCTGGCAGCTCCTAGTGACCTGTAACACCAGCTTCAGACACTGCAGCACCCTCTTCTGGCTACTGTGGGCATTGCACTCCGACAGGTGAATGCACACATACTCAGGTCTGGCATGTTCTGTACTCTATGTGATGCTCTACATGCTCTTGGGAAAAACTGTCATCTGCTTTTGTTGGGTTGGAAGGGGTTAAAGAAAACCATTTATTTATTTGGTGTGGGGGCGCACTCGCAAGTGCATATGCACACGCGTACAGTGATGCTGTTGTGGAAGTCAGAGGGCAACATGAAGAAATCAGTTTTCTCCTTCCACCATGTGGGTGCCATGATCAAACACAGTGGTCAGGATTGTAATAGGCATTTTTATTTGTCCAGCCATCTCTCTGGCCCTAAATGGGACGTTTTTGATTTATGTTAGATCTCCTTGTCTGCAATGCCTTTTGGATCAGTTATTTTCTTATTGATCTCCTTTCTAGTTCATCCATTCATTATCAAAAGCAGGATACTGGAGTACGCCACTATTGTCGCTACCAAGTTTTACTTCTTCTCTCTTTAATTCTGTCAAAGTTTCTTCGTGTATTTATGCTCCCTAGTGTTTGGAGCACATGTTTATAAATTTGTTCTTGGTTCTTCAGCCAATGTATATTTGGCTTTGTCTTA
>NW_022196895.1:49470064-49508156 GCF_008632895.1 Mastomys coucha
AGGGAGAGAGAGAGGGAGAGAGGAAGAGAGAGAGGCAGAGAGAGAGAGGAGAAAGACAGAGACAGAGAAAGACAGAGAGAGAGAAGAGAAAGAGAGAGAGACAGAGAGAGAGGAGAAAGATAGAGACAAAGACAGAGAGAGAGAGAGAGGGAGAGAGAGAGAGAGAGAGAAGAGAAAGACAGAGAGAGACAAAGAAAGATAGAGAGAGATTTGAGATGAATCCCAAAATGGCTTAGTACTACCAGTACTAAGCCATTTTGCCACTCCCAGTACCCCCATCCTATCTATGTCTTTTGATGAGAGAATTTAATCCATTTACATTTAAAACAATTACAAATATGGAAAGTCTTACTATAGCCATGTTATTATTATTTTTTATGTCTTAAGGTTTTGTTTTCCCTTTTGTGGATTTTTAGGTGTTGACATATTTTGGTTACTTTCTCATTTTGTTTTATGTAAATCTTGTAGATATATTTTCACTGTTACACTGGGATTATGTATAGCATCTTAAAATTGAAATCATCCATTCCTTAAACAATCTGTTTTAAGGTATGTGTATGTATCTATGTGTGTATGTGTGCATGCCATTGTCTGTGTGGGTCCAGAAAAGAGCACTGGATCTTCTGCAGCTGGAGCCACAAGTAGTTGTGAGCCACCTGACGTGGGTGCTGGAAACAGAATTCAGGTCCTCTGGATAAACAGCAAGTGTTTCTGAGTACCAAGCCATCTTTCCAGCCCCAAAATCATCCATTTTAAACTGGTAATGACTTAACTTCAATTACATATAAAAATTGTACTCATAGAGATCTCCCAGCCCTTGTTTCTATCACAAATTACATCCTTATATATAGTATATATATATATATATATATATATATATGTGTGTGTGTGTGTGTGTGTGTGTGTGTGTATGTGTGTGTGTGTATACATGCATATATCTATATATTTATGCATGTATACACACATATGTACATGTAGGCAAAAATTATATAGTGTATGTATATATACATATAATTTTTGTCTCTTCAATATTGTAAAAGAAAAAAGCAGTCTTATAATCAAAATTACATAATGTAGAATTTTACATTTGCTCATGCGTTTGCCTTTACCAGACAGCTTTGTATTGCCATGACTTTAAGTTATCGTCCAATGTATTGTTACTGTAGTTTGAAGATTTCCTCTTCAGCACTTTTCAGGGCTTAATGACAAGCAACTCCCTCCGCTTCTGTTTGCCTGGGAGGGATGTCTTCTGCTTGTCCTCATTTCGGAAGAAGTTCTGAGATAGACTGCGAGGCTAGCACTTCCCTTTAGAGCTGTCTAAGTCAGCCACGGTGCATGACATCACTCTCTGCTTTCAAAGCTTCCCTTTGTCTTCGTCCTCTGACCTGTGATTATAATGAGTTTACCCCTCTGAGCATGTGTGTTAAGTGACTTCCCTCCTTGCTGTGACATAATACCCAACCACAGCAACTCAAGGCGGGAAGGGTTTCTACCCCTTCACAGTGTGAAGAACAGTCCACCATGATGGGGAGGCCCAGTGGCAGGAGTTCGAGGCGGCTGGTCACGGTGCGTCACAATCAGGAAGCAGAGAGGGATAAACGCTGGTGTTCAACTCTCTTTCTCCTCGTGGTCACTAGTCCCCGGCCTGTAGACGGGTGCAGCCTATATTTAGGGTGTGTCTTCCCACCCTGGTGACCCCAGCCTGTAAGTCCCTCGCAGATTAGCTTTGAAGCTTTCTAGGGTGATGCTAAAGTCCGTCAAAAGTTGACAATCAAAATGAACTGTCACTGAAGTCGTTTAGCTTCTTGAATTTGTATGTCCACATGCTTCCTCGTGTTTGGAAGTGTTTAATCATCGTTCAAATAGACTCTCTGTGCTTCTGCCCATTTTTCCCCTTCCTGGGATTTTCATTGTGCTACTGCATTGATGTGCAGAGTGGTGTTCACACAGGACACAGTGCTTCTCTGTGCTTAGGCTGACAATTGCAACTGACTTCTTTCCAAGTCCATAGATTCTTTCTTCGGCCTATCTGAATCTACTGACAAACTGCTAGCGAATACTTCAATATTATACCTTCTGGCTCCAGAATTTCTGTCTAGGTCTTTGAAACATCTCCGCCTCTCTGCTGCTGCCACCATGTTCGCTTAATTCTGCCATTTCGTTCTTTGCGCACATCAATCTTTAGCTCTTCGAGCATATTTAAGGCAGCTGGTAACATCTCAACTAGGAAGTGTGAAGCCCAGTTTCTGTAGAATTGGTTCTTGGAGTTTTTGTTTTAATTTTGTTGCTTTAGTGGGCTAGGCCTAACTGTTTATTTTCATAGTTTATGACCTGTTGAAAACTTGGCATTTGAAGGAAGAAATATTTCTCTTAATTTTGCAATGTGGCACCATCATAGAGATTGAAAACCTTTGATGATTAACCTGGCATAAGGATTTATAAGGGTCTTTTCTTGAGTTTTAGAAAGTTCATCTCTTCCTATTTACTATTATTATTATTGTTATTATTATTATTATTATTATTATTATTATTATTATTATTATTATTATTACCATTATTGCATTTTCTTCCCTGATATGTGAATGCGGGCCCCCTTCCTAGTTACTTTATAAACATGGCTGTGTTCAAGTGGGTCAGCATTTCACAGAGTCCTTCTCTGCTTCTTGCCAAGAACTGAGGTGTTCTCTTGGATCCTTGAGGCCATAACTTTACCCCCCAGTCACCTGCTGATCCCGCAGGTAGATCCTCCTGCAGTAACAATGTGTGCTTGAAACTTCGCACTTTTCCATCCTGCTGGCAGCTGTACCTCTCCAGCTGACCCAGATCTGAGTCCAGCGAGGCAGGTACCAGCCGCTCCGCACTTCCCAGGCTAACTCTACTCTTTCCTTTCCATTCTGAGGCCAACCAGATAGAAGTGTTCCTGTCTGCCTGCACCAGTCTGTACTAGGAGAGAGGTGGAACACACACAGGCAAATGATCACCAAATGTCCCAACATTTGGGGTTGTAATTTTCCTGGTTGTGTGTGTTCATTTGCGTGCTGCAGATTCTTGACTGGTTGCTAGAGCAACCGTGAAACCCTTTGCATCATCTGTCTACTTGATGTTTTCATGGGAGTTCGAAGGTCTGAAACTTCTTGGTTCCCTATCTTGCCGATGACATTGGCACAAAGTTTTACCACACGGTTTGAAATATGTTTTATTTTGTGGCAATCTTATAATATGTTTTTACTTCTATTTTTTCTTTGCGGATGAAGAGAGCCTTTAGGTGACTTTTATTCGGAAACATTCTTATTGCATTATTTTTTTAATCTATGTGTATATGTCCTCATGTGCACACCTCTGTGCCATGGAACACATGTGGATGTCAGAGAACAGCTTGGAAGTTGTGTTCTCTTTTTCTACTATGTAGGTTCCTGGCATTGAACTCATGCCGTCATGCCTGAAGGGGGGCAAGCACCTTTGCTAGCTAAGCCGGCTCACAGCTCTCATTTGGGTAATTTCTATACTGAAGCACCTTTGCCTTGTGGAATTTTTAAGTTGCTTATCAAAGTCTCTGGTTTTTGTTGTTGTTTGGTATGTTTGTTTGTTTGGAGTATTGAACACTTTTCCTGGCCTAATATATACTCAAGTTTCCCAGACACTTAGGTATACTTTGAAGGCTTGCGATCTGTTTCTGGGTATAGAATGCCTATTTCCAGGTATACCAGTTATCTCAGTGATCTCAGGCTGCTTCAGCTAGTCCTTATGTAAACACCCTGGGTGTTTGATCTGTTTTGTCTTTTGGCTGTGCTGTGGATGGAGCCCAGGGCCTCACAAATGTTAGGCCACCCATTTGCCACTGCACTACCCTGTAGCTTATGTGACATCCCAACAACTTCAAGCTGGATTTCTGACACAGTATCAGTTGGGACATTATTCCTGCCCTTGAGTAGTTTCCCCCAAATTTAGCGTTTGCTAGGTAGGTTTTCCTTTCTTGAATTCTTTCAAAATGTTAATTTCCTTCTGAATTAAGTATAGTATCACAAACTGCTTCAATTTTCTTGCAAAAGGAAGCAAAGCATAAGTCTGTAAGTAATGCCAAACCCTACCTAAAGACTGTATTTGCTGCACAGCGGCTTCTGTTTGGTGTGGTCCCTCATTTGCTGCCTGTGGTTTCCGAGCCCAGTTCAGAAAGTCCCTTCCTGCCTTAAGCTTGGGTGTTTTGAGTTGGTTTTTGCGAGTGGCAGGATAGCACTCTGTTTCCTGCACACAGATCTCTCATTCTCCCAGCACCGTTTACAACAGACACTGATTTAATGCACCACATGCTTTGTAGCTTGTAGCAGCTCTTCAGCTATGACAAAGCTATGACAGGCTATTTGACAGAAGCAACTTAGGAAGGAAGGCTTTCATGGCGGCTCCCAGTTTGAGGGTTATGGTGGTTTGAATGCTAATGGCTCCCATCAGCTCATGTTCGAATACGAATTCCCAGTTGGTGGAACTACTTAGGAAGAATTGAGTGGTGTGGTCTTAGTGTTGTGTCCCTAGGGTGCTTTGAGGTTTCACACCATTCCCAGTGAGTTCTCCCTCACTTTCTGCCTCAGCTCTAATTCTGTAATGTTGCCTACCTGTCTGCTGCCATGCTTCCCACCTGACCGTAGACCACACCCCCTAGAACTCTGAGCCTCTCAGGCAAATCCTTTCTTTCACAAGTTGTCTTGGTCATACTGTTTTGTCACAGTAATGGAAACATTAACTACGACAAAGGTACAGTCCATCACAAAGGTACAGTCCATCCCGAGGGGAGGCATGCAGTGGGAGTGTATCTGCAGCAGGAAGCAGAGACAGAGGACTGCTGCCAGTTTGCATTCTCCGATGAAATTCAGTCTGGAATTCCAGCCCATGAAATGGTCCTCCCACAATTTTGGTGGGTCTTCCCACCTCAGTTAGCCCAGTCTGGAAACTCCCTGACAGACACCCAGAGAGCTGTTTCCATGGTGATCCTAAGTCCCATCAAATAGACGATCAAGATGAAGCATCATGGTACCTGTTTACCTATTTATTTGTGGATTCTCTATTCTGTTGGTCTGTGTGTTGGTTTTTATGCCAGTACCATATTGTTTTGTTTACTATTGCTTTGTGGTATATTTTGAAATCAGGTATTTTGGTGCTGTCATCGTCTTACTCTATCGCTTTGGTTATTGGGGTGGGGCGTCTCCTATGGTTCCATATTAATTTTATGATTTTTTTTTCCTATTAGTGTAAAGAATGTCATTGGAACTGGGTACAGACCTTTAATCCCAGCAAAATACCTGACAGATACATGCGGCAAGCCTCAAGTTGCTTAGCTGTCCTTTCCTTTCCCTCAGGAGCCTTTTAAAGTGTATATTTCACCTTTCCGTTTCATTTATTTTAAAGTCTAGCACATCTTTATACTAAGGTTGTTGATGAGAGTATATGGAGATGGGACCAATTCTTAAGTTTCTCATATTGATCTTGTATTCTGCAACCTTGCTGAATTCCCTTACAGGTTCTGGTAACTTTGTAGACTGAATCGGATATTTGATTTAGACACTTGAGCATATCTTCTATGCAGAAAGAATTTTATTTTTACCTTTACAATCTAAATGTATTTAATTCCCCTTAGTGTCTTATTTCAGTGGCTATGAACTTCAATAAAATATTGAACAGAGGCAGAGAAGACACTTGTTTTTGCTCCTGATCTCCAAGGAAAGCTCAGAGTTACCTGTTAAGTTAGCTGTAGGTTTTCACACAAATAGCCTCATGTTGCTATGAAGAATTTTTCTCCTTACTTTGCTGAGAAATTTTTATAAAGAATGGATGTTGGATTTTTTTTTTTCCAAAGCGTTTATTCACCTGACCAATAGTATCACTTGTCTTAATCTGTCTGGATGGCTATGATAAAACACCAGAAGCTGAGTACCTTTAGTGCCTTAAGGGACAACTCTATTCAGACACAGTACCTTGTGACCATGACCTCACAAGGTGGGAGACTCGGTATGAGTGGTAGACTCATACCGAGTCTCCCTTACCAGGCTGTGCATCCCAGTCCCAAGGACTTCACTTTTGTGACATATCCCTTCCCCAAAGGCTGTTCCTGATCTCATGTCTGGTGATCAAGGTAGGAGTCCTGAAGATCCATTCAGACTATAGCAGTACTTGTATTTCCAAATGGCTACTGTCATTTTCTATGAATCACGCTGGGTCCTAGACTTTAGGGGCAACTCAGATTACAGCAGGGTTTGGCTATTTCCTCACCCACCCCCACAGCCTCATGTTGCTACGAAGAATTTTTCTCCTTACTTTGCTGAGAAATTTTTATAAAGAATGGATGTTGGATTTTTTTTTTTTTTTTTTGGCCAAAGTGTTTATTCATCTGACCAATAGTATCACTTGTCTTAATCTGTCAAAAATCTGTCACCTTTTCAAAAAAGCACAAGGCGATAACCAAGTCTCACAGCCTACCTCTGAGATTGGCCATGACTAGCAAGCTTATCTGATGTGCTTTTTTTTTTTTTTTTTATGGTTTTTCGAGACAGGGTTTCTCTGTGTAGCCCTGGAACTCACTTTGTAGACCAGGCTGGAGTGGCCTCGAACTCAGAAATCCACCTGCCTCCGCCTCCCAAGTGCTGGGATTAAAGGTGTGTGCCACCACCGCCCGGCTTATCTGATGTGTTTAACATAAATTGCATCTCTGGTTCAACAGCTTTGACAACCACATAATGGTTAATTTAAACTCAGTATCAAAATACTGCTACTAAATTTGCACAAGTCCCCTTTCACATGACATCAGATGTAACTAGAGTTTTTAAGAATAAGGTTGCCACCTGAAACTTCTGTCTATCTTGCAACACAGCAGTGCAGCCGACACTGGAAAGCGTGCGCTGAGCAGGGAGACGTGGGCATGTCAGTGTATTCACTTTTTATCTGTTTGCTTGATTTGGGTGCTAGCGATCGGATCTAGGGCTCACCTCTACTAGCCATATTCTAACATGAAGCTGTACCCCTAGCCCTCTTTTAACTTTTTTTTTTTTTTTTTTTTTTTTTTTTTTTTTTTTTTTTTTGGTTTTTTGAGAGAGGGTTTCTCTGAGTAGCCCTGGCTGTCCTAGAACTCACTCTGTAGACCAGGCTAGCCTCGAACTCAGAAATCTGCCTGCCTCTGCCTCCCAAGTGCTGGGATTAAAGGCGTGAGCCACCACTGCCCAGCTCTTTTAACTTTTTTATTTTGAAAAATAATCTCACATATAAATTTAAAGTCCCCCCCCCACCAAAAAAACCTTTTTATTTTGAGACAGGACTTTACTAGGATGTCCAGGCTGCCCTTGAGCCTGAACTCCTCCTACCTCAGCCTCCACCAGGTCTAGCTTCATTCTTTTTTCCAACTTCAATTTTACCTTTGGAATATAATAGAATTTGAAATTGTGGTGGTGTGTGTTTGTGTATGGGTATGTGTGTGTGTGTGTTTGTGTGTTTGTATATGTGTGTGTATGCATGTGTATATGTGTGTATGTGTGTGCGTGTGTGTGCATATGTATGTGTGCATGTGTGTGTGTGTTCTCGCGCATGCATGTGTATGTGTGTGATATTAAGGAGGGCACATGTGGCACCATACACTTGTAGAGGTCAGGTCTCTCCCCTTTATAGGGTTCCAGTAGAATTCAAATTGCCATGATTGTTTGCTCAGTGAGTGCCATGACAGCTGAGCCTTCCCTCCCTCCCTCCCTCCCTCCTTCCTTCCCTCCCTCCCTCCCTCCCTATGTATCTCTGACTGGCCTGGAACTCAGACATCCATGCTCCATGTCACCTTTACTTTTTGCAACAGGATCTCCCCCCTGAACCTGGATCTCATGTATTTGTTGAGACCTTCCAGTGGGCACTGGGGATCTGCCTGCTCTGTGCCTGGTGCTGAGGTTACAGATATGGCCAGGCTTGGATGTGGGTCCTGGGCTCCAAGCTCAGGGCCTCATGCTTATGAAGTGCGTACTGAGCCATCTCTTAAGCCCACTCAAAGGCAAGTGTTTGCTTGTTAGATAACCACACATTCCCAAGGTGGCAGAGGGAGCAGAGAGAAAGATGGTAGCCTCATTTAGGCTTGCTAGTGCAGTTCTCTTTTCTTTTCTTTCTTTTTTCTTTTCTTTTCTTTTCTTTTTTTTTTGGTTTTTTGAGACAGGGTTTCTCTGTGTAGCCCTGGCTGTCCTGAAACTCACTCTGTAGACCAGGCTGGCCTTGAACTCAGAAATTTGCCTGCCTCTACCTCCCAAGTGCTGGGATTAAAGGTGTGCGCCACCACTGCCTGGCTGCAGTTTTCTTCTGTTGCAGATTTTTAATTTTTTTTTAAGTTAGTAGAAAGGTGTTAGGTCTGATTGTAGCAGCAAATACAATTTTTATTGTCAAAACGGAAAAAAAAAAAAATCCATGGGCTAAAACTGCTTTTAAAAACTATGCTACACACCTAGTTCTTATTTGGTGCTTTTATTTTCTCGGTGCCAATTTTATAAATTTCAATTAAGTTACCTAAACAAACTTCTGCCAGAAGCTAAGAGAAGACCATTAATCTCATCTGTCAACAAGGAACCTAAATTAGGAGCTGAAATGTCTTCTTCAAAGCCCCAATCAGGTGGATACAGCGAGTGGTCTGCTCCACCAACTCCCCCGATCTAACCTGGGAGAGGACAGGAGTGCCTCAAGGCGTTCATTTGGCATGTGATTCCAGCTGTATCATGTGCAACCTGAACACAAGTCATAGACTATTCTCGTTAGAGCTGTGGCTCTCACCTTCATACCGGTGCCCTTTAATACAGACCCCCAAATCATACAATCACTTTTTTTTTGTACTTCATAACTAATTTTGCTGTTATCAATTGTAATATAAATCTCTGCTATGCAGGAGAGTAGGAGGCGACAGCTGTGAAAAGGGTCACTTGATCCCAAAGTGGTCACAACCCACAGGTTTAGAAGCACTGTGTTAGAGGGTCAGAGCTCTCATGAAAATAGACAGAGATTTTAGTCAACTGAGCCTTTTCATCTCGTTAGATTGCTTTGGGAATGTCTTCAACCCTACTCTGTCTGCTTAGGATGAGGACTGACCGAAGCACTGGAGAAGTCAAGTTAGCAGCCAGGCAGACCCAGCCTGTCTCTGTGTCGGTGCTCATACATGTTGGCACAGTTGGGGCCAAGCAGGAATTTGCAGGGATATTTTCTTTGTTCCAGCGAGCTTTAATCTGCTTCTGATTCGCTAGCAAGTTACTCGGGGAAAGAAGCTGTGCTGCCCTCTTTTATTTAAAAGTTCTTTGAATTTGTGGGTGAAGTGCCTCCAAGCAGAAATGACAAATGGGTCTCATTTTAGGTCGCTATTATGAATGACAGGTTAAACAACGCTCTTACAATCTTGAGAATATAATGACTCCATCTTTAAAAGCCTCTAGGGGCTACTGGACATTTAGGAATGAGAGTCAGTAAATTATGTATCTACACATTAATCTCTCTAAAAGAGATCTCCTGCCCTTTCCGTTTGAAAGCCACACTTCTAAGTCCGCACTCCAGCAACATTGTATCTGAAGGGCCTACATCTGTACAAACATTTCTAATGAAAACACCAAGACAACCCCCAGAGAAGCAAATAGAAAGAGGTGTTAAGTCTAGGGTGGCCTTCCCACTGGTACATTCCTGACACTCGCAGACTCTACCTCCATGCCAAAGGTTACGTAAGAGCAGTGGTTCTCAACCTTCCTAATGCTGTGACCCCTTCATATGCTTCCTCAGATTGTGCTGACCCCCAACCTTAAAATTACCTCATTGCTACTTCATAACTGTAGTCTTGCTACGGTTACGAATCATAATGCAACTCTCCAATATGCAGGATATCTGATATACAACCCTCAGAGGGATCACGACACACAGGTCATGACCCTGTGTAAGAGGGGTAAGGTCTGCCCTTTGGGTTCCATAAAAACTCAAGTCCTTAAGCAAGTCTCTTTCCCACTTAACTCAAGATGGTTGAGTTCCATCTTTGTCTCCCGACCCCTGGAGATGCAGATGGTCCACCAGTTAAGACTGTTCTAGAGAGGTCAGCAGACAAAGCACACACGATCAAGTGTAGGCTCCAAGGTTACAGTTGCAAAGGGGCAGACATCAGAGATAGCTTCAAGCTTTCAAGTCCCAAGGAACTGCAGAGTTTATTCCACATTCCAACCAAACCACTTTGTCAGTTAAGAAGACCACCGACCTACAAAGGTCTATTTATCATCAACACAAAGATACCACAGCTAATGCTGGCAACTAGTAACACACAGGAAAATTCTCTGGAAGTTATGTCTAAGGTCTGACCTTCCTGCTACATTTAAAAAATATTGTTTTCTTTCTTTCTTTCTTTCTTTCTTTCTTTCTTTCTTTCTTTCTTTCTTTCTTTCTTTCTCTTTCCTTCCTTCCTTCCTTCCTTCCTTTCTCTCTTTTTCTTTCTTTCTTCCTTCTTTTTTTCTTTGTTTTTTATCATTACTTTGTTTTTCTTAAGAACAATGGGTCTTAATATTATACAACAGGAGTTTATAAGTCTCAGTGTCAAAAATCCCTTGAATTTATCTTTAGAGCTCAGGATTTTGTGCCCAGAGGTGCTATCACCATGTATGAAGGGCAGGCTTGACGGGTGACACTTGGACACAGGCCATCAGTCTGGGAGAAGGCAGACAAAACTTGAAGCCAATAGTTTTCACCTGGTGTAAAACACGCAACATAAGCTTGGGATTTCCAGCATTTTACTATGTCATCCTGTGGCTTAGGAATACTGTGCCGTACAATTTATTTCCTCACTGAAAGCAACGACTCTACAACTGTTGAGCAGCAACCCCCAACCCTTTAGAATCCTGTCTTCTATTTTCTGTATCTTTGACTTTTAAAAATGTTGGCTCTACTTTTTGACCCTACCTGGCAAACAGAATCCAATCTCTTCACTTCAACAAAGTGGCAGCCAGTCACCCCCTGCCATAAGCCCACCAGTGAGGCCAGGGGAGCCTGCACTCTTACAGGCAAAACACACACAATCTTTATTCACTCTCATTTGGACTTAGGAAAGTAGTCAACTTCAGCATCTACGGATTGCCTCCATGGATCCAATTAGGCATTCCAATCACAGAGAAACATTGTGTCTGGACTGATGACCCGTGGATTTTTCTTTCATTGTTCACTTCATGATACAGACTTAACACAGTACTTAACTGCAATAAGGAAGATATCTTCCCAGGGGAAGTCCAGTACACGGAAAGCTGTGTAATAGTTGTAAGTGAACACTACACACGACTCTCTATACGTGGAATTGAGTCGTCACAGATTCTGGTATCAATGTGGCTCCTAGAACCAATCTCCCATGGATAATAAGGAATACGTGTACTCAAAGAACCTACGCATGGCAAAAACTACATTAGTTCTGGCATATGACAGAAAATAAGAAAGACCTGGTCCCTGCCCTCACGGGATTTACGCTTCCACCTAACTGTGCTTCCCATAACCCAGACACTATAAAACGTGAGCAGTATTCCACTCTGGCCTACAGCAATGGCAATGGCTGACACATGCCTTATACCTACAGTCTAGTTAGGATGCCCGACATGGCTATCAAGAACATTATCTATTTTGTACTAGTTACAGTCAATATATATTGAGATGATGCATAAAAGAATCGTCGCATCTACACTTAAGCCAGCCTTCTGGATGCTTCTATCCGTTCAACCTCTGATACTGTTGTGTACTAAAGGAACTACTTATACAAAATGTACACTTTAGGCCTGTTAACAGTTTTGAAGTTTAAATATAAAGTTTGAGATTATCTTATGGGACATGTCTACACAAAGCAAACTCATACCGGCAGAAAGCAGGTTAGTGGTTACTTGGGTCAGCAGAGATGAAAAGGAAGAACCTTGAATTGTACAGGGGTTTTCTTGGGGAGTAATGAAACTATTTTAAATAGTGATGGTGCTGGCATAACCTTACAAACACACAAAACCATGGAATTATATACTTCAAAATGATTTTATGCGGAATGTGAATTTTACCAAGTAAAATCATCTTAGGGAAACTGGCAAGATGGCTCAGAGGATAAAGGGGCTCTCCATACAAGCCCGGGGACTTGAGTTCAATCCCACATAAAGGCACAGGGAAATTACTGACTCTACACAGTTGCCCTCTGGACACCACACATGCTTCACAGCACACACAGTGTACCACACCCCACACACATCAAGCAAACACACGCTATTTTAAATTTTAAAAGTTTTTAAAAAAATCATGTAAGGGAAGCCAGATGCAACGGTAGTGAGACCACACCTGTAAGGTAGAGAGTCCTTCCTATAGCTGTAATAGCCAGGCCAGCCTACTCTCTAGTATCTTCAGACACACACACAGTTCATACTGGAACCACCCATGGACTCGTATCAGTATCTGACCAGCACAGTCAGTAGAGGAAATCATATGACCTCCTTCATTTGTACAGAGCCCCAGTACATCTGTAATGCAGTCTACACACCAGGATCTGCATCCCTGGGGCAGCCCTGTGAAGGAATTCTCCAAGTGAGTACAGACACAGTGCTAGCTCGACTTTGCAGACACCGGGCACCCCTTCCATGCATCTTCTGTGAACCTCAGACTGCACAGAGACACAGGCACTAGTTGCTGTAGTTGCACCCATGCCCTGACAGCTCCTGAACAAAGATTGGTGTGAATATGTGAAGCACCATGCAGGAATGTGCTAGCTATCGCTGATGAAGTGAAAAGTAACATTTCAGCTTCTCACTTTCTGTTGTTTAAAATGTGTGGTGGAAGACGCCAGGAAACACACAGGAGGCAAACATACAGGAGGACGTCAGCACCTTCCCCACTCCATTTGGAAACAAAGAGACCACAGAATTCAAGGATGCACACAGTGAGGATTTTATTTGTCAAATTACAGTAGCTCAAAGATGGCTTTCTCGAAGGCAAAGCACACACACATTTTAGAAGTCCTTTCCACTTACTCTAAGGCCCCCTCTAGTGTTTGAAAAGCTCCAGGCCTCACAGGGTACAGGAGGAAGAACCAGTATTCGGCCAGGACTTTCTAAAACAAAAATACTTTTGCTCCATTCATGTCACCAAAACAATCAGGAACATGTAACCATAATTCATATTTCAAATCCCTGCTATGATTATCTGTCTCATCACCCCTCACATCCAGCAACCTTTCTGTTATTTACTGCTGGGTTGCTTTTAGAAGACAAAGACTTTGTTAATTAAAGAAAAGAAGCATATGATGCCTATAGAGGTTTTAATTTCACAAACAAGAAATATACTTAATGAACATTACCATATAACCTGCTTTGCTTGTGTTGAAGTTACTGGTAATTAGTACATACTTGAAGTATACACTTAAATTTGTTATTTTGGGGAATCAGAATTTTTACTTTCTGTTTTAAGATGCCACATGAACTGGGAGTTTGCTAATTAACCTGTTCAGTGTCACCCAGAGATGGGGATAAGCGCCCCATGAGGATGGGGTGGTTTGGAGAATGCGGTGTGAAGGAGCTCTGGAGGTTTGGAGGACTTGCGCTGCACTGACTCTCGGGGACTCTGAAAACAGATTGACTCAGAGGGAGGGAAATAGCCCAGCTTCACTTGGTGTTCTGAGCTAAGGTCGCTAGGTGTCTGTTTCCATAGTCTGTTTCTGAGCTGTATTGCCATTACTGAAAACAAAGGCAACCTATAATTTTAACAACAACAAGAAGCCTCACAGAGTCGTGAGCAGGAGACTGTGGTCAGACCAAGCTATTTCCTCATGTTCTTGAAATGGAGTCCAGTGAAATTTGGAATTTGATTTGTTTTTCATCTACATGAACTGTGTATAAGCAATGACTAATTTGTCAGCCAACATGTCACACAGCGTCTCTGCCTGAGACTGCTTTATTTTCAAAGTTGTCATCTGCAAATACCACAGGTTGAGGGGGAAAAAGACTGGTCATATAAATGCTTTTTTAAAAAAATGGCTACACTTATAATTGGCTTCAACTTGAAGATATCTACAATCCAAGGGAACAGGACACAGCATTTTTAAAGTGCAACACTTACTCTTGGCTCAACATAAAAAATTATATCCTGGGAACTACTGTGGTCAGTTCTCCTGGGACAAGGTGTGAAAGGCTGTTTTTAAAGTCAAAACAGATTTTAAACTGAAGAACACTGAAAAGTCATCTTAAATGAGCACTTAAAACACAATTACAAATGAAACCAGCATTGGAGAGGTAGCATAAGTAAAATCAAATAAATACTATATACAGTAACATATAAAATTTAGCTTATAAAAAATTAAAAAGAGCATTCCAAAGTAGCCATTTTCCTTGCTTTTGAGGATTTTATAAAAAAAAAAAAAAAAAAAAAAAAAATCAAAATGCAGACCTTGAGTACCTGCAAAGATTTCCCAAGTGTTTTTAATTACTGGCACTGTTTTTTGTCAAAACCTCTCTGATCTGCCGGTCGAGTTCACTTATTATGCGGTCCTCATGGTTATAGACACCCGTTCTCATCAGAGTGTCCCTTTCCTCTATCAGACGTGTCAGGTAGTCATCCAGGCCTTCTTCCAGCCCAGAGCCCCGCGGGTTGCCCAGCTTCCCACTTGCAATCTCTCTGCAGTCCTGGTACTGTTTCTGTTCTTGCTGCCTTAACCTGAGAAATCAAGAGCAAAGGCCACTGTAGCAGACAAAATACTATTTGACTCTTAATAGCACTATTTAAAAACAAGACAATTCAGAAGTTTTACTAGTTTTTCTTTTTTCTTTTTACACAGTAAGAGAGCAAAACCAATACTTACCACCTGATCAAAGCGATACGTCTGTACTTACAGAATGCATGCAAACGGTAAGGCACAGTACAATACACCCTAAGCAGGGCACATGGGGAGAGGCAGGGAGACCACAAACTCGGGGCCAGCTGGGCTGTACAAGACAAGCCAGGAGGACACAGTTTACTCACTATCCAGTGGGACAGCACTTGCCTGCCACTTCAAGTCCCTTGGTTCAGTTCCTGTCACTTAAAAAAAAATAAGAAAAGCACCAAACACAGAAACCAGAAAATGAATATTTTCTTTTAAATTAAGATGCATATGTATGCCATCTTAATTATTACTCATTATAAATATTAGTTATATGTTAAGTATATAAATACTTAAAGTTTTTTAAAGATTTATTTGTTTGTTTATTGCTTGAGACAGGGTTTCTCTGTATAGCCATGGCTGTCCTAGAACTCACTCTAGACCGGGCCGGCCTTGAACTAAGAGACTCACCAGCCTCTGCCTGCTGAGTGCTGGGATTAAAGGTGTGCAGCCACCACCACCCGGCTAACGATTTATTTTTAACTATATGTAACATGTGTGGGATGGACACATAAGCTTGGCTGCTGTCAGGCATCGGTACTGTATGGCTGGAGGAATAGGTTGCTATGGGTCACCTGACGCGAATGCCGGCAACCAAACTCGGGTCCTCTGGAAGAGCAGTGTACACTTGAAGCACAAGGCTGTCTCTCCAGCCCTGAGTTTTTAGTGATGCCCAATATGCAGTGCTACATCCTACTTTTTGACTTTGATCACATCTTCTTTTGCAAGTCTTGCTGTAGAGCGTCTCAGTGCTCCATTATTTAGCCGTGCCATCATTTAACATCCTTTATTGTTTACCTTAAGTTATTTCAAAGTATCTTTGCTATTTGAACACAGTATTTTCTTTACATTTACTCATCTTAGGTCACACACAGTAAATCAAAAGGGAAAGTGCACCCTGGGAAAGAGCTTGTGTCTCTAATTACATCTAGTTCCTCTAATTCCTCCCTCAGAATCAACAGGACCACCGTTGGAAAGTTCCTTGCCCTGTGAGCTCAGTATGCCTCTTAATCCTTTTAATGCTTTTTGTTTTTCCACCCAAAAGGAGAAGCCTAGTTCCTTTTAATAGGACAGTCCTCCAGATTATTTTCAGACAGCTCTCCCAAGGGCTTTCTTCTCCATGTTCAATATATCCCTGCTCTAGTTACCTGGATGCCATGATATAGCATGTTTTGCTGGAATGGTCCCACTGCACTGAAGATGCCTAGGTATCTGATTTCCTTTAAAGGACATCACACACTGCTGAGAACCCCAGAGACGTTTTCTGCAGCAAATACAAGCACAGTGCCTGTGATGGTCCACAGCAGCACCAACTCTTTGGCAGCTGAGCCACAGTGGTAAAGTAGTAGTAAAGCAGCTATGGATGGTGTCTGTGTGTGAAGTGTTTCCATGTCTTTCCAATCACACATACGGAGGACATAATGTATGTCATCTCACTAGCTCAGTTCTCAGTCACGGTGTATGGTGATGCTAACACTCACTTGGGTATGACTGACAGTTTGCCGGGCAGCGCTCATCTTCCTTTAAGTGATCAAGAGACCTGAGCACACAGTATGCACTTGGTTTCTGGGCTGGTTCCTCACCGACAGTAAGGTCTCAGTGAGATCATGTTCCAGTTCACTGTTTCATGGATTCCAAGTTTACAATGTTGCAGATATCAAATATTTATTAAAAATTCATTTTATGTGTATGAGTGCTTATCTGCATGAGGCCATCAGATCCCTTTACAGATGGTTGTGAGCCACCATGTGGTTGCTGGGAATTGAACTCAGCAACCAATCTTTATCAAAAAGATTTTTCACACTACAGTTTTTTATTTTGTTTTTCTTATTGAGCTGGTGTTTCATTGATAGCATTTAATACTTGAAAGTCTGGTTTTGTGAGACTATTTGAGGACAACTGTTAATACTGATTAAAGGTAACTTAGAATTAACATAAGGAATTTCTTATTTAGTTATTCATATTAGTAATACAATAACTTTAATTAAGCCCTACTAAACCAGGGATTTTTTATAATAAACTCTTATTTATTAATTAATTTATTATCATAATGATTATTTATTATTATAAATAAGTACACTATAGCTGTCTTCAGACACATCAGAAGAGGGCATCAGATCTCATTGTGGGTGGTTGTGAGTCACCATGTGGTCGCTGGGATTTGAACTCAGGACCTTCGGAAGAGCAGTCAATGCTCTTACCCACTGAGCCATCTCACCAGCCCTAGGGATTGTTTTAAATGATTTATATGCCTATCTTACCTTTTTAAAAAATTCAAAACAACTCATTCAGTAGGGCTGGAAATGAGATTAGAAATGAGGACAAGATTAAAGAGAAAGACTTTAACACCTTTGGAAGCCACACAGCTAATATCATGGAGCCTGAGCTCCCTATGATTCTAGAGACACTCACTCTACAAACCAGGCTGTCCTCAAACTCAGAAATCCACCTGCCTCTCCCTCCCAAGCGCTGGGATTAAAGGTGTGCGCCACCACTGCCCGGCTCTAGAGACAATTTTTAACCTCAGTGCTCCCCTGCCTTACCTGGAGCATTGTTTTTACCTTAACCCTAACATCAGCCATTTCATGTTAGGAATTACTAAGCAGCATAAATAAACAAAGCTACCACAACCTGCCCTGGGCATGGCTCTTTCTGTGGTTCCAGCTAACCCATAGTACTCTATGGTCCCAAAGCATTAGATAAAAATGCCCCCAAATAAGTAATTCCTAAGTTTTGAAGTACATGCCCTCTGAGTAGTGTGCTGGGATCCCAGGCTGTCCAGCAGATCTGTCCAGGTCTTCAATCAGCCTGCTTCAGCTGTATCTGCTCCCTGCCTGTTAGTCTCAATTGTCTGATGGACTATCATAGCATCCGAGGGCATGTGTTCAAATGACCGGACATCAGGTATCATGTCATCGCAAGAAGTGGAAACACAAGGTATTTTGGCAGAGGCCCAAAGTTCACATAACTTTTATTATAGTATGGTGTTTAATTGTTCAATTTTATTGATTGTTAATTTCTTACTATGTCTAATCTATAAACCCCATCATATGGGTGCCTACATAGGAAAACAGCAAATGTTTGAGTGTGTACTGTATAGTTTTTTTGATAGTGATTTTAAAAGGGAAACTTTGACCTCATTTATCAAGGGACAAGCACATTTTTAAGGGCACAGAAGACTTAGCAGGCTTGGCTTGCCAGAGCAAAAGAGGACAGACTGGGTAGCTCAAAGGATGCTTTGCTCACAGTTCTAATGGGTCCAACATGGGGTGTGAGCACAGTGCACCTCTGTCTCTGTCCTCACAGAGGGGAAGAACGTCAGCATGCTCCCCAGTGGCTCTTAGGTAAAAGTAACTTTTATTCACCTGACATAATTGTCATCTCTGATGCTTACTGCCTAGCATCCCAGCACTTGGGAGGCAGAGACACGCAGATTTCTGAGTTTGAGGCCAGCCTGGTCTACAGAGTGAGTTCCAGGACAGCCAGGGCTACACAGAGAAACCCTGTCTCGAGAAAAAAAAAAAAGTGTGTGCTAAAGGCTGAGCCACACTACAACTAGAACAGGTTTTTGTTTTTTTTTTTTTGGGGGGGGGTGGTTGTTGTTGTTCTTTTCCAGTAAATAATTCAACCTCAGGGCTCACAGTGTGATCAAATATCCTGCAAGATCCTTAGATGGGAACAGTGCCCTTGTGAGGGCTCCACTCTCACCTGTCAGCTAAAGACCCCATCTCCAAATACTATCACATTTTGGCTTCCACAGGTGGCTGGCTTCTGGGTAGCATGGTGCAGTTTATGGCCAATATGCATCTATCTGATATTCTATGGTAGCTCCATGTATAAAAACATGCAGTGACAACATAATGTAGGCCTAGAGTTCAACTAGTTAAGAGAACTTAGAAGTTCACTGAATGTCAATGGTAAAGGTCATCTCTAGGCCATGCTTAAGAGCTAAATACGTACTATTATTTTCTCCAACAAACACACATTTGACAACTCTAATGTTATAAGCTTGGATGGTGCTGTCCTTTAACAAAATAACATAACCCATACCTTCCAAAATATGCTGTCATATAAAACATTTTAAAGGAGCTGGAGAGATGGCTCAGTGGGTAAGTGCACTTGCTGTTCTTCTAGAAGATCTGAGTTAAATTCCCAGCACTCATGTTGGGTGGCTCACAACTGCCTCTGCCTCTAATTCCAGCTCAGGGAAACCAATATTCATTTCTGATTTAAACAGGAACCCACATACATGGCAGAAACATGTACAAACACAGGCATACATATAAATAAAGGTAATAAAAACAAATCTCTAAAACATAAAACAATTTAAAAAGCACTTTGCTATGTGCTAAATACTGTTTTGGTAAGTGAGGATCAATTTTTTTTTTTTGTCTATCTGCCACGCCCACTCCAGTGAAATCTGCGTGTCAGGCTTGAAGGCTTGGCCACAGATCTGAGGTGTACAGCTTCAAAGAGGCTAGTCTCCTGGGGACCCTTTGGCATTCCCTACTCAGAGGTAGCCCAGATTTGTCCTTGTGTTAGTCTATGGAAAGTCTTGCGTACTAGGTGCCCACCAAGTTATGATTTACTAATAGCTAAACAAAATTAGACATTGCTCTTTGATCTTCATCAATGTTCCAACATCTTAGCCGAACCCTGGCTTGGAATTTCATAGGGAATGTTACATATTCAGACTAATTGTCTCTGGCATTGTTAGGAAGATAGAAAGGGAGGTCAGGTATTGAAGTTAACTGAATAAAAGTTGATAATCCCAGGGCAAGGTCAACTGGAGTCCTCATTTTCAGTCACATACATAGGGCAGCTGAGCCACTCCCAGGGCTTTGGGACCCCTGGGGCATATCTCTGCGGGGGGGGGGAGGGGGGGTGTGGAGGGGGAAGGCAGAAGATTAACATAGTGGGCATTTACTAAGGATTGGCTGGACCTTGAGCCTGGTGTGTGTGAGAGAGCTGCTCTGTGAGGCGTATGAGCCTCTACCCTCATGCAGTCCTGTCCATTCTGCCCCCTGGCTCAGCCAGGCCCTGCACGCCAGAGAGCTCTGGGGGAGGTGGGGGGGGTAGCGCTCATCCAGGAGTCAGCTGTTGCTTTAGACTCATTGTGTTTTCAGATGACCTCAGATATACCTTGACCGCTGAACTGCCTGACTTTTGCATTTGTAATGACCATAAGAATCTGATGGCCAATTTTCAGAAATACATATACATTCAGATCCTGCACTTCCTTGTGTTGTGTCTGCCATTTTTTCAATAGCCGACTCCTTGCCCGCCTAATTACTGGGACCCCGATTTCTCCCACGGGTTGAGGCATCATCAAGGCTCCCCAGTCCGCGGCATCTATCAAATGTGTAGATCATATGAAAATAAATCTTGTTTTTTAACATGATTTTTATCATATCAACATAAACATGTGTATGTGTGTGTTTGTTTTACCTATCTCTGAATGATCTGACACTGTACCCTTCTCAGTTTGGGGAAGACCACATTAAAAGGCTGCATATTTGACGGGTGTTGTGAGAAAGGGAACCGTTTTAGGGATAGTACCTGTTCAGTTCGTTCCTTATATCCAGCAGCTCCTGTTGCTCGGCTTTCACTGAGTCTTTCTCCTCGGCAGCCAGGTAACGCAGCCGCATCTGCTCCAACTCCTCCTGCTGTTTTTTCAGGCGAGCCATTTGGCTTTCTTGCTCCCTCTTAAAAGAAACAGAAGCTGGCATGTATCACTGTGAAAACACTCATTTCACAAGACTGACTTATGGACAATACTTGGGACTGAATGATATGCTGCCAATTCTGGACCCAATGAAATTTAGAAATGCCCAACTTTTCTCCTAGTTATCTTTTTTTTTAAAGATTTATTTTATTTATTATATATAAGTACACTGTAGCTGTCTTCAGACACCAGAAGTATGAATCAAGTCTTGGTACAAATGGTTGTGAGCCACCATGTGGTTGCTGGGATTTGAACTCAGGACCTCTGGAAGAACAGCCAGTGCTCTTAACCACTGAGCCATCTCTCCAGCCCCCTAATTATCTTTTTTTAATCCTTCTCTCTTTTTGATGTCGTGACTCATGGCCAATGGGGACTAAAGTTTGCTGAACAGTTACAGTAGATAAGAATGTGAAGGCAGGCACAGCCGCTTGCTAGCACAAAGAACTGCAGAAGCACTTGCATCTAGGAGCATCTAGGAGCCCTATCTACACACCAGTGTGCCTACAAAAAATTAACGACAGCCTCTGATCACTAATTCCAACCACAGTTTAGTTGATAAAGTTTTCTCTTCTCTAGGTTCATACAAAAATCTAAGCACATAATCTTTTTTTTTAAAAGGGGATCAAATGATATATCTTAACTTGCATTTAAAAATTAACAATTCTTCCACAGACATTGATAAGAGTTTCTAAAATGAATGCAACAATCTATAGGAGGAAGATATTCCATGCCTTGTAAGAGACTCTATCGTGACACACAGTGTTGCAGTAAAACCCTCGACTATGTATGTAACGGGGAATTTCCACGTCCACCCGCGTATTTCTCCAACAAGTGTTATTCTTTCCTTATGACAGCAGGGCAACAGGTGGCATCTTCTGCGTCTGTACTGTCTTAGTGTCCCTGACAGGCCTGCTCCTGCCTTCTGACTGCTAGGATTAAAGGTGTATGCACTATGCCCAGCTCATGCCCTGCTCTCTATATTGCATTTATGGTACTAAACAACCACCTTGTTCAGTGAGCAAGCCAGGGTGTGGCCCTTCCAGGTTTTGTGCCTGTTTGAGACTAACTGGCTAGTTTTGCACTTGTGATTTCCTTGTTACTGAATCTATAGATTAATTTTAAGATCTAGAATCATGGCTATTATAGTGGTGACTTATTTAAAAAAAATTTTTTTAAATAATCTGTGGGGTTAGGATTATTTCTTCCTATACTGTTTATGTAAATTCAATGGTTTGAGTCAGGTATTTTTTTGTATATATTATCTATTACCTGTTAGCTTTTGAATCACTTTAGTAGGTAATCAAACTCACTCATTGTAGCATCCTAGTCTCTTCACATGCTGGTAGGATCCAGAACCCTCTATCACTTGAACATTCTGATATTTATAGAGGGTGTCTCTCTTCCAAAGACTTCTTTTCAAAGAAACAACTTTTGCGTTTTTGTGTGGGTATGCTTGTATGCTTGCATGCGGAGGCCAGAGGTAAACCTCAAGTGCTCTTCAGGTACCTTGTTTTTGGAGCTGATCTTATGACTTGGGGCTCACTGACAGGCAGATATATCTGGCTGGTATGGGCCAAAGATCTGCCTGTCTCCGCCTCTGCCTCCCAATGCTGGAATTACCAGCATATGTTACCATGCCAGATTTTTATATAGGCAATGGGGTTCAAACTCAGGTCCTCATGCATGGGAGGCAGTTTACTGAATGATATATCTCCCTAGCTCTGTCTAGAGATGCATCTTTCTTTTCTTATATTGTAATGCAGCCATTGTTAAATTCCTCGCTAAGCACAATCTTCCCATCCCAACTGCCTGCTCTGATAGATTGCACTTTTTTATTATTTTGAGTTCAAATATTTTCTAATTTCATATGGTCTTGATTTTATAATGGGTTATTAGAAGTAAACTACTAATGCCCCATGTTGTTGAATTTTATTAATTTACACTTCAGTATCCCTGAGTGGGGCACACCCTAATGTACAATCTTCTGAAATGTGTTGAATTGTGGTTTAATATAGTTTCTGCACAATCTGACGAAATACCTCATGTGGGCCAGAAAGTCGTTCAAGGAAGTGTTTGTTCTCTTTATGGCAGTTGTCACTTGCAGGGCTGACTCTGAATAGGCCAGTGGTCACTTGCCGGGTTTGTTATGGATAGGCCAGTGGTCACTTGCAGGGCTGACTCTGAATAGGCCAGTGGTCACTTTCATTGTTGGTTCTGGATAGGCCAGTGGTCACTTGCAGGGTTTGCTCTGGATACGCCAGTGGTCACTTGCAGTGTGTGAATCTTCATTTGTAGTCATGTCATCAGGTTCACATATGCATGCAACTGTCTTAGTTTTGTCTAACCTTTCATACACACTTGTATTGTGTGATGAGTATATCCTCCCTCATTCTATTAATCTGACTATAACTGTGAAAGCTGCCCCCAGGGACACTTCCTGAGTCAAGACTACCTGCCTGAAGTTATTGTTATGCTATGCCAAATCTACGGTGAAGGTCTGTTCCTTAGAGCATACTGTTGGGCTGTTTGGAATGTGGGTTTATCCACAGTTTCTCTACGGAAGCACTTAGCTCAGTTTTAAAACAACCTGGAGTGTGCAGACTTCCAACTTTTCTCAGTACCATTTTCTATTCCTTTCATCTGTTTTGTTTCTTATCTTTTAATCAACTTTTTCATGTCAAATTTCCTTTCAGGCTCTTCTGAGATATAAGATGTTTACTTAACAAAACCCAGTATGAATTAGAACAGTGACAATCTTATAGAAAGCAAAATATATTTCATACACTTGATCTTTTTGTTACTTCATATTTGTATTGTTTTGGCATGAATTTTTAATTTTTGTGCATTTCAAACTTCTTCAATTACGTATGTAGTCTCAAACTTTAATCTTATTGTATGTGTGTGTATGTGTATCTGTGTGTATGCACATGTGCATGTACAGAAGCCAGAGGCCAGTTCTGGGTGTTGTCTTCTATTGCTTTCCACCTTGAGAAAAGTTTTCAGAGGCTGGAGAGATGGCTCAGTGGTTAAGAGCACTGACTGCTCTTCTGAAGGTACTGAGTTCAAATCCCAGCAACCACGCTGAGGCTCACAACCACCCTTAACGAGATTAGATGCCCTCTTCTGGAGTGTCTGAAGACAGCTCCAGTGTACTTATATATAATAAATAAATAAAAATCTTTACAAAACAACAACAACAACAACAAAGTTTTCAGCTAACTTGGGAGATGTGATCATCGCTTCACCACTTTCTAGAGCTGGGGTGACAGATGCATATAGACACACTTCCCTTTGACAGGTGCCAGGGATTAGGTCTTCATGCTTGCACCAGAAGCTATCTCCCCAGTCCTTAACCTACACTCTATGCTCTCTTTGCCGTGATTACTAATCTGCAATACTCCTTGATAGATTTCTATGGAACAAACAACAACCGGGTTTTCCACTGATGAAGACCGCTGTGGCCAGTAAGTATATAGAAAGGGTGCTAAAAGTCCTGAGTAAGTCAGACAGTGAAAAATTGAAGTCACTAAATATCACTATTTCAACCTTATCAAACTCAGAATGTTAATAGTAGGCAACCGTTGGCAAGACTGTGAAGAGGGGGAGATATCATGTGGTACGTTTGTGCTGGTTTCCGTGGTGCTGGGGCTTGAGCCATACATACTAGGCAAGTCTCTCCCCAGGCCACACCTGCAGCTCTGTATGACTGCTGGAAATGTAAAATTAGCACAACCACTTCAGGAAATCAGTGAGCGACATTTAGTAAAACTTAAAAAAGGTCAGGCGGTGGTGGCGCACGCCTTTAATCCCAGCACTTGGAAGGCAGAGGCAGGCAGATTTCTGAGTTCAAGGCCAGCCTGGTCTACAGAGTGAGTTCCAGGACAGCCAAAGCGGGGTGGGGTGGGTCAGGGCGGGGTGGCTATGCTGCTCTATCACTTTCCTCACAGCTTGCAGACAGGCTCACTCCACTCGATGACACAAGGTCTCACCAGCTTGCCCAGGCTGGCCTTGCATTCATTCTTCCTGCTCCATCCTTACACAGACTTGAGATTATAGCTCTAAGCCCCCAGGCTTTCCTGGATATATTTTTACAATAGCTTATGTGCTGAAATTACAAAGAAAAGATTCAGGATAATGGTATTCAGTGGGAAGCAAGAAGACAGTTTAGAGATAAGAGGTTGGGGTGAAGATGGTGTGGAAAGTGCTTCTGCAGAAGCCTCAAGGAAGTGTACTGCATTCTCATGTCCTACAGGAAATGCAGGAATGGTGTCGCACATCTATATACCACAGGACTGGGAGGTTGGTTGTAGACAGGCTAGCCAGCTGGTGAGCACCAAGTTCACTGAGAGGCCCTGCTTCATTAGACAACAACCAAGAAGTGTGTGTGACCTTTGTGTGGTCCTTCATGGGTGCCTGCATGGGTGTGCATACTTATCCATAAATGCATTCTTTAGACAAGTTATTTTTAGGAAAAGAAAAATATCTGGGCAAAAGTACAGTAAGTGATTATCTCTAGTTGGGAAGGAGGTAAGATTATTACTTCTCTATTACACAATGCAATGTCTACAGTTTTTTGAGCCAGTGTTCTTACTGTGAAGTCCTGATCCTTTTGCCTCTGACTCCTGAATGCTGGGATTACAAATGTGTATCACTACAACTAGAAAAATTTGCATTGTTTTTAAATAATGAGAAAAAGTATGACTATAAGGAGAAAAATGAACAGAAATTGATTATTTAACTCTAGGCTACTTTATAAAATGAACTTAACACCTCCCCCAACTTGACACATTTTTATTCTAAAACATACCAGAGAAATCTTTGAAACACTTTGAATTTTAAAGCAAGTATGTTATATTGTTAATAATTACATATGCATGCAAAAACAAGGCCAGGGCCAAGCTTCCCATGGCCAGGTGCTCCGGGTTAGAGGCTCCTCAATCAAGGGAGCAGAATCTCTATTTTGCCCTGGCTGCCTATAAATCCAGAAGGAGATGTAAACATGCACACAGTAGACTAAACAGCTGCTACAAAGTGGCCACTACTTACTCTCCCACTCACACATACCATCCACGTCTGTGGGAAAAACGCAGAACTAAACTAAGGAACTCAAGTCCAGTTTTCTGAAAATAACCCAGAGCTGACAAGTCGGTAGGAGGGCCTGGATGGTTTCAAGACACAGTTTTTAACCAAGACTTGGACCTCCAACTGTTTTCTTAAACAAAGATTTACATCCCCATCCTTGGCTAAATTACTTATAAATTAATCAAATTAATTACTCTGAGTGGATAGGCAGGAGGCTGGACAAGATAGTGCTGATGTCAGCCGAGGAAGTCTGTGTTGCTTTAACTAAAAATACTGGCTTAGTGTTAAACACATCTACTGTGCACAAATATGGTAAGGGACCCACGTGCTACTAAGTGAAGTCTTAGTTCTATCTCCTGTCCTGAGGACAAATATACAGAGTTTTAGAAGTATGTAACATAGTGAAAATGTTAAATTTTTATGACTAACTCATGCTTTATACCATGATTCATTTAAACAATGCAGCTTCTATTCTGCTTGCAGATCTACATTCTAGAAGGGGTTCTGATAACGCTCTCATTGAGAACACAAAGACCAGTGCAGACAACCTCAGGTATTTGTTATCATTCAAGCATGTATTTAGGTACTGTTTAAAAATATATCTACAGCGCATTTTCACAAAGAGGAGAAAGGAAACTAAATTGCCCCTGCATATCAAACAAGTGGTTTTAATATCCCAAGACTCCAAACCCAAAATATAAGAGTATTAATTCCTTGTTTTCTAAATTGGGGCTCACTTCATGTCATATTTATTTATTACAGCTGTTGCCACCAGTTATTAAAAAGCTTTAGAAAACATACAAGTTGGATTGAGGCTGAGAATGAAAAGTTTTTTCTAAACAATCAGAAGGTTAGAATTTTTTAATTCACAAATTGACTATCCTAGGCTGCCTCTGAGTAATGGAAAGCTCTCTTTAAACATTGTTCTGGCAATGGGCACCAAGCATTAGATCTTATTTCCAAGCCGTACCAGCTGGGTTTTGTCATTAACATTTATTAACAATCTAAGATACGGCTTTCACCGTCCAATCCGCACTACACAAATGTTTTCTATGGCCCTCCAGAGGGATTCAATGTGACAAATTACTGGCAGAGATTATAGCCTCGTGGCTATTCACCAGAGGCAATGTAAAATTAACATGGTACTAATCCAATTTAAACAAAAAGTTGCACAAACAATTCTCTGAACAAAAGCAGAGAGACACTTCCAATTTTATTTTCAAACACAAAATAAATGTGTTTTTAATAAAGAGTTTTAGGGAAAAATTTTAAAGTAATTTTCACACATGTGAAATGTGCCAATTTAATGAAGTTATTAATTTTAATCTTCCAAAAACTGTTAGTGGCATAGCATAATTCACTATGAAGACCCCATGGGCTATTGCTCTTCTCAAATTACCACATCTCAGTATGGCCTGCAAAACATCAAAGGTTCCTAGTGACCTCAAAACTTGTTTATAATGTTTCTAAAGCAGAAAGTTTACAGGATAAAGGATAAAATTAGTCCAAAGTAAGAAAGCACTAAACACACTGCACTCATTCAGACTGCTATTTTAAATTAATATTTAGTGTGTGTGGATGTGTGAAGCATACATGTGAGTAGATGCCCATGTCTATGCACATGAAGAGGGCAAGAAGGACCATGGGAAGGAAGCTATTTCCTTCCTATGTTGAGACAAGGTATTTTGCTGAGCTAGCAGAGGTAGCTGGTTTGGCGAGGCATGCCAGCCAGCAAGTTCTGAGGATGGACTTATCTCCTTCCTCCAAAGCTGGGGTTCCTGGCACACACAGCCACACAGTTTTTATACGGGTGCTGAGGAAGTGAGCTCAGGTCCCCACACGCAGCCTACCCAATGTGCCATCACCCCAGCCCTGTTGCTCTTAGTTTCATTAATGGACTGTAAGTTTTAGAGAAGTATTAATTCAAGTTTTCTTCCCTTAATCTATAATATGTTTCCTTAATAAATTCAAGAGAAAGAAAAGAGCTGAAAGTGATACCCTCTCTTATTAGGAACAAATAATAAACATTTTTTTGAGCCAGAGGGTAAAAATGTACAGGAAGAAAGAGTAAGTGGGAAATAGGTTACATGACCAGACCCACAGGATCCAAGATGGGAAGAAGTAGAACTAGCAAAGAGGGATCTGGGGTTGGAGATTTCATAACTCCTTGGCTTCAGTTTGTTTTCGGAGTGTTTTCATCCATGCATGCCAGTATGGCCAAGGGTTGATATCAATGCCTTCCTCACTATTCTCCATCACAGTTCTTTGGCGCAAAGTCTCTCAAAGTGAACCTTCTACTTCTCTCTCTACTCTCCTGGCTCCCTGTTCCACAAGTCCTCCCTATACTTCTGTACAAAACCACAGTATCTTAGCATTATGACTTTATAAAGTCTAGCTGTTTCTTCCTCAAAGACAATCAGTTATCCTCAATTCTGCTCTAGCAGGCAATGACTCCGGACTTTCTACTAGGACAAGCCAACTCATCACTTCTGCTCCAATGCTGTTGTGGGAAACCCTTGTCATGCAGGCACTGAGACTGCAACAGGAAGAGCTCGCTCACGCTTCAGTCTGTCTTATCACTTAGTGTCTCCATGAGCACACATGACAACTGTCAGTCCATGTCTTCATCTGCTATCTAGGGATGATAGAATTAAAGACACCACCATATAATCACCACTGAAATTCTTCTCTATTATATACTGCTCACCTTAAACGTAAGAATCCTAAACTCTGCCGGGAGTGGTGGTGCACGCCTTTAATCTCAGCACTTGGGAGGCAGAAGCAGGCGGATTTCTGAGTTCGAGGCCAGCCTAGTCTACAGAGTGAGTTCCAGGACAGCCAGGGCTATACAGAGAAACCCTGTCTCGGGGGGAAAAAAAAAAAAAAAAAAAATCCCAAGCTCTATCCTACACAGCTTCAGATCACTTCTTTACCAAGGGCCCTAATCACTTGAGGTCAATCAGATCACAAAAGATGCATATTTCTAAATCTAAAACTGAAAATGCCCACTCATATTTGCAACTCTTATCTCTTTCCTCTGCTCCAGTTAAGAGAGAGTCTTATTATGAAATCCTGGCTGTCTTGGAACTTACTATGTAATCCAAACTGACCTCCAACTCATGGCAACCCTCCTGCCTCAACCTCTAGAATGTTGCTGGGGTTACTGCTTCTTGGCACCATTAGCTTCTTACACTGTATCTCCCAAACTGGAAAGCCTTCCCAGAATCTCTGCTGAGCCCTCAGCATCACCTTTCACGAGAATCTGGTTTCACTTCTATTGCTACAGTTCCAGGCTTGGTTCCTGGAAATGACCTTTAAAATGCAGCCTCCTGTACCTAATAAGAGATCATGCTTTCTCACTTCATGATCATTTGCAGCAACCACAGCAGTCACTACATTTTCCCCTACTCTATTGCTACATCACAACCAAACTTGCTATTGATATTCTAATGACTCAACTCCAGAGGCTCATCTGAAACCCTGCCCGCCCTTCAGACACCATCCCTAAGTGATACTGAACAAATAGGTTTTCTCTTCTGAACAGTGCTCAGCTAACTGCTACAACTATGTCTTTCTTATTGCTGAATTCTCACTGCTCTAGAGGGCAAGGCCCATGTCTTACCTACCTACATACACTGAGCATAGTGTTTTAAGTTTAGGAAGAACTTATTACTGTGCAAAATGCCCACACTAGGCCTGCCAGCATTAAAATTGTACATTGTTATTTTGAAAATGAAAAATATAAATCTAGAACCCAAAACTTTTGAGCTCTAGTATGATGAGACTAGCATCATGGTCAGGAGACAAGCATACTTAAAAATACTGTAAAGAAAAAAAATTACCTTCTGGCTCTAGAATTAATGTCGAAATGAAACACAAGTAGATTTTGTGTTTACATTTGGACACAACACTTAAGATATCTCCTTACATATGTGAAAATATTATGAAATATGAAAAGAATCTGAAATTCAAAATATTCCTGATCCAATTTTTTTTTTGATCCAATTTCAACTAAAGGACACACAAGTTGAGTCTACCCACTATGTAGTATGTAATCCTTACTTGCAGTGCCTGCAATCTCAGCATAGCTACAAGCTACTCTGGGACACATGCTTGACTACGCTTTAATTCCTATCCAGTCTGGCAGTTCTCTAAGAAGATGGTAAGGATTCACATAATATACTATTATAGAAACATACTAAAGAAATATCTGAAAGACACTATGTACCAGATTTCATTCAGAATAAAACTGATTTTTTTTTTTTAAGTTAGAGTAATACTCGTAACCTTTCAATAGGTCCAATAAGTCATATTCAAAGTAAAAGCTTCATTCATATTCTCTTGGATTTTAATCATTTGAAAAAATTATGGCCCAAATTAAGATTAATTTCTGATGAAAATAACCTTTTTGTCTAGGAAAATATCAATAAGGATTTTCAAAAAACTATAAAGTCTTTTAAATTTAAAATTATTCAAAACTTCCCCATGACAGCTTTCACAATTGATTAATTGTATATTCCTAGGAAAATTATTTTAAAATATGTTAGGCTCTTAAATATTAAGAAATGCTAAATTTAGTTTATCCCAAAATGGTCCCCTTCATCCCCTTCAGAGAAGTCCCTAATGGAAATGAATCCGAAGAAAAGAAGCAGTTGTTTGTAAGTGAAAGTAAGTTGATTATTTTGAACAAGATTGCTGGCAACTAAAAATAAAAGATATAAAAGTTTCAGCTTTCAATTGTGAAAACATGAATTTGCATATTATAACACATTAAAAAAATAAACCCAAAACCTCAGATCTTAGACCACAGCACTGGGGCTGTCAATGCAGACTTCTAACACAGCAGTGTCAAATGTGAAACTTCCAGAGCTGCAAAGGGAGGGCGGAATCCGCTCTCTCTCAACCACGTACCTGCTTGAGTCGGGCAAGTTCTTTCAAAGCGCGGCCCCACTGCTGCTTGTAATGCAGTTTGGACTTGGTTGCAGATTCCAACTTTCTTTCAAGTTCAACCTAACAGTGATTAAAATCATATCAAGTGAAACACTACACCACTGTGTGCAATCACTGAAAGATAATATATACAAAGAGTCGGGCTTAAGAAAAGAGTTTATACAGCGTGACATATGACATCGTCTGAAGCTGTTATATAATTTACTATAAATATTATGGCACATGAACATTTTCTTGTTTAAAATATAGTATTATTTTTATTGCCTTGCAGGCTAGACTAAAAAGAACTGAATTAGTCTTAGCCTCTAGACAGTTACTATAAATGTATTTAAATGTGTATATTACACAGAGTGAAAATACATTCATTTTTAACAGAAAGCAGCTCTAACTGTTAACATTCTGCTTGGGCTGGCACTGCAATCTCAGAGGCGGGTTTCCTTGGGAAGGCCTATCATTAGGTGGGATTCTGTCTTCTAATAAAGAGAGCTGGAGAGATACTTTCATAACTTTTGGCAAAACCACAGAACACTGGAAACAGTGCAGTGTTTTATCAAAAAGCAATTTACTAAGAGGTGCAAAGTCAAAAATGAAAAAATATTTTAAGAATGTTAAAATAAACCCAAGAGGAAGAAAAATAACGTTCCTTAATAACACACATCTCACTTTTATTTTCTATCTTTCCTGAAATATATAAAGAAAAACACTAAAGTGATTCAATTAAAAATCTGGTTATTTATGCTTGCAGCAGGCAATCTGTTGTACCTGAACTAAAGCCAAGTTGGCTATGTTCTGGAATGTACTCACTCAGTGCTTCAAACCATGTACCAAACAAACCCATGCAGCCAAAAGACAGTTTTACTGTTAAGTGATAATGTAATAATCTGCTTGAATTACAGCAAAACATTGTCACTCTGAACTAGCTGATTTTTTTAATATCAAGTTTAGTTTTTTCCCATACATACAACTCCAAATGTTTCACAGAAAAACAAAAGATGAAGGCTCTAAAAAATTCCAGTGTTAGAAAACTCAGAGCAAAATAAAATGTCAGGAAGAGCAGGCTGCCAAGTCCCCGTCACCACGGCCAGAACTCTCTGCGGTTATATATGACACTTGGAGTCCAGGTCTTCCTGCTCTGCAAACCCACCCCAGTGCTAGGGCTCAGATGTGTTGACATTTCACGACCAGTCTCAAGCATCTTGAGTTGAATGATATTGCTGAGAGTACTGGAGATAATCCCTCCACTTGTGCCCAGTGATTCATACACATCACTTGGTAATTTAACAACAAGCCATATCTCAGAAGAGTGGAGACAGTCTTTGAGAGCATGCATATGGGTCCTGGACAAGGTCTTCACCTGGGACCAGATCAAGGATGAGGCCCAACAGACCCACTCTAACAGTAAAAACTAGGCACTTCTACCAGGTTTGCATAAATATAGTAATTCATACTTGTATAGTTACATACACTAAGTTAAAACACACACCATTCTGCACATTTTATTCCTAAAAACTTACTTGCAGATCTGAAGCAAAAATTCATTACTATCAATAATCCCTAATTTTATTTTAAGAATATGGTGCTTGTGATTCTAAAGAATTATGTGGACCCAATTCCTAGAATAATACATGTAACTAAAATTTCTTTTTTTAAAAATTTAACTTATTTTTATTATTAACTAAAACTTCAAAAACTTGGGGCTGGCAAGATGGCTCAGCGGGTAAGAGCACTGACTGCTCTTCCGAAGGTCCTGAGTTCGGATCCCAGCAACCACATGGTGGCTCACAACCACCCGTAATGAGATTGGACACCCTCTTCTGGTGTGTCTGAAGACAGCCACAGTAAATTACGCCCGAGCAAGCAGGGCGGAGTGAGCGGGGCTGGCAGAGGTCCTGAGATCAACAGCAGTCACACACATGATAGCTCACAGCCATCTGTACAGCTACAGTGTACTCATACACATAAAATAAATAAAAATAAATCTAAAAAAAAACTTCAAAAACTTAAAATATAATTACAATACTCCTTTGTTCTCTTTCCTCACTCCATCTGCTCCCAAGGCCTTGACTCCCTCTCAAATTCATGACTTCTTTACCACTGTTAAATATATACATGTATACACACACACACACACACAAATATATAAATCAACCAGCTGAATCCATTCACTGTTGCTTGTATGTATCCAGTCCCAAAGCTGGCCGTGTGGTGTTAGATAACTAATGTGGGGATCGTCCCTGGGAGAAGCCGCCTCTGCCTTTCTCAACCGTCTTCAGGTGCATGTAGTTCATTGTCTAGGTAGGACTCAGTGAGATCTCCCCTTCTAAGTTAGCGGGACTATTTATGCTGCCTTTGTTCGGGCCTTGTTTAGGTAGCCTTATCATTGAGGTGTGTGTGGGGGGGGAGAACTTCCATCTCATTTATAGGACATATATTCTCACAGAAGATTTTCAAATTATTACTACAGTATCAGGACTTTCATTGCTGTTTTGAAACTGAGCTTGAGTCTTGACCTCCTATATTAGCAGTGCTTGCAGTACAGGTATACTCTTATACTTATAATTTTATTTAAGGCTTCACTGTTCTGTGATTGAAGTCACACACCAGAGCTAAGATAAATATCCCTGGAAGGAGACAGATCGCTCAAGACCTAAGTCAACTCAGAATGCAGAAGACAAACTTCCCATCTCCTACCAAAGACATAGCATTCATTTTTTGTCTTCAGTCCATTCCCAGTTCTAACCTATCACAAGGAACTACCTACTCATCCCTTAAAATATTTTCAGATTTCCCTTTTTCTATTCCTATTGCCACTTATACAGCCCTAGCTTCTCTCCTCGTTTCAACTATACAAGTGTCTCTTATCATCCAGTTTTAAATATGTCTGTAAGTTCTGCAAACTGCTACTAATTAACTTTCTACTGAAAACTTTACTACAGCTATTTGCCTAGGATCCAAACTATACTCTCTATACTTCTTGCTCAACCTTCCTCAGGATTCCTCAACAAGAAACCCGACTGCCCAGCCATGTGTCAGCCACTCTCCTTCACCCAACTGCCTGGGTAACTGATTCTTGTCTTTCTTTTCTTCTGCTTGCCTAAATCTTAGAGCTCGCCTAAGATTTACCTCTGTCTGAGGCTCTCTGGAATCTGCTACAATATGAAACACCAAATGGTTTCCTTTGGACTGGGTTAGTCATAGTCATTTACTCCTCGAAGTCATCTCTGAAACCATGCAATGGTGTTTATAGAGTACCCTAAGAATAATAAATAATTTCATTCTTTTTTTTTTATCTCTCTTATTTTTCTAAGAGTGGTGACACACTAGATACCAAAATATTATTCAATACTATACAACTTTTAGCGTGATTAAAATGTTGACATTCTTTTAATATGTTGATTTTTCAAGCTCTATATGCCCCATTAAAACATATGCTTTCCATATTTTAAGTTTTTAAAGCCCCAATAATTTACAAACTATGTAAAGAACATTTTCCAGGTGAAACAAAACTCACAAAGCTGAGTGCAATGGCTCACAAATATAATTCAGCAACCAGAAAGCCAATGCAAGTTTGGGGCCAGTCTAAGTGCTGGACCATCTTGCAAGGTAAGACCTGGCTTCAAAAAAAGTGAAAAAAATGGGGTTGGGGTGCAGGTCCTGTGAGGTGGCTCAGAGGGCAGGGTGCTGGCAGCAGGAAACTGACAGCATTGGGACCAGTGTTGGAGCCACCAGGGGAGGAGGGGCCTGACTTCCAGGAGAGTTGTCAAGTGCCTATACCTCACACACACACAAAATGAAAACTAAAAAACCCATTAACTATTTACTTTTGTAATGATAAAAGGAATCAAGATTTTGTAAAACTATATCTGAGTGTTAATTCAGACTCTTTAGATGAAAATGGACATGATATATTAATAGGTAGGCAGCCATGGTGTCGCACAGCTTTAATCCCAGTACTCAGATCTCTATGAGTTCAAGGACAGCCATGGCTACAACAATGTCTCTGTATTAAAGAAGAAAGAAAGGGAAGGAGGGAGGGAAGGAAGGAGGGGAAGAGGGAGGGAAGGAGGGAGAGAGGGAGAGAGGGAGAGAAAAGAAAAGAGCCCTCCCTCAACTCTGGCAAGCCTGGAGAGCCACTTCAGACCATGTGTCACTGCCCAGCATTTCTAATGCTTTTATCAGTTACTATTTCAGAATAAGACTCTGCCCTCTCCTGGTTCCAAAAAGACTTACAAGGAATTAAAAAAAAAAAAAAAAAAAAAAAAAAAAAAAAAAAAAACCACCAACAACAAAAAACCTAAAAAGTTGTTTTACTGTACACTCAAAACTGGAATGCTATAAGCATGCCTTACTTCTAAGACAGAGACAGTCACAAAACGATGTCTCTCAATACACTCCTGGGATTTAAATAAATGTAGACAATGCCCCAGGTTCTACGCTAAGCACTTTGTCCATTTTATTAATCCTGTTTAGAAGTGAAGAAGCTGTCTACTGTGACACAAGGAAGTGGCTGAGTGAGGAGGAGACAGAAGTCATATGGTTATGTGTTCCAGGTAACTGCCATATGTACAACTTAGGAAGAACCTAACCCCTGCCGTGCCTTTAAAATCTACCTGGTCCACGTTACACTCGAGGCTGGCCATCTTTCTCAGTGTCAGGAGCTCCCTGGACACTTCTCACAGCTCTTTGCATTTCTGCTTCCTCCTTTCCAATCTCAATGCAAATGCCCACCTCTGGATGGCTATTGGATAGCTATAGTTTTTTAAACAGTATTTTACAGGGCTGGAGACATGGCTCAATAGTTAGGAGCATTTGTGGCTCTTCCAAAGGACCTAAATTCAGTTCCTAGCTCCTAACTCCAGCTCTAGGAGTGGATACCCCACTGACTTCTGTGGGTACCTCACATCCATGGCATACACTCACACACACACTCACACACACACACACACACACACACACACGTGCACACACACACATAAAAATAGTAAGATAAATCTTATAAAATAGTGTGTGTATGTGCATGTGGGTACCAGAACGCACATGCGAAGCCAACCCAAAACTTGCAGGAGTTATTTATTTCTCCTTGCTGGAGCTCAATTCGGGTCATCAGGCTGAGTAGCAGACACCTGTCCCCACTGTAGCATCTTGGTATCCCGCATTTATACTCTGTAATGCCTTGCTGCACATTCTGGTTGTGGAGGAATTCCAACATAAATGGCAGCCATCACTGCACTTCAAACACAGAAGACTGAGTGGAGTGAATATTCCTTCTGTAAACGAGAGGCTGGGAAGTGTGTGGGTCTCTGCCCTGACAGTTCCTATGCAGGACGCGGAATCCAGAACGTACACAGTGACTGCCTCAACACTGGAAGTTCACCACTAAGTCAGAGGATGAGGTCCCAGACACGGCGCTAGCAGCAGGGTTACCCTGGGTAAACTGGGACGAACACTGGCTGTACCCTGCTTCCACACATTCCTACTCAGATTTTAGGTCTGGGTCTCTGACTTCTGACAAGTTTTGATTCCTTCCTTCCTATAGTAGTCACTTCTGTTCACAATCTATTCATGCAAGCTGTTACTGACAGCACACAACCAATTCAAATCCCACCAGTGTCACACGCCTCGCCTTCTCTGCTGTGCTGCATTAGAACAGGTAGCGATCAGCTCTCTGAGTTGCTCACTAGAGCTAGTTACCCTGACGGAAGCGGACGGACCTACCTTTTCCAAGGTGAGGAGGTTTATTTCTGACTGCAGCCGGATTTCTGGCTTGTTGTTTTGTTGGTCCTTGAACTGCTGAAACTCTTTTTCCAGAATCTTATACTTATTTTCAGCATCATTAAGCTGTAAAGAGAAAGTATATTGCAGCCATTACGAGCAAATCTTGATACTGCACAATCTGATTTAACAGTGCTATTAGCATTCTAAACCATGTTATGGTAGAACAGCTGGAAAAAAGAAAAGGATCAGTACGTAAGAATTCAGCAAATTAACTAATTAACAGAAAAGCTTTTTAAACTAGGTAAAAAAAATTGAGGATGAAGAGTCTTTAATGCCTGAAAGAATGCCAAAGACACCAGGGGCTAAGCAGGAGCAGAGGCTCCCTCATCCTGCAGAACTGGCTCTGACCACAGCGCCCAATACTTGATAAGTTGTTGGGGCGTGCGGGGATGCTGGGGAACAGATGGACAGATGGGCAGTGAGTGGCTGAGGATGGTGGCTCTGTAATCTATGTAACCCTTACAATCCTAATGCTCGTAGGGCAAAGCAGGACAACAGCTCTATGCTGGAGTTAAGTTCCGGGCTATCCTGAGCTACTGAATGTCTTAAAGGGTAAATAGACAAAAGTATATAGTAATTATAAGATCTTTTCCAATGTAGACTAAAAATGCAAATGACAATTGTTGAGGGTGACTTCTGAAAACACACTGATGTCACAGTTAGACAAACCTATAGGCTTTTTTTCTATGACGACAGATGTACTAAGCTGAAACACTGATAAGTTATGTGGCTATGACACAACTTAAACCAACACTACTGAGTCTTCCCCGGGTACAAGGATGGTTGCGACACACTTGTAAAGTTGCCTAGATGGTCCTAATGAAGCATCAGCATCCTTAGAAGAAGGTGCCCCCACATAAGAAGGTTCCACATAATTCACTTTTCCAGAAAAAAACTTTTGGAAATGATTTCGCTTTTAAAAATACATGTTTTGTGTGCTGTATGTGTCTACATGTGTTTGCATGTGTACACACACATGTGGAGACCAGAGGTCAACATCAGCATCTTTTTCAACTATTTTCCAACTTACGCTCTGAAAGAGGTCTTTTGTTGATCGTGGAGCCCTCACAGACTGACTAGCTGGGCGGGACAGCAAGCCCGAGGGATCCTCCTGTCTGTGCCCCCCAGCACACTCACCATGCCCAGCTTTTTCCATGGGTGCTTGGATCCCAGCTCAGGTCCGAATGTTTGACTGGCATATGTTTTCTCCGACAAAGACATGTTCCTAGCCTCTACTTTTATATTTTAACCAAAAACATACTAATAGTAAGTGCACCTGGTTCTTCACCACTCAAGGACACTATCATAAGCAACTGCTGCTCTTGCAGTGCAACTGCAGAGATTAATGCTGCGAGGGCACAGAGGACAGTCCTTGGGAGGCAGTAGCACGGCCATGATCCAGAGTTCTGCTGCCTGTTCTCACGTGAATACAAACAGGTTTATCTTCATCAGTTCTCTTTGTGTTTAACTGTCTCTTCTAGCAGTCTAATTGGAATGACATATTTAATATATGCGACCATGTCAGTGTAATGGCCCGAAATTTCCCTTGAGCAAATTAAATAATTCACTAGTTTCTCCCCTGATAAAAACTGAGCTTCAAGAATAAACATGTGGCCGGGCGGTGGTGGCACACGCCTTTAATCCCAGCATTTAGGAGGCAGAGGCAGGTGAATTTC
>NW_022196895.1:49508171-49547941 GCF_008632895.1 Mastomys coucha
AAAAAAAAAAAAAAAAAAAAAAAAAAAAAATACACATGTGTCTTTGATAACTTTTTCAAATTACCAGTTTTCACACCAAGACTGTGGCTCCAGAGCTGTGAGTCAGTGGCCCCACTTTGGGGTAGACTGCCAGGCACTGGACAGAAGGTGGGCGTCTGCTCCAAGCATTCCCTGACTCTGCAGCTGATGCTTTTGCTCTAAGTGCCTAAATCTTGAGCTTGAAGAAGAACACTACTACTGGCAAACTCCATGACAAAACCCCACTGTTATACGGTGGAAGAGACCCTCAAGTTCGAATTTACAACCACATAAACGATGTGGGAGAGAGCCTGAGCTGCTATTGGAAACTCTTCACGGCAGAAGGCTCTGAAGCATTCAGCATACACATCTAATCCACACTGAAAGTTTTCAAGGAAGATAAGTTGAATTTTTAACAGCCTGATCTTTTCCCTCCCTTTTCTACAAATATTTATTGAGTTCCTATCACTGCTGACACCAGGCTCCACTCTAGGACAGAACTATAAACAAAAAAGTTTTTATGGAGCAACAATCTGAGACTGATTAAATGATCATTAAATGAAAATAAAAACTGGCACGTTGTAAAGAAAAAAGAGCAAGAAAGCCATATTCTAGGAATACACTTAACATAAGCTTGAAAATCTTATTGGGGCAAGTGACATTTTACTGTAAGTAAAGGAAGGACTCAGAGAATACACAGGGCCCATGGAAAACACAACACAAGGCGGTCTAGCGGGAGAAGCTAGCAGGGTGTGCTGGGAGAGAAATGAGAAGCTGCCATGGCTTAGCTGAGCCATAAAAATGTGGCCCTGAGGGCCGCCCAATTGGAGTTAAGAGCAGCCCAGACGGAACACAGAAAATAGTAAGTGCAACTCGGGGTTATTGATAGGAAAGCAGATTCTAACAGCATGGAGGGGAGGCAGCTGCCCAGCTAGTGGGTTGCTTATGGCTTATTTTGTGTGGGTTTTTAATCCAGCAGCTCATTCAGCAAAGGAAGGGTAGAAACCCCAGGCCAGGATTTTAATAATTTTTGACTACACATCAGAGGTGGAGAGTAGGGGGATGACATCAGACAGACAGATGGGTAAAAGCTGCACAGGCTGTGAGGCTCCTGATTGTTACCCTATAAATGCTGAGAAGGCAGTAGTAGGTTTTCAAGTGTGCTATGCTTCCCAATTTTCAAAAGTGCCTTGCTGCAACATAAGCTCAGACGGCCCATCACTGACATAAATGACACTGTGTGCACCACGTGGGGCTGGAGAGGCTGGGGCTGAAGCATGAACAAGGTAAGTATAATGGGAAGACACACTGGTTTAAAGTGCCTCAAGAATGTCCAGGTAAGGAACTCATGGCAGCAATCTCAGGTGTAGGACTGGAGTATAGAGAAAAGGTCTTGAATGTAAATGTGGAAGAGTGGAACAAGTTGAAAGCTTAATGTCTAGACAAGGAAAGAGACTGCAGGACAGCACAGGAGGCCTGAGAGCAGAGGAAGGTGGGGGTGGCAACAGAAGCAGAGGTTATGCAAGACCAAAAACAACAGTGTTTTATATGCATAGAGCTCAACAAACTCAGATATGAAAATGCCCATTCCACCTTAGTGACCCAGCCATGGGTGGACTCTAACAATTGCATACAAGCATGGACATACAAAGGGACCACGATGAACAAGAGGAGGGCAGAACTCTTCTTACAAAATGTAGGTTCTAGAAAGCACTGGATTGTTTTAGGACACTTAAGGCATTAATGTCCTAATGAATGTCTACATTGTTAAAAAGAGATGTACAGAAAAACCTCTTACACTTAAAGTTACCTGAAATTATATAGTTTCACGAAAATAGTTCTGAGGATAGGAAAATTATACTAACATAGTCCTTGGCTTTAACTTAAAAAAAATCAACTCTGGGCAGTGACTACAACAGTCCAAACCAGTGGGTGCCAGCACTTCACGGTGAAGCATTTCTAAAAGCAGACATCTCTACCACCTGCTGCTGAAGTCGCTGTTTGTCCTCCTCCAGCTGCTTCAGCTTCAGCCTCTCCAGCTCCACTTGGTACACACAGTCATCTCGGGCCCTTCGGACAGAGTCCTGCAGCTCTTGAAGGTTCCGCTCCCGTTCTAACTGCAGCTCCTTTCTCTCTCTGTGAAGCTGAAGGGAAAAGCACCATTAGGAGGCTAGCTTATCACCATTAGCATGGTCCGTCTTCGATCAGTCAGTGTTTTTTTTTTTAAATTAAGATTTTCATTTTATTTTACTTAAAGATTTATTTATTATTATATCTAGGTACACTGTTGCCAGAAGAGGGCATCAGATCTCATTACAGATGGTTGTGAGCCACCATGTGGTTGCTGGGATTTGAACTCAGTACCTTTGGAAGAGCAGTCAGTGCTCTTAACCACTGAGCCATCTCTCCAGCCCCTAGTCAGTGTTAAAATAGCATCCACTGAGCCTGGTGCGTGACAGCACAGTAGCTGGGGTGCACGGTGCGAAGCTTGTCTTGTCTTTATATTATAATTGTTAATTCTGTACTGGCAGGGAGCAGACTACTGTCAACTCTGGTACTGTCACTCTCACGGCCCATCAACTGCCTCAGTATTCTGTAAACATACACCTTCCTCACTTGCTGATTGGTTTAATGAAAAACTAATGGCCAATATCTGAACAAGAAAAGGAAAGGTGGGATTTCCGGTCTGAGAGGGTCTCTGGGAGAACAATCAGAGGCAGGGGGATTCACCAACAGAACATGGAGGCCAGAGGAAGCTAGATGTACCTGGAGAAAGAGCAGTAACAGGCTACATGGCAGGACATGGACTAGGATCATAGGGTTAATTAAGTTAGATGAGCAGGGAGGTGGCCTAAGCTAATAAAATTAATAAGTCTTTGTGTCGTTATCCTTCTGCTGGTGGGTCTGAGAAATCCCACTACATTTGGCACCCAATGTGCAGCAAGACATCCAAGCTTAGGACGCTAGATTCAGGTATTAGGCAAAACGGCCTGCTAACAATACCAAAGCTGGCATGCTGTCCCAGTTCAACAGCAGCTGTCTCCATGTCCGAAATGCAGTCTCCGTGCAATGCATATAACATAACACACAGGACAAGTGAGAAAGGGTAGACTCCACAGCCTAGGGAATTAAGGTCAAAGAGATGTGCATACCTCTGTTTCTGCACTGGCAAGCTGCTGCTCTCGGTTCTCGAGCTCCGTTAGGGCTTTTTGAAGTTTGCCTTCTAGAATACTGTATTCAGCTACCTAAAACACAGGAAAAGAAAAATGATCTTCATGTGCAAGACAGCACACACTTTCACTAAAGCAGGATTTGAGAAGAGAAAGAAACATAACAGGAACCAATTCATTCAGAGTAGAAACTTTCCCAGGAAAGGAGGGCAAGCATGCTTCTGCATGGACATCTGCACTGTGGTCTGAGAAAGCCCGGTGTCCTACTGAGATGTCAAGTGCTAGAGAAACCCTGTGCATCTGAACATTAGCCCATTTCTTTAGGCCTATGACCTAAGTTTTGATTTGGTTTTGTTTTGTAGAGATGGAGACTCTCTTAGAAGCTCTGATTGTCCTGGAACTCACTATGTTGATCAGGCTAGCCATGAACTCTTCCCAAATGCTGGGGTTAATGGAGTACACCATCACATCCAACCCAAGGTCTGTTTGTCCAAGTAGAGCTCTATTCAGGATGAAAAGCTACCAATTCGGCTTACTTAGGTGGAGGCCTCTCCATTCCTCAGTTAACTCATGTGTTCTGGGACTTTCCAAAGCCATTTTCTACCTTCACCATCCCCCAGGCTCTGTGACCCAGGCCCTATCCAGATCTCCTCTTTCCTAAGGCTAGTGAGCCTACCTTTTATCCTAGTTCTGTAGAAAAAGAAAAGAGAAATTTGTCTCCACAATATCGGAGGCTGTGACAGTCTTTCCGTCCTTCCTCATCTGTTCTTCTCCAAGATCAACACACAGTGCAACTACATTACATACTATGACTTCTATATTTTTCAATGTCTTGAATCTAATTTAGGAGACAGACACCTAGATTCTAGACTAAATCTTTTCAAAAATATGATATCCAGATGCAGCCTTACTGGTTCAGACACCAGTAGATGCACTGCCAAAGCCCAGGGCAAACCACATCTACAGGCTCAGTCTATAATCCCTTTTTACTTACAAATCCTAGTCATAATACTGGTGGGAAAATAATTTTTTTTCTAGCAGTCTGTAAACCTAGTATGACTGTGCCCACCATCCATATTCTTAATCTGACTGCAAAATCTGACATCCCCACTTTGATTTTCTCAGAATTAGCACACTGATCAATTCCCCAGCTCAACATTTGGCTTTTTTGTAAACTGTGACAAGTACAACTTAGCGAAATCATAATGTAAAAATACCCAAATATCTATGTCTGTTTATACCATGCTTGGTTCTGGATACTTGCTCTTCTGCAATGACCTGAGGGACCAGTCCACCAGGGACTCCCAAATTTATAGTAGGAGGTTAAACCTCCCTGCACTTTCACACATAGATACCTAGTTAATGCCTGTTGAACATGTGTATTCTTTAAACATATATCTTTTATTTTATTGACTATTTATTATACCCTAGCATATTCTGGGTAAACATAAGATGGGCTAGGGAAGATGGGCTATAAATAAACAAGTGTTCATCTAATGTTAGTCACTGTTAGGAAGAAGATACATCAGAGTCGGGGGAGACTTGGTACCTATACAGGGCAAAAAAGGGGACACTACTTTGGCCATGGCAATCAGAAAAGATTTCATTGAGATTATTCTGAGAAGACCACAAAAGTATCTCCAGAGGCAAGTGTTCCACATATCCCTAGAAAGGGGAGGGTTAGCATGCGTGAGGAGTTCCAGGAAGCCAGCATGCTGGAACAAACTAAAAGTCATGAGGCAGAAGACAAATGTTGCAGATCACATGGGCTGACAAGGTAAAGAGGCCAGAAAGGAATGAGACAAGCTAAGTAGAATGTAACCTACACTCTTAGAAGCAAGACCAAAAGAGCTTAGAGGAAATGGGGATGGATGTGATAGAAAGTGGTTACTTTCCAAAACATCTTCTCAATATGAAGTCAATAGATACACTAATGCGCCGGGTGCAAAAGAGAACTAAAGAGAACTTGCTTACAGTCTCAACAACTAAGGAAAAGGTAATGTCATTTATTTACATGGGAATCTAGTGGAACAAATCCAGAGAGAATGTGATGAAAACTGGCTTCAGGTATGCGGGACCTGAGGTGCATGTCAGACATTCAGCTGGTATGCAGGACCTGAGGTGCATGTCAGCTGGTATGCGGGACCTGAGGTGCATGTCAGACATTCAGCTGGTATGCGGGACCTGAGGTGCACGTCAGTCAGCTGGCAGCAGCACAGGCAGCTGAATGGCCAAGCAGGTTCCAGGGAAGAAGTCAGGCATGGAAACAGAAAAGGTAGAGCTCACACATGTGTGTATGATGTGTACAATCCGATACATACGATGCCAAGCTAGGATGAGCTCACCAAACAGGTGAGGATATATAGAACAAAAATGACACACATGGGTGAGGCCCTGAAACAAACTAGTCAACTCAGTAAGATGTCGGATCTGGCACGAAAATCAGGAGCAGAACAAGCAACGACAGCAGAATGTGAGAAGCATACAGAGAAGGAAGCCCAGTCTGCACATCAGGACAGCATGAGCAGACACTGTCTAGTAAGAGAAAAGCTGTGACAGCAACTACTTGGGAGTCAGAAAGTAAACTAAGTAGAGGAAGCAGTGGGGTTGCAGAGTGGCCGTAAGGATCCAATCAGCTCTTACAAACCCATTTACATACAATGTACATATGTGTGTATGTACGTACACACATATGTATGTATATATATATGTATGTGTGTATATATATATATATATATATATATATATATATATATATATATATATATATATATATATATGCAGGCATGTATGTATATAAAATGGCCATCTAAGTGTCTTCTACATCACTTTTTCTCAACTGGGGTCAATCCAAACCTCAGAACACAGAAAATGCAGCTACTGTCCTCTCTTAAATGGTACATTACAGTCTAGATGGGTTAGAAATTAACAGTGACAGCACTGGACACCTTGGGGACATAAGGATGCCATGCTCTGGTGGAGCACTGATGACCACGCCTCCACTCTGTTGGACCCTCCTCTGCATAGCATCCGCTCATTCAGACCTCCTCGGCAACCTGTGCTGAGTTCTGCTGCACTGCTCCTTTCCTCCTAAGCACACTTTTTATACTAAGCATTCGTCTTCAAGGGGCCTGTCTTTGAAAGGATGCTGCTATACACTGCCATGTGCTGAGATGTCTCTTCCTCTTACAAACCACCCATATTTGAATGTGGAACCTGTTTTCAAGCATCTTCAATGAGCTTTTTCTGTCTGGAATGCCTTCAGGACTTAGCTCACAGTATCTACTCAATTCTAGGAATGCAGGCCAGAGCTTATCAATTAAGGATTTCCTTACACTCCCTATGTATATGGCTGATGTAGTCTGCTTTGGGAAGACAAGATAGTTATATGATGGACGGTTGTGTGTAGGGCAGACTAAAATTTTATCAGCTATTCCAGAATGCAAAACAGCAACCAGGTGTACATATTCATTCAGGTAAAACATCAAAGTAAGAAGTCATATATTGTTAAAAAAAAATCTCCAAATGAAAATAAGAAATTGACAGAAAGGGCTCAAATGCTGTGCTTAATAAAAGTATTATAGTAAGCTTCTCAAAGAAACTAGCTTTAAAGGCCCTCTTGCTGAAGAAAAGTTGTCTTCCTCCCTGCTAACCTTATTTTACAGCGGCTTGTAAGGTTCTTTTAAGACCAATCATGTATCTTAGCACTTCCCAGGTTTCAAAATGTTTTCAAAATAAAGCACTTTAAGACAAATAGTTTTTAAAATGTACCTGGGATTGAAGAAGTGGCAACTCCACATCTGCCTTCAAATGTGAGGAGTAAATGCAAGGTAGCATTAAAATCTACTTGCTTTTACTTTCAATTTCATTTGTTTATTTGTGGTATTAGAGATGGAACCCATGAGGCTGTGTCCCTGCTAAGTAGGTACTCTAACACAGCCATGTCTCCAGCCTCAGAGTCTGTTTTCTGAAGTTACTAAGTAGCCATGGGCTCATAAATTCAAGCTCAGATGACAGAAATTGTAGAATCCATGGGAACCAATAAAAAACATCAACAAGTCTCTATCACCAAAATCAGAGCAAGCGCCAACGCACTTGGTGAGGTCTCCTGTGCTTTACAGTGCCAAGGCATGCATGGTAGGCACCGCCAGGCTACTAGTTTAGGTATAGTAGGGTTTTTAATTTTTTTACTTAACCTCATGATATTGAAACAATTTCTTAGGGAAGGCAAGGGCACAGCTGGATCTGTCTCACTGTAGCAATTTTATTAAATTTCTCACATTAGCTCATCATTTGACTTTAAAGAACAATAGCATGAAAAGAAATAGGAACTTAGCTTGTCTCAAAGTGAAAACTTCAACGCGTTAAACTTGCATTCAGTAATATGCAGCATGTGAGTTCTGTCCACATTACTTATTATATAAAGCTCAAATAGTAAATGAGGACAATATTTAAGGTATGTGCGGGCCCATTTAAATGAGCATTTCTTAGGAATGGAGACTTTAAAATGTCCTTTTCTCCTGGCTTAGTTCAAAGTGCCTTAGGTATTCAAGTCTGTCTGTGCTAAAAAATAAAAGGTGTATTGCTTCCCAAACTCTGCAATGCACAGTAAGAAGCCACTACCACACACACTCTTCTTTCCTCTCTCGGTTTTTAAACAAGCCCTTTCTTTACCTTTTTCTTCACGAGTGACTCTCTTTCCCGGTCCCTTTTTTTCCATTCTTCTGCAAGAGCTTGCATGTGAGCCAGTTCTTTCTGCTTCAACTGTAAAAAAAATGAAAAGTAGACAAGTAAAAATGACAAATATTTCAAATGAACAAAAGAACTTTTTAGTTTAGGAACTAATACTGATAACCAATATCTTTAAAGTGTTCTGTTTTATTTTTGTATCACATATATATATATATATATATATATATATAGTCTCTATTGGCATGTTTCTTTCTGCCAGGTGTCCAAAAGAGGCCAAAAGAGGGCATCAGGTCCCATGGGACTGGAGTTACAGAGCCTCTATGTCAACTTGACACAAGCTGAAGCCATCTGAGAGGAGGAACCTCAATTAGGAGGAACTTCAATTAGCCTGTAGTTAATGACTGATGTGATGGGGGAGGACCCAGTCCACTGTGGGTGCTGCCACCCTTGGACCAGTAGTCCTGAGTTATATAAAAAAGCAGGCTGAGCAAGTGAGTAAATAGCACCCCTCCCTGGCCTCTACATCAGCTCCTGCCTCTAGGTTCCTGTCCTGTTTGAGTTCCTATCCTGATTTCCTTCAATGATAAACAATGATGTGGAAGAGAAAGCCAAATAAACCCTATTCTACCCAAGTTGCTTTTGGTCATGGTGTTTCATCAGAGCCAGAGTAGCCCTAAGTAGGACAGCCTCTATTTGGGTGCTATTCCAGGTCTTCTGAAAGAGCAGCCAATGTCTAAACCACTAAGCCATCTCATCACCCCCAAAACCTTTACGTTTACTTTTAAATTTTATGTGTAAATGTGTTTTGCCTGCTTCTATGTGTGTGCCTGGCACCCTCGGAGGCCATAAAACATCAGATCCCCAGGAACTGGAGTTATGGATCATTATAGAATTGCCACATGGGTGCTCTTAACTGTGAGTCATCTATCTACTCCCTCTACTATATTCTTTAAAATAATAGACAGACAGACAGACAGACAGATAAAATGGAGCTTGGGCCACACATAGTGGCACACACCTGTAATTCCAGCACTTAAAAAGTCATCCTTGACACTACTCATCCTACTTAGTAAGGTCAACCTGGCCTATGTGAGATGCTCTTAGAACTCAAAAGTAGAGGTCAGCGACAGAAGCATGAAGGTGCCTGCTGTCAAGCCAGAGACCTGGAACCATTACTCACAAACAACATGGTAGCAGAGAACCAATTCAGAGGCTCATTTCCCTTCACAAGTACATGCACACATACACAAAATGTAATTTGAAAAAAATCTAAGCATTAAAAAAAGGAACTTTCTTGTGTGAAATAATCCCTTAGGAGTATTATTCTGCAAATGTTAGAGCTGGTAGTGAGTTCTGGTCTCTAACTCACCTGCTTGAGACTCATTCTCAGGAAATAAGAGAGTAAGTGCCTGAGATAGAAACATTATAAGCCCGGCATAATCCCAGCACCTGGGAGACAGACAGGTACATCTCTGAGTCTAGCCAGGTCTACATAGTAAGTTCCAGGCCAGCCAGGAGTACAGAGTTTATCACAAAGCAAAACAAAAACCAAAATCCACCTCCTCATTAATTTTTCCTAACAATAATGGTCAAATTCAGGGAAGTCTTTCTGAGCTATCAAACTGCCCTATCTCGAGTATTTTTATGTTTTAAAATCGTGCTTTTCTCTGAGGAAGGCTCTGTGGGGAAGGAGAGAGGGCTCGCCATTAAGAGCTCAGACTGCTCTTATAGCAGTCCCAACTTTGGTTCCCAGCAGCCACATCAGACATCTCACGCTCACAACTGCAGCTCCAGGGATCCAATGCTCTTCTCGGTGTTGTGGCAGCTCCACGCTGTGTGCACATACCCACACCAACGCAGGTGCACACACATAACTAAAAAATAGATCTCAAAAAGATTTTGTTGATAGTCAAACTGTAGACAACAACATGGAGAAAACCCAGTTGTAGAGAAGGAAAAAATAAACTAGGTGGGTAGAACAGAGATTTTCAAGTACAATTTCAATCTACCTGACTTTCAAATATGTCTTCCTGCATCTCCTTCCACATCTCTAGCTCGAGTGCAGCCTTGTACTCTAAGGTCTCTCGGGGTTCCACTTGGATCTCAGAAGGACAAGGAGCTGGAGGGAGCGAAGATGGCTTCTGGCCCAGAGCAGGAACACACTACACAGTGAGAGAAAAGTGAATGGGACACACCCAGAAACACCTTAGCCCCTGGGTCAGGAACTGTAACAGCTGCACTTACCTGAGATGACTCCGATACAAAGACCTCACGCATTTTCACTAGGCCATAGTCTTCCAGAGTCATTGTGTAAGAAAGGTCTACTATCTTGTTATTTGACCTACAAATGAAATGAGAATTACCGTAAAGTTCATGGAAACTTATATTTCCTTCCACTTCCCTTGTCTGTAGTATGCAGGAGTACAGAAAAATTCTCATATCTCACTCTTAATGCTCCAACTGAGCCAGCCTCTATGGGCTTCAGGAGTTCTCAAGTGTGTGTTTTTATTGACCAACCACAGCATCTTTACTAAACTAACATTTACTAAAACTTACCTAAATAGCTGTGCATTTGTTCCAAAAAATAAAAAGTCATACCCACATAATTATTGCTAATGAATATTTAGTAGCTCTGGCTGGCCTGGAACTTAGTATGTAGACCAGGCTAGCCTTAAACTCACAGAGATCTGCCTCTGCCTCTTGAGTGCATGCTGGACACTTCCTTATTCTGTCCTCTGCTGCAGAAGTACAAGTGTGCACACTGACAGTGTGACCTTCTCTTGCTTGAATAAGGCCTGAGTGCTCATGTCATACGCATTCATTTTTAAATGTGTGCATTTTTTTCTTTGTTTTCTTTTGCTGAGGGAGCTAGGGCTTTATGCCTGTTAGGTAACAGTTCCACTACTGAATTCCATCCAGCACAATACTGTGATTTTTTTACTCCCTCTAAAACACACTAATGAATTTATGCAGTGAAATATATCCAGTAGCCTTGCTACTCTTGGTTATTATAAGCTATTTAAAATTTGTCTACTTTCCTGGGATGAATAGATACACACATTAACCTTCTCCTGGACATAGTGCTTCAAGGCAATCCATGAAAGTAAGAAAATTATATTCCACTTTGGTTATAATTAGTACCTTCTGTATCACAGAACTCCATTACTTATTAAATAAGAAACACTCAAGAAAAAAAATTTAGTAGCTAAAAAATAGTACTGTCTAGCCCAAAAAACTCCTTTAAAACACAACTTTAATGAACAGATCTTATATTACTAAAAGCTCCTTAATTAACCAAATCCATGTTCTTTTTCTTCCAGTTTCACAAATTAAAATAAATAAATAAATAAAATTGTTAAGTAAAATCAGATGGCCCAGTGGGAAAAGGCACTTGCTACCAAGGCTGATGACATGAACTGAAATCCAGAAGAAGAAAACCAACTCCATCCACAAAGTTGTCTTCTAACCTCCACATGTGTGCCACAGCACCCACAAAACTGAGGGGAACTTTTCTCCTAAAGAAAAGCTGTTGAGCACATCTCCAAGTTCTCATTTAGGTAAATCTAAACGGCCTACAAAACAGAGCAGTGAAAACAATTACAGAAGCGTTGAAATAGCTTCAGCTGCTCGTGACTACTAACACAGTCATATTAATCACTAATATATAATCATTTATTCTACTGGTGACAATAGAAAACAATGCCAAGCTTTAAAAGAGTTTCTTTCCCAGAACAAGAATGAAGATAAAATGAGCTCTCTGCTACCCAAACAACTGGAAACCCAGGCACCGCTGCACAAACACAAACCTTTCTAGGTTTTCCAAACCTACCAGTCTCTGGATGGGAATAAGGAGGACATTTTCAGTGGTACTTTTAGATCTCAGATTTTTGCTGAATCTTATTTTTTCTACATTCTCACTAGTTTTATTTTTTTAAAGAATAAATGGTCTATAATATTTGAACCTAATTTTTATTGTTAATTTTAAAAAGGTAAACATTTTCACTGTAGCAATAAAATTCAAGTAAAAGAAACAATATTATCTTTTCTAGTTTACTTCTATGATAAAACAATGACCCAAAGCAACTTGAGAGGTAAGCATTTGTCTGACAGATAAACCAGGGCAAGAACAGAAGAAAATACCATGGAGGAATGCTGCTTATTGGATTTTTCTGGGTCATGCTCAACTAGCCTTTTTATATACTCTAGACCCATCAGCCTAGGGACGGTACCACCCATAGTGGGCTGAACCCTCTTATATCAGTTAGCAATTATGACAATGCCACATAGTCATGCTGATCTGACCAGTTACTGATCATACTTCATTTCAGAGTCCTTCTTCCCAGCTGACTGTAGGTTATGTTAAGCTGACAAAAGCTAACCAGGGCATTATTCTTTTGTAAGTGCTGGTGACTGAACCTAGTGACTGTGTATGCTAGACAAGTGTTTTACCATTGTTTTATCCCTAGTCACTAATAATATAATTTCAAAACTGCCACTGAAGGCTGGCATTTATAACATTCTTATTCTTTAAATTTCAGGCAAATTTTAAAATATTTTTCAAGTGGAAAAAAAAATCACATCATTCCTAATGAAAAATAACACAAAATACATGATAAGCTTAACTTAAAATAATACAGTCAAACATCCTAATGGCTGGGCTAGAGCTATGCAGCAGAGTCCCTGCCCAACATACACAAAGCCTAGGGTAAGAAACCCCAGGGCTATAAACAAACAAACAAGCAAAAAAAAAAGCAAAAAAGCAAAACTAACAGCAAATAATAACTCCTTAATTGTAAAATCATCAAACTAAAGGGCTGGAAAATGGCTCAGCTGTCAAGAGAATTTGCATCTCTTACAAGACACAAGTTTGGTTCCCAGCACCCAGATCAGGTAGCTCACAAGGACCTGTAACTCTAGATCCAAGGAATTTGAATGCCCTCTTCCAATCTCCGCATGTGGTATACATACATATATAATCAGTCACACACAAATTTTTTTAAAATGCCAGCCTAGAGGCAGTGAGATGGTTCAGAGATGCATTTATACACAGGCGTGACAACCTGCACACACACACACACATTTTGTACTCCCCTTCTCTCTCACAAAATGTAAATAAATAATATTTACAATTATCAGGCTAAAGATGGAAAGAATACTTAAATACTTAGCAGTCTGAACAAGAATCATGATATTGTAGCCACAAACATTCTTATACTTTTCTAAGTAAATGGATATCCAAAAGCTAATAAAGAAATTATAATAAGCCCACCCCCAGGTCAAAGAAAATCACAGTAAGAAGACATTGAGGACCGAGGTCGTGGCGTCTTAGGAGAGTCTTCACAGGGATGAGAGAAGGAAAGCACCGCGCGCTGCGAGGCTTACCCCTGGGCTGCTATCACAGGCACGCTCTCACTGAAAGTCTGCCGCCAACACTGCTCACCATTGGCACCTAAAAACCGAGTCTTTTCTGAAGACAAGACGTTAGAAAGCTGAATTCTCGCGATCCCAAGGAGTAAGTCTTTACTCATTTTATCCTTGTGCCATAATTCCACCAGCAGAGGAATCCTGAGGAGAGAACCATGGCCACAGTTAGCAAGCCTGAAGCAGTCCTTCCACATCTGAAGCACCTCTAAGTGCAAAGAGAGCTCTCCTAGCACCTATCTCCCACGTCATCACACACTCTCGAGCCAGCCTCCACTCTTCCTTTAAGAACCGCTAAGTTTGGGGAATGATATGCTATGAAAGGCAGATTTCACAGGCCAATTTCCCTGGAAAAAATTATTTCCCATAACTAGATTGAAATGAAAGTGAGGAAATACAAAACATTTGGTGGCAATGAGCAAGATGAAATGGTCTTCCTCCGTTCTTGTTCCTCTAATTACCTTAACATGTTCCTATCACCTAGGCTGAGAGTTACAAGAAACCATGAAGAGCTCTGCAACAGGGCAGACAGGACTCACAGCTGTACACTAATGTCTTGATTCTCAAGTGTAGGTGCTCCTGTGGGGCTATCTATAAATACACATATGTATGATAAATAAATATTATAAACCCATGCTATGAGGGGCTCTCACTTGCAAGGGTTTATGTTACCGTAGGAAGGTATCTTGTAGCTGGTGAGGCAGAGTTGCAAAATCAAATGCACAATAAGACTGAGGAAGAAAAACTTCCATGTTCTTCCGAACTTCTACAGGAGGGTTAGTCATAATAGGAGCTGCACTGCCGAAGAACGGGTAGGAATACCTAGAACAGGACACAAGTCTTATGGTACACGAGAGCCGACACAGAAGGCCAGATGGCTTTAAACAGCATACGATAAATTACGAGCACATACAATGTTTAAGATAAAGTAGAAATCCTGGACTATGACTTGCTTAGAAGGATATTCAAGAACAAGCAATTTCTGCAATCTAGTATGCATTCAAGAAATGCCTGATATATTGAACTATAGACCTAGTGTCCTTCATACACTAATGGCCTGATATCTATGGCTAAAAGGCCCTTAAGCAATGCCAAAAGGACACATTTATAGTATTCTGTCTTTGAACAGAAAATCAAGATAAACAAAATACAAATATATTATGCATACACCAAGTAAGTGACACACACAGCTTCATCTTTTCTTCATAAAAGTCACACTAGATTAAATGTAAGAATGCTAATTGCTTTTAGTTTAAATTTTAATTTATAAATTTAGCGTAAACTAAATTTAAACACAAATTTATAGATTGTAATGCTTAAATTTCATCTTGCATTTTATTACTCATATATGAAACTATAACCAAACAAACTCAACTAGCAAAAAACTGCTCTTCCTACAAAAAAATATATCCTGTCTATCCCCCCAATTCTATATAATTACTCCCCACTGAAGCGAGTTCTCAACGTTCACGCCCTACAATTCCAACTCCTACCATCCTACTACAGCATTTAGCAATTGAAAAAGAAACATCCAAGCAGACCTGCAGGTCATACTTATTTAAAATACCAGTCTTACCTCACAAACTCCATTACACAGTTGTATATACAGCATAATGATATAAAGTTGGTCAAACAGAACAAATGGTCAGTACTCTAAAAAGGGCTTCCAATGAATCAAACAGCAATCCAGCACAGGGTAATTCCCACAGTAAGTGCCACATAGGTCACGAGCATGGATTTCCTGCTTAGAATATTATCTCCCTCTTTCTTTACCAAGTGAATTACTACCCTGTCCTTCATGTATAGATTCATTTCTAAATCTGTCCCCCTCCTAAATTGATTGGTTCTTTTCTCTTATAAACCCTAATACCAGATATAACTGGTATAATGTGGGCACTTAACCATTAAACAAATGGTCCTGATAGCAGGAAGCAAAACATAAAAGTCAGAGTTAGTGCTCCCTCTCAGAGCATCTGCTCTGAGGCTGGACCTATCTGCATGTTCTCGCCCCTCCTTGAGTGTGCTAAGACCATACTCTGCTACAGCAGCAGTTATAGCAGAGAAAGGGGTGAAAAGACAAAAAAACAAACAGAAGAGAACTCTGTAAGAAACAATTCAGATTCGAAAGTAGAGGAAACAAGCCTTTGAGGAAAGCGCATTCCTAGGCCACCCTCTCCCAGTGGCTCAGGAAGAGCACCTCAGTAATGACCACAAGCATCTTGTATGTTTACTGCCCAACAGAGCAGAGATGGGAAGACTTTCACTCAATGAACTCCTGGCCATACCCAGTGCAAGGCCTCCGCTTCTGTGAATGACTCACACCCACGTATGGGAGACGAACAACCTGAGAGCATCAAATGAAAATTCACGCCAAGTATAAATTGATTTCTGCAGCTGAATTCAGCACTGAGTACAGCTGAGTCACAGCACTGTAGTACATTTAACTTCTATCACAGTCTGTGCTATCTACAATCATGTAGTATTAAGACAGACTGTTGAAGAAAAGCCATTTAACTGATTATATGCAGTAATTCTTCCTATTGCAATTTCAAGTTCACTAAGCATGTTTTTTATACTCACAGCTATAAAATATAAGTATTAGGAATATAGCATCCACTGTAATACAGTCTTACAGAAAAATCAGATACGAACCCATGATTTTTGACTTGTAGTCCTTCTCTTACAGAAAACAAGCAACTAAAACATCTTAACATTACATCTTAAATGGCAGCATCAATAAATGATTCTATTATAGCAGAATAGATAAGCTTCCTAGTCTCTTATTCTCAGAGCCACCCTGGTTCGATAGTTCACTGCCTTTTAGCCACTGGTTTCACACCAGCTACATTCTAAAAGGTCACCACCCTATACAGGAAGGGCAGTTTTTGCAGAACAAAAATCACACCATACCTCAATATGCAGTTGACTGGAAAACTAATTTCCAAGCCATGGATGCTTCTTAAGTCTATTGAAAAGCAGAAGTGGTGTGATGTCGCTGGAACAGCAATCTTCTGTCCCGATGTCACCACTTCTGATGCATTGCAAGTGGCCTCTGGCTGGGCCAGTGAAGCAGGTATGGAACCAATGCCTGAACATTAAAAAAAAAAAAAAATTAAAGCTCTCATGGTCTGTACCTTCAAGCACAGAACTTGACAGGTCTGCTTTATGAACATAGGAGCTGAGTCAGTCTACCTTGAGCATTTTAAACAGTGGTTTGTTCTAAATCGCTAATTCCCACTCTAGAACTGTGTAAAGGAAAGGTTGCCTGTGAGGCATGGTAGGCTCCTCCTGGAATTCCAGTCTTATGGTCAACCTGGTTACGCAGTGGAACAGTGAGGCAACAATGTCTGACCAGAGCCTGTCAGGCAGTAACTTCATTCTGAGAGGTACCTGTGCAGGGCTGATCATCTGAACGACTGTAAGATTTATTGTAGATATAATTTTAATATTTTAATAAACTAAATGTAGTTGTTTGCCCATAAAAAGTAGGTCAATAAAGGTTTCATCTTAGAAAGACAAGAGATATGTAGTCCAATCCTTATGTGGGCCAGAGATGCTTAATGACTGACTAAGTCCTATAGCTACTCAGTGATGGAGGCAAACAGGTTCCAGACATCTGACTCCTAGTCTACACTACCTACTTACACTACTGGCTCTTAACTATAGAGCCTTAGCAATGAATGGAGTACTTATCAAAGTAGGTACATATGGGGCTGATGAAAGAGCTCAGTGATGATTGAGAACACATACTGCTTTTGCTCAGACCAAAGCTTGACTCCCAGTACCCACTCACAAGTCCTGTGACTCCAAAGAGATATGATGCCTCTGTCTTCCCTGGGTACCTGCTTTCACGTATAGACACACAGACACACACAGACACAGACACAGACACAGACACACACACACACACACACACACACACACACTACACATAATTAAAAATAAATAAATCTTTAAAAAACACTAGATATACACATTACCAAACTTTCTTATTACAAAATTTACTATAAGAAGCAGTTAATGACTCTACTCTATTTTTAAAAATTTCAGTGTAAAAAAAAAAGTCTATGTGAAAGATATTTATTCTTTCATTTCTTTTGAATAGACTACTTATAATATAAAAGTACAATGGGATTTCTCTTACCAAGCTTTTATTAAAAATTTATTAGGCTGAAGTGACATTAAGTTGAAATTTTTATATCCCCACATATTTCTGATTCCCAAATAAAGTCTGCGATCTTCACTAAGCTGCTCCTGAGTGTTCTCAGACATGAAGTGATGCAGGCCCCACTCCCGAGTGTGTGTGAAAAGCACACCTTACCCTTCCCAGTCTGCTTTGGATCCTTGTCATACTGCAGGCTCTCCACTTCACTTTCTGTTGCATCATCTTTGGCTGGAGGTGTCTGGTTTTGAGGTGGGGCAGGGGACACCCTTGGTGATTTTGGCCCAGTGAGTGTCTTCTCCTTTATGGGGGTTAAAACTCGCTTCTGTGAATGCTCTGCCTCATGTCCATTCTGGGTCTTTAATTCAATTAAAGACTAAAAACAATTTTTAAAAATAAAGTATAATTTGCAAAATACTTTCCTTCATAATTAAGCAAAAAACTTGGCGTTGCTTTTTAGAAAGTACACGCTTCCTTTCCCAGTCTGGATATTCCTAGTCTATTTTTCTTCATAATTTGCAAATTTCCTTAAAGCATCTAGGACCAGAAAAAGGAAGATGAACAGGAAGGAAATACAGTATCCGGAGCTGAGTACCAAAATGCATCCTAATGGCTAAGAAGGGGTATCTGAGAAGAGAAATGAGGCCTGACATGTTAGGGTTAGGCCCCAGGAACCAAGACAGGGTAATGGTAGCAAGCCCAGGCATCGGGTGTGACAGTCTTCCACAACCTTGTCCCACTCCCTCTCCACCCAGTCTGCTCTTTCCATGTGTGGACTTTTTAAACTCTTATTTTATTGTCCCTATCTTTAGTTTGTAACCTACATATAAATCCTTTGAAAGAACAAGATAGTTAACTTGTTAATGAAGCTAAAATAATAATAATAATGAGAATAGGAGGAGGTAGAGGAGGATGGGGAAGAGGCGGAGGAGAAGGACGATGAGGAGGAAGAGGAGGAGAACAACAATCGGTCAAGGATGTCCTCTCTCACCAGCTGCCTTTTGGCACCATATAGCTGTGAGTTGGGAGTAGGAAAACAGTTTTCACTGCAGAAGACTGTCCCAAAGGCCAAGCCCAACGTACAGTCACACACTGCAAAGTGGAGCCAGTGGGCTTTCTGAAAACTTATCCAGAAAGGAGACAGTGGGCTTCTGAAAACTTATCCAGAAAGGAGACATGGTAAAAATGCACGGCACTAATAAAGAAGAATAAAATACTTGTATGTCAGGGAACTCTACAAAGACTCAACGTTTGTGATCGTGAACTTAGGAGAACTGACCAAGGAAAGCAGAGTCACCACCTGCCTGGGAATCGACGCCTTCTCTCTGCAGAGCCACTGACACGCCCACAGTCGGGGCCAGCTCCAGAGGAATGGGAGCAAGCTTCTGCTTGGCTCGGTTTGGAGGGTCAAGGGTAAAAGCCCCCTCGACTGTGACCGGATGCTGGTTAATCTCTGTACTGCCCTTCTTCAGTAATCCGTTTAAAGGTATTTCTGTGCTGCCAAGTGACTGGTCCCCACAGCAGAGATGGATCTAACAGGAAGGAAAAATCAAAACAGGACTTTATATTTCTCCCTTTTGCTCTTTTTAAAAGACTTATTTGTTTGTTTGTTTGTTTGTTTAACATATGAGTGCTCTACCTGCACTCCAGGAGATGCATCAGAAATCATTACAGATGGTGGTGAGCCACCATGTGGTTGCTGGGAATTGAACTCAGGACCTCTGCAAGAACAGTCTCATCAGTGAGCTATGCTTGTTTTAATATTTAATTAAATTGAATATGCTATTTTGAATATGCAAATTATGTAATAAAATAAGTGCAAATTTAAATAGAAATCAAATGCCTCAAGAATTTTTCTTCTACTATCTCATTAAGAACAGTTCTTAAAGAGTCAGCTAGATTAAGGATTTTAAAAACACAAATAATTTTTGTATTCAAAACATCATCAAACATATTAAGTATTCCTTTTTCTTCATTTTGCTCCCAGATTGTTTTTATAAAACCAATGGTAAAGAGTAAAAGGTGAGAGAAAACCACTGGGAAAGAAGGTTCTATTAGTCAGTGACAACCAAGCCAGAGCTCAGTTACTACCCCTTAAAGATACCACACACACATATAACTCCTTTTTCCTTTACTATGCTCAAATCCTGGGAGACTACACACTAAAGAACAGTAAGATATTGCTATATTATTTCCCTCTCATATTAGCAGTGACAGATTACAACAGACACACAGTAACTTTTGGGGCAGTGTCTCACTCTACATAAAAGCTGGTCTTGAACTGTAATCTGATGCCTCTGTCTCCGTAGGCTGATGCTACAGATTTATACAGAGATAAACACCCATAACTGGATTAAAGCTACTGGGGGGGGACTTCATTTGTGAAACATTTTTCTAGTTCTTATTGTGTACTATGTGCACACCTTTGTGTGTGTATACAAGTGAAACAGCCAGAGGAGAGGACCAGTCCATTTCATCATTTTCCACCATATTCTTTTGAGGCAGGGTATCTCCCTGAACCTGGAGCTCATGTTTTGTGGCAAGGCTAGCAGCCAGCAGGCCCTGGTGACCATCCTGTCTCTATCTCCAATGGTGAACATTACAGGATATGAAGCCACTAAGAGCTGATTGCACAGGCGCCGAGACCCACGTGTGGCCCCTCAGAGTTAGGTAGCGGGGCTAATGCCTCTAACCACAGCCCTAGGCTAGCGTCTGTAGAAAACAAGAAAGGAAGTTAATTCTAGCCTATTTATTGCTACCATATGTGTGTGCATACACATGTGAGAGGTGTGTGTGTGTGTATGAGGATTGAGATCAGAGGACGACTCTGTGGAGTTGGTTCTCTCCTTCCACCTTTATGTGGGTGTCAGGGATTTAACTCACATTGCCAGGCTTTTGAGGCAAACAGCTTTCCCACTGAGCAATCTCGTCAGCCTTTAGATATAATATTTTTCAAACGATAGGAACAAAGCAATTTCATTTATTTATTCACTTTTAAATTTATTTTTACATTCTGAATTTCATGTGCACAAGTTGTGTGTGTGTGCACACATGTGACTGCAGGTGCTCAGAGTCTACAGGGATCTCCTGGAGCTGGAGTTACAGGCAGCTGTGAGCCACCTGACAGCAGTGCTGAGAAAGAAATTCGGGTCCTCTGTAGGGCGGCAGAGCCTCCTAACCACTGAGAAAGCTTGCCAGCTCCCCAACAAACAACCTTCCTAACTTTAATGTGCACTAGAAGCAGATAAGCCAATGATATTGATAAAGACTAAAACTGAAAGTACTTTTCCTCAATTTTAATATTTTATACAGTATCTAGTTTTCTAAGTATCTTGGGTTTAGCAGATACTGAATTAAATATGTTTAAGGTTTAATACCTCATGAGCTGCCCAAAATGCAAAGTCTAGTGACTGAGCCTGATTTGTACATGATTATGTAACTATGCCTGTTTATCTCATTACCCTACCTTCCTGCTGACCAGAGAAGATAGCAGACTAACTTCTACTAGTCTCAAGGTCCGTATTTAAATAAAATCCAACTGAAAAGTATTTACAAAGAACACCTGTGGGCAAGTTTTATAAAACTGTAAATTCTGCCACCAAGAATTCAACCTGTGTACTGACAGCTACCACTTCCACTAACAGTACAGACACCTGCCTACAGGATCAGGCTCACCCAGCTTTAAGTACTACCTCGTAATATATAAGCCGATAACTGATACAGCTCTTCTTAGTAACTGGGTGGTAGGTAATGTGTTAACTCCAAAAATTCTGAAGCAACTAAAATTCCAATGACTTCAAGATTTTAATACCTACCAAACTGAAAGGGTTTAACTATCTCTACTATGAAAACACAATGCAGGTTAGGGATAACCTCAGATTATGCACACTGCTTTAAAAACATCTCCAATAGAAAACAATCTGCAGAGGCACTTACCTGCAGTTTAGAATGAAGAGCCAGATACACACGAAGAATCTCCACACTGCTACGTATGCGAACAGATGCCCTCTCGGGCTCAAAGTTTGGATTGATCAAATCACTAAAAGGCTCATTTGTAACATCATTTCCCAGTAAAGAATAGTAAAAGAAAAACTCAGGCTGCCTTTCTGGAAGCTTCATGGTACATGGAATTAACTAAATATATAAGGAAAAAGAGATTATTAGAATCTAAGACACTCCAGAAAAATCTTCCTAGAAGTTGATTTGAAGTATTAAAATTAACCATACAGAATTTTAAGTCTCTGCTGCTTGGAGCCAAACTGAAAGTCTTACAAATGCTAGGCAAGTGCTTTACAGTAAGCTACATCTCCAGCTTTGGCATTCTGTGAGACACAGTCTTATTGTATAGTACAAGTTGGTCTGAAACAGTCTTCTTGCCTTAGACTCCTGAGTGGTGGCTTTTAAGCAGGTAGCATACTGCTTACTTCTATAATTGCTCCCAAATTACTAATTTGATTAATTTTAAATGATTTTATTTTCATGTTGTGTACGTGAGAGTTTTACCCTCATGTCTATAAATGCACCATTTGTAGTCAATGCCCATGGAGGCCAAAAGAGGGCAATGGATCCCCAGACTGGAATTACAGGCAACTGTGAGCCTCCCTCTAGGTACTGGAAGCCAAACCTAGGGCCTATGCACTTACCACTAACCCATTTCTCCAGCCCGGAATATTCTGGGGGGTGGGGCAGGCAGTCTCAGTATGTAGAACTGGCTGGTCTGGAACTTGCTGGCCTTGAACTCAGAGATCTGCCTGCCTCTGCCTCCCTAATACTAGGATTACAGACAAATGCCATCACACCCAGCTACCTAATTTGATAAAATGTGCACAGAACTTGTGGTGCAAACCTATAATTCTAGTACTTCAGAGGTAAAGGCAGGAGGATCAAAAGTCCAAGGACATCCACAACTGCAACTAAGTTTGAGGCCACCATGGGCTACAAGAGATACTAAATAATCAATCAATTAATTTAACATTTGAAAAGTCCAAAAGAGTGCCGGGCAGTGGTGGGCACATGCCTTTAATCCCAGCACTTGGGAGGCAGAGGCAGGTAAATTTCTGAGTTCGAGGCCAGCCTGGTCTACAGAGTGAGTTCCAGGACAGCCACGGCTACTCAGAGAAACCCTGTCTCAAAAAACCAAAAAAAAAAGAAAAGGAAAGAAAAAAAAAGAAAAGTCCAAAAGAGACGAAGGCTTCATTGTTTTCCAGTTTCCGTTTCATGACTATGTGAAACTTCTTTTTAGAAGGAACTATGTATTTTAAATTAAGCTTTTCTTATTATCATGTACTTTTATCTGATGCTTATTCTAGTAAAAAGGCTCTACTTTCATAAATGAGAAAGTGTTAAGTCTTAATTCAAGCTACTTAATAGATTAAAATCTTAGTTTATGCTTTTGAGTTTAAAGCAAAACAAAACACACAAAAATTAATCAATTAAGTAATTTGGGAGCAATTCTAGAAGTAGTATGGTACATTCCTAAAACCCACCACTTAGGAGGCTAAGGGAGGAGGACTGTGAGTTTCAGACTAACTTGCACTATATAACAAGACCATACTCACAAAACACCAAAACCTGGGGATGTAGCGCAGTTGTAAAGCACTTGACAAAACATAAGTGGCTGCACAATATTCTAGGAATGTTACTTCTCAGCTGCTAGCTTGTGGCAATATATAACTAAAAGATGGTATTTGTGTTTATAAAATAGAAAACATCATCTTTTTTTGTCTCTTTATTTGTTTTAGTTTTCTAAGTCAGGGTCACATGTAGCCCAGGTTGGTCTCAATTTTGCTATAGCCAAGGTTGTCCTCAAACAGATCCTTCTACTTCAGCCTTCCAAGTGATAGATTACAAACATGAGCCAGAACACCAGGCAAAATATAAAACAGACTATGAATGTTCACTAAAACCCTGCTAAGCATTATGCTATGAACATTTCATACCTCAATAGGAAATGGCTTAAATACAGTCAGGTTATGATAGATCTTGATGGACAATGACACACTATCATGAAATGACACTTAAGTAAAATGGATTGCTAGGCTAAAACAAGTTATAGTGTAGCTGGAGAGATGGCTCAGTGGTTTAAGCACTTACTGCTTTTCAGAGGAGCCAGGTTCAATTTGCAGCACCCACATGATGGCTCACCAGTAAGCACAGCTCCAGTTGCAGGGAATCTAATGTCCTCTTCTGGCCTCTGAGGGTGGCAAGTACACAAACAGTGCACAGAGGAACATGCATGCATACAGGAAAACCACTGGCACCACAGCACTGGACATCTAATATTCACTAAATGTGCAGTGAATGTTTTAACCTACATTTTAATGTACTTGAAAGGGTTTTAATCACATGGACTGAGATATGCAATTGTAAAGAACACTAATTCTGGAGAAACCTTCAGAAAATGACATAATTGTTCTGTGCCTCCTTTTGCTTTAGCAAAGCTGAAAGAATACTGTAGCATGACAGTGCCGATCCCAGCGCTGGCTGAAATAACCGACAGTATGTGGGGAACCACGCACTGGTCTTAACAATGATTACCTCAGGGAAATTTAGTTAGGGAACTATTAATTTTCTTTCATGATGAAAAACTGATATAAAACAAGTTGTATTACAGTGGCTTTTATGTATTTCATAATATGTTTAACTTCCAAGTAATTCCTACTACAGGCAGAGGGTCTTTTAGAAATTCTTTAACATCCTAGAATTCAGGCACAGGATGCCATTCAAAGCTTTCAAGGCTTCAAGGTTAACCATGCAACCATGAACAAGCTGCCCCTCTGTCTGTGCACTCTTGTAGAAACCCTCTCTTGCAGTGGCTGCTTGGCCTCTGCAAAGGAACTTTAGTTTGTGCTAAATGCTTTCTCCCTGTCTTTGAGTAAGGCTGAGAGGGAAACACTAAATGTCTTGGTTTCACCCAAATAAAAACAATATAATCAATGAGCAACCACAACCACCTTTTTCCTGTTCCCAGATGCAGAAAATCACAGATCTGCTTCCTGCCACCATACATGCCACTTGCTGCCACGTCTCCCTGCAGTGATGGACTCTACCCCTCTGGACCTGTTGCCCCTAAAGAAAGCCTTCTTCTACAGCTTCCTTGCTTACAGTTTTATCACAGCAACAGAAAAGTAACAAATGGAGGGGTGAGAGGCTCAAGAAAACACCCATTTTTACATTGTTCACCGTACCAAGTGTAAGAAAGTCCTCTGATTCTGACACAGGAGCATATTATCTTCTGGTAGCACCCACAACAACAGGCTAGCGTTTGTAAGCATACACACAATAAAATATAATCGCCAACCCAAATGTTCCTGACATTGCTAATTTCTTCAAACAGTGTATTATTCAAAAGAGCCACTGTAGAATCCCCTTCCTACTCTTGACCGCAGCACACACACAAGCACACGCCCTGTCCCTTAACCCTTACTTGCTCTTTTCTCTTGTCATCAAGATGCTGAAATCTACAGAAAAATGCTTACTGGCGTGAAAACATTGTAAACATTTTTATGTATGAGGGGTGTGAGTCTACGTGCGGGTATGTGCGTGAGTACAAGTGCTCACAGAAGACAAACGTGATTCCAAACACTTGATAAAAACCATTAGTCTGAGGGAACGTCTTACCTGTTCCAACTGGGTGGCAAATGCTATGGTCACTGACAAAACAAAGGGGTCGGTGCAATGCTCTGCTGGTCCAATCTGATGGTAGCCCCCTTCCTCATTCAACACTGCAACAATATCCTTTGGGTCAACTCCTGACAGGCTAGAAAGAACTACACAGACAAAAACACAACTACGTTAGACCATAATTTCCCATATTTTATTATTTTTTGATAGGATCTTGTTATATAGCCCAATTTGGTCTGGAATTTCCTATGTTGCCCAGTCTGGCCTTGAGTTCACAACTGTCTTATCTTAACCTCTCACGTGCTGGAATTGAAGCCTGTGCTACAAGGCTGGCCCATTAAACACATCTGAGAACTTGCTATATAGATTTAGTTAAGAAGTTGGCCATTTCCATGGACACAGTATGGCAAAAGGGTTTCTTTAATTTTTTTCTAGGAAGCTTTAACTTTACTTTCCTATACATAAAAACACTATTCTGAAGTAAAGTATTTTTAAAATTACTAAACAGGCCACATAGAAAAGGAATATAAAACAGGTTTCTTTATGAACTTATGAGCTCTGGAGTGAAGACTATGCTAGACTTGGCTGAGAGAGAAAGGTGAATGAACAGAGACCAGGCATGTTCCATACAGACATAGTACAAAGCAGACCCAGGAGCAAGCATAAGTTAACAAAGCCAGAGAACTCAAGGCTGAGAAAGCAATCCCAAATACCAGGGAGAATGGACTCTGTGTCCAAGGCCTGCCTGCCCAACACAGGTCTGGTTTACAGCCTGCCTGGGTAACTAGGGTACTATTTCAAAACAAAAAAACTGGTGACAAGAGCTGATGACACAACTCCTCAGCAGGACACCTATCCAGCAGTTTGAGGCCCACATTCACTGCCCATTATTAAATACAAAAGCAAAGACCTGAGACAAGAGTGGCAGATCATTGAGGACTGACGACCAGAAAGAGCCGTGGCTGGAAGATAGGGACGGACCTCAGCCCACTGAGTTTGACAATAAGGGAAAACCATGAAAAGGAATTGAGATATACGGTCAAATGAGCATCAGTGTGAAAAGACTAGATAGGTTCAAAGGTTTGCAAACTGATTAATGATAGAAAAGGAAAAGGACATACACAAAACTAAAACTGGATGAGAGTGCCGAGGGATGCAGCAGAATGGGCACACTCGATACTGCAACTGCATGAACAGCAGACAGTGGGACAGTGTCACGCACAGCTTATGAAAATCTGCGTGTTCACACCATCAGCAAGCAACCCCTCTCCTTTAGCAGTTCACAAAGGAGTGTGTACTGTAGCACTGGCTGAGAACAGCCTACGGTTAGGAGCACATACATAAGCCAGATGTCGAAATCCCAATCCCAGGATCATTTACTACTCGTATCAGAAAACTGTATGTTCTTCAGTCTTCATTTTTCCTTCCACAAAGCTTTTATGTGGTTGTTGAAGATCAAATTAAAAGCGAAGCCCTCAGCACTTTATTGGGCACTTTAACATGGGCAGCTGTTGTGAGATAAGGCAAAACTCAGGAGTTTAAAATGTTAACTACAATGGGTCTCTCCAGCTGCTGGCTCATAGTATAACAACATTTGGATGTTGAGGTGGAAGAACTGTTAAAAATCTGTGGCCAACCTGGGCTACAAAGTGAGTACTACATTGCAAAACTATCCCAAAACAACAAAAGAAAAATAAACAGAAAGCACGAGGTTTCTTATGGCCAAGAAACAATCTGTAAGTATGGAAATAAGGATAAATCTTGTAACACAGAAAGGAATTAACAGTGTCAATTTGAATACATACAACGCAACATCAAAAACATACAGATAAATATATACAAATAGGTATATGTATGTTATAGTTCATGTGTGTCTCTTTCACACATTAAGGAGCTGAAACTTAATGGCAATTGTGATGACGCCCTAAGATCAGAGCCTCAGGCTGGACAGATGCCTAAGAGCATTGGCTGGTTTTGCAGAAGGCCCGGGTTCCGTTTCCAGCACTCACATCACAACTGTCTGGAACTCCACTTCCAGGGGATCCCATAACCTCTTCTGAAAGCTGAGCACACTGTACACACCTACATGCAGGCAACCACTAACACACAGAAAAATAAAAATTTTAAAAAGCAGCCGAGTCTTTATGAGGTAGTGGAGTCAAGACAGCACCTTTAGAATGAGACTCACTGTGCTCATTAAGGGGCTTGACAGAGGGTATGCATTTCTTGCCTGCGGCCTTCTGTCATACGAAGAACGTCACAAGACCAGCATCAGATGCTGGTATCTTCTCAGACGTCCGAGCCTCCAGAACTGTGAGGCACTTCTGTTCTTTACACATTACCCATTAGCACAGGCTAAGACTATTTATGTATTCAAACATATATATGTATGCACGTGCATGTAAACACATGTTCACACATTACGTAACTTTGTTTACAAAATGGATCTGCAAGCAATAATGAAGTAGCAATTGGCATACTTAACACCTGAACTTTTACTTCCAAACACTTTTAGTAAAAAGAAGTGAAGGTCCTTAGAGGAATGGCTGAACAAGAGCTGAAAGACAGATATAACAAAACAAAGCCAGAATACCTTCCTGTGCAGAAACTGTGGTTCCCGCGGCATGACTCCTGAGAGGCAAAGCCATGCAGATAGCAAGAAAGATCAGTAGCTGTCTTAGTACATCTTCTGTTACTGCATCACAATACTCGAGACTAGATAAGTTATAAAGAAAATATCTTACAGTTCTCATGGCAGGGAAGTCATGAACAGCCTTTCTTAGTAAGACCCTTATTAATGGGGATTTTTCAGGTCCTGAGGTAGTACAGATGGCCCCACTCTAATGATCACCAACTTACTCCCCCAGTAACATAAGAATCCATTAGTCCATGAACAGAATTAGTTCATTCATAAAGGCAGAGCCCTGCAGTCCAGTTAGTTCTCAAAGGTCCCAACTCCAAATTCTATCAGGATCTTAGAAATTAAGTCCCTACCACCTGAACTATTCTCTGGGTGGACCTAAACGACAACCAGGGCCTGTGGAAAGGGAAGGCTGAACAGGCGGAGCACAAAGGACATCCTACAGTGAACCTCTTCTAAATTCAACTACACAGGGTACATGGCATCACCCCAAAAAACCCAAACAACGGACAACACCATAAGGGAAATCTGGGCCAGAAAGATGGCTCATCAGTTAACAGCACTGGCTGCTCTTGCAGAAGAACAGGGGTCAGTTCCCAGCACCCACATGGTAGCCCCTAACTGTAACTCCAGTTCCAGGGATCTACTACCGTCTAGCCTCTACCAGCACCAGGCACACATGGAATATATAGACATACATGTGTTTATGTGTGCGCTGTGTATATTGACATCCAGTGCAAACTGGGCTTCTGGCGAGAACGCACCAATGATGTTTCATTGGTTGCACCAACATCAGCGTGCTGAGTTGTAGTGGATGAGCTGCTCCTATGAAAACACGCTGAAGGTTATGGGGGACATTCTGTACTCTCCAACTTTATTACGATGCCAAAGTGTGCCAGGTATGCTGGTGTCTCTATCCCAGCCCTTGGAATGCAGAGGCAGGCAAACCTCAGTAAGTTTATATATACATATATATATAGGTAGATATACATATACATATCCAAGTAAACTGTACAAGGAGACTCTGATTCTAAATAAATAAAAATTTTTAAAATGTACTTAAGACATTGAACTTGAGGTTAAACTACAATCAAATAATAAACATATTACATTTGAGGGCTTTCCTAAACTAATCCTGGAAAGAAACTTTTTCTAAGTAACAATTTTTAAAATACAAAATTCTCTGTTCTACGATCTATAAAGTTAAGAAAACATATGCTTTCCCAAGTTGTAAGATTTATAAGTAAGAGCTAACCCCTGCCAGGCAGTGGTGGCACATGCCTTTAATCCCAGCACTTGAGAGGCAGAGACAGGTGGATTTCTGAGTTTGAGGCCAGTGTGGTATAGAGTAAATTCCAGGACAGCCAGGGCTATACAGAGAAACCCTGTCTCAAAAAACCAAAAAAAAAAAAAAAGAGCTGACTCCTGTCAACACGTGTTGCACATGTTCCATGTGCCCACAGTACTGTGTCTGCCTGACACATTGGCTGACTCGGCTTATATTCCTGCACACAGCTCCCAGGACATCACCCTTCCTAAAGTGAGTGCACAGAGGAACTTGTACAAGAAAGTCTCTTTATGAGAAGATGCACAAACCTCATATGGCAGTGCACACCTATAACCCAAACAACCAAGAAGCAAAGGCAGGAGGATAAGTTGTACAAGGCCAGCCTCAGCTACATAGTGAGGTCCAGACCAGCTGGTCTACTTGAGACCCTATCTCAAAACAAACAAACAAAGCAAAACAACAAAAGCCACCAGAGACGGGATGTACAAACCTTTTCCATCCCGAGGCGGGGCTCCTTTTGCTTTAAAACTATCCACCTGCGCCTTTGTATCTGTCTCCAAAGTGATGCTTATCTGTACCTCGGACTTGAATTTGGTGTATTTGTTACTCAGCAACTGGTACCACTTGGGAGCCTGGATGACAAAGCAGAAAGCACCATGATGCTTACAGGGTTAAGTACTCAGAATGTACTTCGAGGGTCTCACTTTTCTCCCGCAGCCGTCTCAGTACTTTGCCCCTCTTAAGAAAATACAAGCCAAGTATATGGTGGCCCAGCCTTTAATGCCAGAACTAAGGAGGCAGAGGCAAGCAAATCTCCGAGTTCCGAGTCAACCTGTCTACACAGTGAGTTTCAGGCCACCCAAGGCTACACAGTGACGCCCTGTCTCAGAGTACAACAAAATTTCTTTTCACATTTCCTTCAAAAGAAATTAATATTGATCAGGAAGCCACCAACTACATTTCCTTTCAGGAAACACACTGAAGTGTTTAAACAGTCTTCTCCATTCCCATTCCAACACTTCGTAAGTAGTGGGGAGGAAACAATACACATCTACCTTCAGTCTCCTCTCTCCAATCTCATGCCATCCATCCATAGCAAGAGCCTGTTATCATCTGATCCCTAAACTCCTTTGCTTAGTGCAGCTAAGCACTCTTCTTTCTACTCTGCCTTGTTCATATCAACTAAGAAAATGAAAACGTCATGACTTGTAGAAAACGTCATGGCTCTGAGTAGAAATGGCCCCCATAGGCTGATGGATTGGAGTGTGATCTTATTGGAGTCTGTGTGGCCTTGTTAGAGGAAGCACGTCACTGGGGTGGGCTTTGAGGTTTCAAAAGCCCATACCAATCTCACTCTCTCAGCCCGTGAAACAAAAAGTAGCTCTCAACTACTTCTCCAGCACTGTGCATGCCATACCTGTCATGCCTGTCACCATGCTCCCCAACACAGGGATAATGACGAAGCCTCTAAAACTGTAAGCAAGACCGCTTAAACATTTTCCTTTACAAGAGTTGTCATGGTCTCTTCACAGCATTAGAACAGCGATTAAGACACTACTAATAAATAGCATAAAATGTTAAGGAAAAGGCCCTGTTCTGCATCATGACCCATTTACTGCGCAGATATTGACAACAAAGGCCTTCTCCTAGAATGTGGTGGACTATGCTACCTCACTACCCCCAAGACAGCACCCTCAGAATTTCCAGGGCTCAGAACAGCCAGAACACATGGCTCAAGCCAGGAAAAAGTATACCACAGGGGTGCCATATCACACCTATACATACATTTAAGAACACTTACTCAGACACATGAAAATAATTTAAAAATAAATAAAGGATGGGAAGAAAAAAACAAAAACAAGGAAGGAGATTAAGAAGTCACTAATCTTAAAGTTTAAAAAAAATATACTGTAGCTGGCACATGGCTATCTATATGTAGCACTGTAAGAGGCTGAGGCAGGAGTACTAGGAGTTCAAGGTTAACCTTGGTCCACATGCTTGTCCTTAAATGAGTTATTGTTGCAAAGTACTATAAAAACCTTTAGGCTCTTTTTTAAAGTGCCTACTATAATATCATAATATTATTATGATAATGTAAGAAATATAAGATTTATAAAAGCCTGGAAAAGACACATCAATAAAAAAGAAAACACAAGGCAATCTTATGTTCGTAATCTCAGCTACTTAGGAGGCAAGGCCTGCAGGAGTAACTCAAAATAAGAAAACAGAGCTACAGATAACAGCTCAGTATAGGGTGCATGTCTAGCTTCAACCCTGACACTCAGGGCAGAGCACTGAAACCTACTCAATGTTTTTAGCAGAACAAAAAATTGTCTATTTTGGTACAATTTTGTTGGTGCTCTTTTGGGGGGTGGGGGTGGGGCATGAGGAGGAGTTCAAGATAGGGTTTTGTCTATGTAGCTTTGATTGTCCCAGAACTCACTCTGAAGACCAGGCTGGCCTCAGACTCAGAGATCCACCTGTCTTTGACTCCCTGAGCTGAGATTAAGGGTGCACCACCACTGCCAGACTTGTGGCTGGTTTGAAGAGCTAAGATGCCAAGGGAAGTGTGACCACAGGCAGCAAGAGGCTCCTCAGTTAACTCACAGGCCCAAGCCAGAGCACCACGGTCAGGCTGCTGCTACTTCAAACTGTCTCTAAAAAACATTTGTTTGGCTTGACACAACCTTTTAAATGTCAGATTTTATGGGCTATTTTGTAGAAGGTGAGGTCTGTATGTAGTCCAGGCTGACCCCAAACTTGTAATCCTCCTGCCTCAGTCTCAAAAGTGCTGGAAAGTATCAAGTTTCATGAGGAAGATTAGGGAAAACAGTGTCCTGAGTCAGGATCTAGTAAACACATCTGAGTAATACAGCTACAGGAATACAGAACTAGAAAGCAAGGGGACCAACCAGGACGTTGTGATAGCCACGGTAAGAATCAACGGAGGCTTAGATGGGATAGCAGCCGTGAAAAATGCAGATAAGATCACAGGTGGACAAAATCACCTGCACCGGAAGGAGGGAGCAGAAAAGTGTCCAGGAGACCTCTGGATTTAGAACATGGGAAGACAGAGAGAGGTGAGGAATGTTCACTGAACCAAGAGCACTGGAGGAGGACAACCTCTAAGAGAAGAGCTCAGCCGATGCTGGGGGGGTGGGGGGTAGGTCCTTGTACACAGGTTTGAGCTCCTGAACAAGTTTCTTAGAGAAAGAACACAAGAACAAGTTAAAGGTTGGAATTTTCAAATCCAACTCAAAAACTAAAGCATGAGTCTTACATCATCCTGAGGCTGTAATTTGTAACTGGCTTAGCATTTTGTTCTTTCATAAGGTATTTATTTAATCAACTATTTATCATAATAATTAACAAAGCCAAAAGAACAATACCTGCTTTGTTTCTTGAGCTGTTCTTAAGTCCAAAACAATGTAGCCTATGGTTTCCTTGGCAGAAGTCTGAGGGTCCAAGGCAAAGCACTGGAGTTTGATAGGAGTGCGCTGTAGCCTGCACAGTAAGGTACATGAGAAACAGTGAGGTTTTTCTATCTTAAGCTAGCTTTCTCGAAGCCTTAAGAGAACCATATCCTCCAGATTACATGTTTGTTGGGCCAACTATATCTAGTCTGTATTTTCTAAATGACTCCCTAACTGGAAAGAACTATTATTTTTATCTATTTATCTGTATACCAACTAGGTCAGCTCTTCCTACACAGCTATGATATATCTGGTCCTCTGCAAGTCAGAAATTATCATGAATGTCTAAAACTGACAAAAAGTTATTTTTCTTATACAGTACTATCCCATATCAAAGATACAGATTTGCTTTCAGCTTTTTTTTTTGTACCTAAAAAGAAAAACTAAACTTAATAATTAAATGCCACAAAGTCTATTAAAATTTAGTACTATTACACTTGGCAATGTTCTATTAAGATGACAGGGACTGGTGTAGTGTGGTCTTTTTTGTGAACCTGGGAGACCCTATTCCAGCTCATGCACAGAGCTGAAGAGATGCTGCCATCACGGATCCAATGGGAATCATTATTTAACTCCACTTAGCACAAAATTCACTTAGGAATTTTTAGCCTAAGTAACCAAAGGACTGTGTCACATGGTGCTTAGATAATTATGTCTCATAACAGAACTCAGCCTAAGCAAATATTCTGAAAGCCAGTAAAAAACTGTAATATTCATTAATATGTAAAACTTTAATATTCATTAAGAATAGACCTTCAAATAAATTTATGTTCTAATCCAGCAATAAAAGCAGTAAGAACTCTTGAATTTTGCTAATTTTCTGTCCTGATTTGAGTTAGTACCAAAGTGGTGTGGGCGTTTTGATAGTGGTAGGTTCTTTTCTTCTTTTCTTTTTTGAGACAGGGTTCTAAGTAGCCCAAGCTAGCCTTGACCGCCTCCACCTCTTAAGTACTGGCATTAGAGGCAAACCATACTATTCCCAGCTTTTAGAAATATATTTTTAGTCATTTAATAAATGAAAGTACTGTTGTTCTTGACTGTTTCTAGTCATAAAGTTCATTTAAAAATGTGCAATTTAGCCGGGCAGTAGTGGCAAGTGAAACTTACTATGACACCTTAAATGCACATGTGAGACTATGAGCAAGGTTAGAATCAATGACATAACCTTATCTCATTTAACTAAACAGAAGTATCCCACATGTGCATGCTCACATACATGAAAATACACACACACACACACTATAATGAAAATAAAACAAAGAATTATAAAATTTTATTACTCTTTATATCATCATTATTAGAAAAACCTGAATCACCACCCCATATATCAGGCTTCTAGCCAGGCAGTGGTGGCGCACGCCTTTAATCCCAGCACTTGGGAGGCAGAGGCAGGCAGATTTCTGAGTTCAAGGCCAGCCTGGTCTACAGAGTGAGTTCCAGGACAGCCAGGGCTACACAGAGAAACTCTGTCTCAAAAAAAACAAAACAAAACAAAACAAAAAAATTATTGTGCAATTTAAGTCCAGTTAAGGTGGGAAGCCTCAGTCACAGTGGGTGGCTCCATTCCCAGGCAGGGTGTCCTGAATGTGTAAGAGCTGGGAGGGTGAGCTGAGTGCAAACATGATCAGTGCACCACTGTGTGCACTCCACTGCAAAAGTAGTGTGACTGACCGCTGCAAGTTCCTGCAACCCTGACTTCCCTACAATGACGTCCATAGCCTGAATTGGGAGCTAAATTTCCTTTTCTCCCTAAAGTTGCTTTCATGGTGGTGCTTTATCACAACACAAAATGAAACTAAGAGAGGCCCTGTCTCAAGAGCAAAAAATGCATAAACACACAAAACAATCAATCAACAAATATGATTATCACTATAACCAGTAAGTTATGAAACATAAAAAGCTCTAAGAAAGGACAAAGACACTGACACAAGTCAGGAGCACCCTCACCTGTGCTGATGAAGGACTTTCCTGTCAATCTCCCAGGCTAATTCAGTAGCGAATTCTGGTTGGTCAGTATGGTCGACAGGGTCAGTAGCCAGCTGCTCTCCATCAAACTTTGCTTCCACCACAAGCATGTGCTTTGGACGTTTAGGGAAATGGCGACCTGAAGAAAGAATATACACACATACAGAAATCAAAGAGGATCACGGAGCGCATGTTTTAAATATTGAGGTATGCTACAGGTAGCTGACCAGCATGTTGCATAAACTCTCTCAAGTGCATCTGCACTTACTTTCATAAACTGGAAACTGGAATTTAGCAATGATTGCTTCTCCAGCACTATGTGACTATGAATCACTGCAGATCCTGTTCAGATGTAGATTCAGGCTCAGCGGGTCTAGGTGAGCCTGAAAGCCTGCATTTCTAACAGGTTATCAGGCCCTAAAGCAAGAGTGCACCCCCTCACTCACTTACAGATAAGTACATTAAAAGAAGATAAACAAATAGTAAAATAAATGGCTTCAAGAAGAATAAAACAGGTATTTGTCCTAAAAAGAAAACCAAGGGCCTATGAGAAAGAAAATTTCAAAACTGGAAGGAGGTAAACAGCAGGTAAGAATCGCGAACCATCCTTCAGTCAGTCAGTTTGGCTTTCACTGCTGAAAGAAGGGAATTTTAACCACTATTAAATACACATCACACATACATACACACACACACAGAGAGAGAGAGAGAGAGAGTTAGTTCTTAGTTAGGAATTAAATGGGTAGAAACGACCAAATTTGTTAAGATGGTGGCACACATAGACAACCCCAACACTTGCGAAATGGAAGCCAAGTGCCTGGATAATGAGACCCCAGAACAAAGCCTACCCAGGGGCTGTGGACAGAGGCAGCTGAAAGGGAACTGCACCTAGACATACGCTGTGCCACTGCTGTGACCCAAACGCCTACCACCCCCACAAGTCACCCTGTGACAAACACAGGCTTCCCATGAAAGAGAAAGTAAAACTGGGGTGCCAAGGTGAGGGACAACATATTACTAAGACTGTGCCAATGGAGCGCCTAAAAGATGGCCAGGGAGGATTCCGTCAACACCATTCAAACCAAGAGATGCAGCATCCCGTTCACCTTGAGAACTTCAACAATCAGTCACAAAAGAAATGCTCTGGTTTTAAGAAAGAAAGAAAAGGACCCTAACTTCAACCTTAAGAGTGTCAGTCAGGTGAGGGACTAAAGGAGAAGCAGGCTTGCTGCTCAGTCGTGAGGCCTGGAGTTGGGAGTAGCTAGCCAGGCAGCCTGTGATGTAACTGCAGCTCCCCGAACATCTGCCGTGAGACACCGGGATCACTGTGGGAGGCTGGCTCCCACCTCCAGGGAGAACAGGTGGAGTGGTTGAGGAGGTGACCAAAGCTGGCTTCTGGTCTTAAAGGCACGAACAGGTATGCACACACTCACACAGATACAAAAGTAAATAAATAAATAAATAAATCTGAAACTGTTTCTAACGATGTCAGCCTGAGGCTCTTATTTTAAACTCTGTGCTGGTTAGGTTTCTTTGTTTTGTCTTTGGCCAACTTGGCATAAGCTGGAGTCATCTAGGGTGAGGGGCCCTCAATGGAGAAAATGCCTCATCTGACTAGCTTTAGGTAAGTCAGTCTGTGCTGGGCCACCCCCAGGGCAGGCTGTCCAGTATAGTAGAAAAGAAAGCAGGCTGAGGAAGCCATGGGAAGCAAACCAGCAAGCATGCTAGTCCTCCAAGGACTGCAGCTTCAGTTCCTACTCTGACTTCCCAAGGTGATGACTTCCCTCTGTGACAGTGACTGTGACTGGGATATAGGATATAGGATGAGGTAACCCTTTCCTCCCCAGGCTGCCTGGTCTTTATCACGTATCACAGTGAGAAGGCAGACGGCAGAAGTCTTGAGTTTCTATCCTGGAACCCAGGACGCCAAGGCTCTGCCACACAGAGAAATCCAGGTCCTTCTAACAAGAGACACTTCTAGAAATGTAGCTAATAAACTATAAGTAGCTTGATGTAGCCAGAGTCCTGAGGATATATGAAACCTAAAGGGTGGGCAGAAGTTCTTAACAGCAAGGGCCATGTTTACTACTCTCAGAGTGCAGGGACCCCTTAGAACTCTGAAACACTAAGACGGTATCTACGGATGAGAAAGACTGCCAGGTAAGTTGAGGGCAGCAGCTATTTCTGGAAAGGAAGAAAATGTTAGGAAAACAGAGTGAGACCATTACTACAGGTTAGGGGATCGTGAAGGTCTGAACCCAGGCCTGCAGTGGAGACAGACTGTGTATGGAACACCTTAAATAAAATCAACTCTCGGTGATCGTTTGGAGGACGGGGATGGAAAGGGAGTCGAAGCTCTCGTAAGGGATCCTAGGGACCCAGATTGAACGTAAACACTACCAGAGCTGGGGAGAAGACCTTATGCCAGTTTTAGGTATGTTTGTGGTAACAACCTAACCGACATCCCCGGTTCTCTTTCCTGTATACAACTTGTAAACCAAACACTAGTAAAGTTCATTTCTCTAGGTGGGGCTATAGCCATGAACACTTCTCGTGTAGAATAACACACCCCTTAGCTTCCGAGGTCCTCCAAAGCCAATTCACTCTGGTTCTGTCTGACCAAGTACAATATTCCTAAATATTCACCTTCCTCTTGTGGCCTCCGCCCACCTGCCATGTTCACTCTCATTATCCTGGCTGATCCAGTCACCAGAAATGACTTTCTTCTACCCTTGTCTAGAGCTTCGGACAGAAGCTCCTTCAATCACTTCTCCTGCAAACCCACGTTTACGGTCTGCTTCATGTTATTATTAAAGTGCAGCCCAACATATGGTGTCTTGCACACTAATTTGTTCACCCAAGTAAATAGACCCCAATTCTAAATTTAACAGCCTCTATCAACCAATCAGAAGTCAACAAATTGTCTCAGTCTCGTGGGGGTTTTGTTTATTTGGGAGTTTTTGTTATTTGTTTGTTGGGGTGAGGGATGCAAGAAATCACCAGTAGACCAGGTTGCCCTTGATCTTGCTCTCAGCCACCTGAGTGCTGGGCTTAAGCCTTTAAAGGCCCGAGCCACAACTCCCTGCACAATCTCGTATTAAAGCAGTAAAGAAACAATTATTATTGTCCCTGTTGTTTAATAGCTTCTGGTCAATTTCTTATTCCAAACTCAGAAATTATTTTTACACTGTTTTTTCTTCCCTCTCCTCAAACAGTATCAGACTTCTCCTGAGGAGGGAAAGGTTGAAGCAATACCCATGGCTAAACTCTCCACGGTCCTCACACTGACAACCTGTTCCAGTTTACCAAACAACCTCACTTGGCTGCAAACAGCTAACTACGGTGAACCGAGACATTTGTTGAATGAATCTGAGAGCAAAGCCTGGCTTCTTTTTCCACACCTTAAGTGCTTTTGTCAGCTAGACCATCCATCCGTCCAGCCTTTGTCATCTGACCCATTCCTAATTAGCTCCAAGACCCACATAACGGCCATCTCCTCAGGAAAACATTCCCCCAAAGAGGTAGTCATCCAAGCTTGGCACACTGCCCACTTTTCTCACTCTCTAAGCTTCTAGACCGAGAGACACCCGCATTGCCAGCACAGCACCTGACATTCAGTAAGTCCCCGATAAACAAATGCCACTCACTCAAAACAAACATGCAAGAACCATTTAGTACACCTTAACCACGGTAGTCCCCCTAGGTAGGCCATCAAGACGTGTAAAGGCAATAGTCTCCGTAACAGATCTGAAATGGTACAAAGCTTGTATTAAAGTCAATGGCAAAGTTCTTACAAATGGCATTAGCAGGGACTGCTGAACAGAACCTGCTTGGCGGGCACTTTTAGCTCCCATATAAAAGCCATCGACAGGCTGCTTCTCATGGAAATCGTTTTTTTCTATATCCTCTAGGGCTACGGCTAGTCGCACTAAATATCACTTGTCCCTAATAGCACTCACGTTCCCGGGAGAAATGTTTAAATCAATTGCCTAACAGACCTCGCTCCGTGCAACCGAACAAGTCTTCGGGGACCACAAAAGCAGAGATGACAGGGTTCGTAAGGTTAACAAAGCTTCGGTCACACATTACTCTGCTGAGAGGTTCGGGAAGCAGCAGTTGCAAAGAACCCCGCTCACCTTCGAGGATGGAGACGACGATGAGCAGCTGGTCGGACTTGGGGACCATGGTCGCGGCGGCGGGGTCTGCAGGAAAGAGGCCGAGTGAGGTGCGCAGGCCGGCCCCGCTCCCCGGGCCGCCGCCCAGGCCCTCACCCAGCCCCGGCTCGGCGAACGCCCGGCCCTGCCGCCCAACGAGCCCGCCACCCCGGCACCTTTTGCCGCCCGCTAAGCCGCTATTCAAACGCCCCGGCAGCCGCAGCGGACGCCGCCGCGCCCCGCTTCCGCCTAGCAACCAAGCCCGCAGGCCGAGAGCCCGGGGGAGGCTGGAGGACAAAGGGTGATAGAGACCAGGGCGGTGGAGGATAGAACGCCCTTCAGCCGGCTTCACCTCCGCCCTTTTAGACGCTCTTTCCAAGAGCCCTGGGGAGACGCGGCTGCACTAGCCCGCAGCGCCTCCTGCTGGTCGCAGGCGGAAAGGCAGAAGACTTGAACTACCCACCCCTACCCCACCACCACCACCCCCGACCCTCGTCACAGGCCGCGCAAGCGCACCATTGCTCTAAACGCTTCCCGGTCCTGCGTAGTTCGGATCTTTAAAGTGTAGGAGGGCAGTGTGTTTTGAGCGTTACGCTCGGTTTTAATCTGAGAAATAAAAACAACCGCGTTTTTTTTTTAAATGCTAGTTCTCAGGCACCTGGCGTCAACAGAACTGAATGCATTGTCACAAAAAAAAAAAAAAAAAAAAAAAAAAAAAAGGCCTGAGTGTGAACTGTTCATGCTCAACACTTGGACTATTTGTCCTATGGAAACAAGTAGCGTCAATACGGTAGTTACTGTAACTGCTGGCACTGATGTAATCGCTCCCTGATTAACAGGTACTTTAGAAACACATAAAAAGAGAGAAAGAGAGAGGAAAAAAAAACATTGTCACGTGGGCGAGAATATTTAAAGAAGCAGGCTATACACAGACATAGTAAATTTGCAAAATCGGGGCCAAAAGTTAAAGCATGGAAGTGCCGTGAACCCACATTTCCCTTTCCGATTTCAAACTTTTTTTTGGTGGTGGTGGTGGTGGGGAGATTTGATGTATTTTGAAGATTATCTAACTTAAAACCTAAAAAGTGAATCGGTTGGTGCAGCGTTAAAATTTGCAAGAATTCCGCCCTCAAAGTCAAAAGTAAAACATAGTTAACAGGTTA
>NW_022196895.1:49547951-49550191 GCF_008632895.1 Mastomys coucha
AAAAAAAAAAAAAAAAGCTGAAGTAAGATCTCACGAAGTCGTGGACTAAGTGTGCTGACTGACGCCCGGCTGCTTGCTTTGTTGCTCTGCAAACCTAGAAGATGTTTTGAGAACAATTATAACAACTAAAGTGACGTTCAGTTTTGTGTGCGTTGTTGAATACTGTATTTCTTTGTGGAAGGTATCTAAAAGTAAGAAAGACTCACAGCTGGCTTATGTGAGAAGCAGCTTTTTTCTATCCGAGGTGTTTTGTTAAATGCTATATACTTGTCTTTTTACCTGAATAATCACAGGACTTAATCATTATAAAAACTGACCTTTCATAATTTATATATATATTTTTATTTAAAACATACACTTATTTTTCTTTAGGCTATCCACCAAGGCTGAAAACCCAGATTAGATTATCACTACATTCCAGAAAATAGTCACATCATTAAAAAAAGAACTGTAAAATTAATCAAATGAAGTAAGAGGAGGAGGGGTGTGAAGAAATGGCTTCGAAGTTAATAGTACTTGATACTCTTCCACAGGACTTGAGTTCAGTTCCTGGCACCCAGGCTGGCAACTCACAACTATCTGTAATTCCAGAGCCATGGAGTTCCAACAACCTCCCTGGCTTCCAAGGGCACATGAACACATGTGAAACACACACACACACACACACAAAGATGTTTTTCTTGTAGTAAAATATTTGATATAGTTCTCTTTTCAAAATATATTACGTGTATGTGTGTGTGTGTGTGTGTGTATGTGTATTGTGGGGGCATACTCAGAGGTCAGAGGACAACTTCTAGAAGTCAGTTCTCTCCTATTCTGCAGGTCCTAGGGAATCAAACTCAGGGCATCCATCAGGCATAGCAGCAAGTGCCTTTACTTGCAGAGCCATTGCAGGAGACTTTCAGCTCTCTGCATCAGGATTTCCTCCCTAAAGGTCATCGTTTGTGAAGTCACCTCACTGCAGTTGCTGAGCAGTCGCCAGCATCTTTTGCATGATGCCTTTATTTTCACAGACTGTACAAAATTAATGATATGGAAGTTGCCATCTACAAATGGACTCTAATTCCGTCATCATCCAAGTCCATGGTTCCATAATCTAATTCCCTTCTTGTTGTCTAAACAACAAGAGGCTTTGGTTCTAGCATAAAGCATCACATATTAGTTTAAATTTATGAGAGGGAATTTTATAACAGGCTTATGAAGAACCACTTACTGTATCCAAATACATAAGAAAATGTTTATAGCATATCTAAATTGTATCTATTAAACAATGGAGGATTCAATCCACTGCAAGCATACAAATATGCAAATTCAAACTGACAGTCACTGAATTCACTAGTTTGTCAACGTGCTAGCTAATCATATTAGGTAGCTTTCTATTTCTATAAATTGCTGCCTCCAAAAGGGCATCGGTTCATAGCAAGCCCTTTTTTCTATATCCATTTCACATTTTGGATAAATCCTGCTTTGTAGTATTTTTATGTTTTATTTTCAACAACTTCTATGGCATACTAAAGAAGAAATTATAAATTATATTAATATTTTCTTTCTTCAGCCCATCTCTGTGTACAGAAACAGGCCCAGAGATATATATTTAATAAAACTAAAATGAGCCCCAGGACTAATAAAATTAACACCTTTATTGAATAGCCAATGTTTGTAAAAAATTCGATGCCAAAACCTGACATATACCTTTGTTTACCAATATTCAAGGGACTGAGGCAGTAGGATTCCTGTAAATTCTAGGCCAACCTGGGCTGTACAGTGAGACCCTGACTCTACATCAGAAAGACAACTGCTCCAGAGCTCAGGGCCTATCACTGAAGAGAGGACAGAGAGTGTGAGAGCTGAAGAATAAGGTGTTGTGACATGTTGAGACAGCTGATGTGACATGGCCATTGGACTTACTGCAATTATAGTCACAAACACTAGCTGTCCACCTGGTCAGGACAGAATCAGTCAGCATTCCAGCAGGCAACACTAATTGGACTCAGAGGTCACAGCAGGAGACAGACAGACAGACAATAGAAAGGAGAGGACATGAAGGTGGGGAGGCAGATGTGTGGGAGGGTATTAGGGGTGGTGAGAGAGAGAATTCAGAGTGCAAGCAAATACATTGCTTACATGTATAAGATTGTCAAAAAATAACAATATTCAAGAATAAGAGGGATATCCTGAAGAGAATGCCAATAGCTTCTGCTCTAAGATCAAGAACTGACAAATGGGACCTCATAAAGTTG